>NC_141879.1:618344965-618669511 GCF_056163025.1 Triticum urartu | reverse complement strand
ATAATCTCGTCCAATCTTCCATCCCCGCTAAGGTGCCTCCCCCCTCATCTTAAACCCAAGCACTAACAATGGCAGAACCGAGCAGGGTCTGCCGAAAGAGTGGCTGGAATTCTCTCCCCACAGAGGTAATCAAGCTCATTGTTTTGCGTGTGGACAATCTCTGTACCATGCCGCTCGTCGCATGCTCGTAGGGGTTGTACCGTTTACTCAAAGCCCTCAGGCCGGAACTTGCTTGTTGATGCCGCCTGATCTTCTGAAACGGTGTGTCACGCAGCATAACGATCGCTGGGTGGCGAGCATCAACCCCCTTGACTGCGATCCAATCCCCGTCAGCCTCAACTACATTAACGGTATGTACTGGGTCGGCGTGAACACGTCTTGGATGGTGCTCGTCGACGGTCGCGGCAGTTGGATGCTCATGGATGCTCGTGGAGGTCTTCACTCTTTTGGCCCGCTCACTGCTTCTGTTGCACCCCCAGCCCTGGTTGCTGCTGCTGTTGTTTTCAATGTACATTCAGTAGTATATTTCGTCTGTTGGTTGAATAAATGTGTTGTTACAGCGACAAACACAATGTTTTGGAAGTCGTTGCACGGTTTGATCCTTTAGTGCCCCGTACCATACGTAGCGCATACTATTTTTCGTACGGAACACATTTTCCACTTGTTGATAACATGCAGCCCACTGATGAAGGCCTAATAGAGAAGCCCATAATTAACTGGAAGGGAGGCTTTCACATGAATTCCGCCCAGGTACATGCTCATGGTCCCGTAAACATAAATAAGTAAATAAATAAATAAATAAAGCTAAATGATCATGCACCAGTTCTTTGAGAGAAGAGGTAGCCTAGTATTTCTTTTTGAAGAATACCCAAGCTAGGCCTATGTTTTTTCTCCGAATTACTGGGCTGCAAATCTTTCAAGACGAGGAGGGATGCATTCCGGCCTGGCTTAAGAGTATGGTCAATGTCTGTTAAAAGTAATATCAAAAGGGGTTGAAAATTCCAAAAAAATTATAGCAAATGGGATATAAGTTTCTTTTTTTGTTTTTATTCTTCACTAATATCTTATACGTATTTCATTGGATTTAACATGACATGGTACTAATTTATTTTTAAATTTGTTTTACTGTGGCTATTAATTTTCGGATTAAGAATATTTCGTTCCCCAGCAAAAATTTGCGATTTTTTTCACAATTTCCCACATATTTAGTTAATTTTCTTAACCTGGTACTCACCAGAAAATGGCCAGCAATTCGAAAAATGGAAAACAGGCTGCAATAAATTACATATGAATTAGAAAATGAGTAAAAATTATAAAAATAATAGCAAATGGGCTGTACACGCCACAGATTTCGAGGCTGACTTCTTTACGCAAGGCTTTGTCAGTGAACACACGATTCTAGCAGCAGTGACTGTTGGATGTCCATCCAATGGCCGACGTGCTTCTTCAATCTCTGATCTTCCTGCTCCAGCCGCCTAAACTAGCGCCAGCGGGACTGCCTGCTCCCTCCTCTTGTGGCCCGCTGTGATGCCGCGTAGGCTTCCTCGGCCCACCCTACTCCCTCCGCTGGCCTGGCCGCACGCAATCAACTGCCTCATTATTACGCAAAAAAAATGATTCCTCCCACTGACATCTGGGGTGCACCAGTTGGGAGGCTGACCTATGGGCCTACTAAGTTGACGCGTACGCAGGGCTTGTCAACTTAGTCAACGAACGATTCTATCAGCCGCCCAAACCAGCACCGGGGAGACCTCCTGCTCCTGCCTCCAGTGGATGGCTATGCTGCCGTTGAGGTCTCATCGCCCCCTACTAATCTCACCGCTAGCCAGGCCCTGCGGCGATGGCAGCCTCACACCGCAGCCGAACCAGTGAACCCTCGTACTCCTCTCCACGTGGGCATCCACTGCTGCGTCTTCCCCGGCTCCGCGTCGTCCCCTTCGTAGGCCTCGCCGTCGTCCACCGCCTTGGTGCTCTCGACGCGGCGTGGTCAACGTGGTCAACGACATTCCATCGGAAGAGTACTGTATGTGGAGAGGCTGACAGCTGGGTCCATGGCCACAGCCCAGTTTTTTGTGATTTGCCAAGTAAGTCACTTTGTCAGGCCTGTTGGGCTACAAATCTTTCAAGACAAGTAGAGCTTTCATTCGGCTGGTCGAGAAAATGGTCCATCAGTAATGAGAAATGGGCTGTAAATTTTTAAAACACATCAAACCGACAATTAATTAGTTTCAAATATCTTTTTTTCATTTCGGGATTTTAAATTACATTAATTTTTATGCGTGGAGAATTTGTTGAATTTTATATTGATATACATTTATTTTTAAAATTAGTTTGAATGTGAGTCGAAATTTCAGGATTAAAAACAGTTCGGACCGCACCGAAATATGCAAAATTTCGTATAATTTTTTAACCGTGCCCACAATATGGGCTGTAGTGCTAACAAAAAGAATATGGGCTCCAAAAAAACCTTAATAATTAGCAAATGGGTTGTAAATTATTAGAAATAATGGCAGATGGGTTGTATGTTGTTTTCCACAGATTTGAGGCTTTCCTAAAAAAAGGTTGACGCGCAAGCAGTGACTATTGGATGGCCATCCAACGGCCGTCGTGCTACTTCAATCTCTGCCCTTCCTGCTCCAGCCGCTCAAACAAGCGCCGGCGGGACTGCCTGCTCCCTCCTCCCCGTGGCCGGCTCTACTGCTGCGCAGGCCTCACCGGCCCACCGTACTCCCATCGCTGGCCTAGCCATCCCTCTACTCACCCACACCTGCTGTTATTCTCCGACGACGGCAGACGAACCGGTAAACCCTCATACAGTCGTACTCCCCTCCGCATGGGAAACAACTGTCGAGTCTTCCCTGCCTCCATGTCGTTCCCTTCCTAGGCCTCGCCGTCGTCCACCGCCCTGGTGCTCTCGGTGCGGCCTGGTCAACATGGTCAACGACCGACATGCATCTGAAGTGGACTGTACGTGGAGAGGCCGACAGCTGGGTCCATGGCCGCGCGTAAGGAAATGCCTCCTTATTACGCGCAAGATAATGATTCCTCCACCTGACATCAGGGACCCACCGAAAGGGCCTCTGTATTTCGCGAAAAAAATGTTACCGCCGCTGACAGCTCAGACCCACCAGCTATATCTTCGCTTGCAAGGAAGTGCCTCCTTATTATGCACAAAAAAGTGAATACTCCCCCTGTTAGCTGGGACCCAGTATAGTGGCAGGCTCACTTGTGGGCCTACTAAGTTGACGGGGACGGATGGCTTTGTCAACTTAGTCAATATGCACGATTCTAGCTCCAGTGACCGTACGATGTCCATCCAACGGCTGTAGTGCTTCTTCAAGCTCCGGTCTTCTTGCTCCAGCTGCCCAAACCAGAGCTAGTCGTGCTTCGTGCTCCTGCCTCCCGTGGCCAGCTGCGATACGGCGGAGGCCTCACCGCCCCCTACTACTCCCACCAGTGGCCAGGCCATCCCTCCACTCACCCACACCCCCTATTATTCTGCAGCGACGGCAACCTCACACCGCAGCGAACCAGTGAACCCTCGTACTCCTCTACGCGTGGGGATCCACTGCCGCGTCTTCCCTGGCTCCATGTCGTCCCCTTCCTAGGCCTCACTGTCGTCCACCACCCTAGTGCTCTCGGCGCGGCGTGGTCAACATGGTCAAGGAACGGCTTCCATCAGACGTGGACTATACGTGGAGAGGCTGACAGCTGGGTCCACGGCCGCAGCAAGGAAGTGCCTCCTTATTACATGCAAAATAATTATTCCACCACCAAGCAGCGGGGACCACCGGACGGGCCACCGTATTTCGCAAAAAAATGTTTCCCCCCTGAATGCTGGGACCCACCAGCTAGATCTTCGCACGTAAGGAAGTGCCTGATAGTCGGGACCCACCTGGTCGAAGCGTACGTAGCGTTGTCATTCTGGTCGCGAACGTGTACGTACACACATACTGGTGGATGTAGATGCGCACACGTGTCGTAGTAGAGGCGCGCACGTAGCATGTACACGTATGTACAACGGCCAGGGTGCAAGAAAGAAAATACGGACACATATGTGTACATACGGGCGGGGTCTCGAACGCCTACTCGCGCATACGTACGGCCAGGGTTCGTGTACACGGCTGGGTCGGAATGAAGAAACAGCATCGTCCTCGTGTTCATGGGAAGGCAACGGAATGCGTCGTGTTCATGGGGAGGCAACGGAATGCGTCATGTTCATCGGGAGGCAACGGAACGCGTGGGAGCCAACCGGCTGGGTCGGAACGGAATGCGTGGTCATGTTCATCAGGACGGCTTGGATGGAACAGGCGATCGAAACGAGGTCTGGCGTACCACACAATGGAGGAAACGGACCTCCTACGTTCGGAACGAGGTGTTGTTGATCGGGAGGGGTCTGGCATACCGCAAAACGGAGGAAACGGACCTCCTACGGTCGAAATGGCGGTCCTATTCATCGGGAGGGGTGTGGCGTACCGCAAAACGAACGAAACGGACCTCCTACGATCGAAACGGGGGTCCTGTTGATCGGGAGGGGTGTGGCGTACCGCAAAATGGACAAAACGGACCTCCTACGGTCGAAACGGGGGTCCTGTTCATCGGGAGGGGTGTGGCGTACCGCAAAACGGGACTCCACGGGATACTTTTCATCTCCACCGTCGACCTCCTTCAGCCTCCACGGGCTACCGTCGACCTCCTCTATCATCCACAGGCTCCTGTTCATCCAGCCTCCACCGCGCGCTACTCCACCGGCTACTGTTCAACCACCCCTCCACGGGCATCCCTCCACCGTCTATTGTTCATCCAGCCCTCCCCACCACGGGGTCCTGTTTAACCACCCCTCCACGGGCACACCTCCACCGTCTACTGTTCATCCAGCCCTCCACCACACCACGGGGTCCTGTTCATCCAGAGGCAATGCCACCGCTCACTGTTCATCCAAACCGCCCTGCAATGCTCACTGTTCATCCCAGAGGCAGCATCGATCGGCCTCAGTTAGCAGCAGTAGCAAAGGAATCGCTCGATCGGGTTCAGTTAACAGCCATCGATCGATCGCTCGGGTTCAGTAACGTGTAGCCTGCAGTGCAATCGCTCGGGTTCAGTTAGAGCCCAACGCCTCGCTCGGGTTCAGTTAGAGCCAACGCCTCGCACACACGCGCGTACGTGTACGAGAGAAACTCACATCTCTCGGCCCTCGACCTCCCACCGTAACCGGGAACTCCCCGAAATTTTCCTCCGCCTCGCTTCTACCACGGTTTTTTCCTTCATGGACGACGCAAAGAATTTCATGCAGTTGCGTCTCCGGCCCTCCCAGGACAAAAAGCCCCTTTTCTCTATGACGATACTGGGTTTTGTCACAATTATCGTCATAGAAGTGTCATATGTATGACAGAAAAAATTTCGTTCGGCCCAAAATGTCACGGATGTGTCTTTTTTTCGTAGTGTATATGAGCTGAATTACTTTTATATATTTCAGGTTCTAAGGTCTTTGGGCTCCAATGTAACATCTTTAGAGGAACATATCTTCCATTATTGGACCCAAAAACTTTTGTTGAGGTTGTTGAGATTGGTAAAGGGAAGTAGTATGGAAGTAATGGTAACTGTAGCAAAAGTAACAATAGCAGTTTTGTACCAATTGTAATAGTGGCAATGGAAAAGTCACGAAGCAAAAATCAATATGAAATGAACTCATAGGCAATGGATCAACGATGGATAATTATGTTGGATGGCATTCATCATGCAACAGTTATAACCTAGGGTGACACAGAACTAGCTCCAATTCATCAATATAATGTAGGCATGTATTCGGTATATAGTCATACGTGCTTATGGAAAAGAACTTGCATGACATCTTTTGTCCTACCCTCTAGTGGCAGCGGGGTCTTAGTGGAAACTAAGGGATATTAAGGCCTCCTTTTAATAGAGAACCGAAACAAAGCATTAGCACTTAATGAATACATGAAATCCTCAAACTACGGTAATCACCAGAAAGAAACCCAATTATTGTCACCTTGGGGTATGCGGATTATAACTCGTAATAGGTGTCTACAACTTGCAAGATCGGATCAAGAACACAAATATATTCATGAAAACATAATAGGTTTAGATCTGAAATCATGGCACGTGGGCCCTAGCTAGTGGCAAGCATTAAGCATAGCAAAGTTATAGAAACATCAGTCTTAGAACATAGTGGATACTAGGGATCAAACCCTAACAAAACTAACTCGATCACATGATAAATCTCATCCAAACCATCATCTTCCAGCAAGCCTACGATCGAATTACTCATGCACGGCAGTGAGCATCAAGAAATTGGTGATGGAGGAAGGTTGGTGATGATGATGGCGATGGAACCCCTCTCCGGAGCCCCGAACGGACTCGAGTTTAGCCCCCCCTGATGACGAACAGGAGGCGGCGGCGGCTCCGTATCATAAAACGCAATGAATCCTTCTCTCCGATTTTTTCTCCGTGGATGTGAATATATAGAGTTGGAGTTAGGGTCGGAGGAGGTCCAGGGGACCCACAAGGTAGGGCGCCCAGGGGGTAGGGCGCGCCCTCCACCTTTGTGGACTCCTGGTGGGTCCCCTCTAGTTGATTCGTCCGCCAATAATTTTTATATATTCCAAGAACATTCTCCGTAAATTTTCAGGTCATTCTGAGAACTTTTATTTCTGCACAAAAATAACACTAAGGCAATTCTGCTGAAAACAGCGTCAGTCCAGGTTAGTTCCATTCAAATCATGCAAATTAGAGTCCAAAAACAGGGCAAAAGAGTTTGGAAAAGTAGATACGATGGAGACGTATCAACTCCCCCAAGCTTAACCCATTGCTTGTGCTCAAGCAATTTAGTTGATACACTGAAAGTGATAAAGAAAAACTTTTACAAACTATGTTTGATCTTGTTGTTCCAAATATGTATAGCTAGCATTCAGGTTTTCAACAAATATTATGAACTAGCCATATTCACAATAACATTTAGGTTTCACATTTACTCATATCAATGGCATAATCAACTAGCGAGCAATAATAATGAATCATGGATGACAACACTTTTTCAAAAGAACCATGATATGATATAACAAAATGGTATCTCGCTAGCCCTTTCTGAGACCGCAAAACATAAATGCAGAGCACCCCTGAAGATCAAGGACTGACTAGACATTGTAATCCATGGTAAAAGAGATCCAGTCATACTCAATATCAATTAGTAACAAAGCATACAAATGACAGTGGTGCTCTCTAACTGGTGCTTTTACCAGAGGATGATGACTCAGCAATAAATGTAAATAGATAGGCCCTTCGCAGAGGGAAGCAGGGATTTGCGGAGGTGCCAGAGCTCGAGCTTTTAAAACAGAGCTAAATATAATTTTGAGTGGTATTCTTTCATTGTCAACATAACAACCAAGAGATCTTGGTATATTCCATTCTAGATACATTATAGGCGGTTCCCAAATAGAATGGTAAAGTTTTTACTCCCCCTCCACCAACAATCACACTGCACAGCTGGTCCAAAACAACGGGTACCGTCCATAACAACAATAGTCCTGGGGGAGTTTTGTTTGAAATTATACTTTGATTTGAGCATGGAACTGGGCATCCCGAATACCAACCACTTTCTCGTGAATGACAAGTGAATAAACACTAATCGTGAGAATAACCCACCTAGCATGGAAGATACTGACAGCCCCCAGTCGCTATATGAGCGACTCGAGCATACAAAACAGAATATTATTTTGAAGGTTTAGAGTTTGGCACATGCAAATTTACTTGGAACGACAGGTAAATACCGCATATAGGTAGGTATGGTGGACTCATATGGAACAACTTTTTTCGCGAATACGCAAGCTGCGTATCATTCCATTTATAGGTAGACAACAAGAGTTGGGTACAAGGGTAGCAGCATCTCAACGTACACTCAGCAGGTGCAGAGAAGAGCTATGAGAGCAGAACAAAAGGGGTGCTCAGCCCAACCCTAAGCTACATCATGGGGGAGGAAATTAGCGATATCTTTGACCCCAGCGAGGGCCTATGACCTAGCGTCATCCTTGATCATCTATAGCAGGTTCATGACAGAAGGCCGCATGTTGTCGAAGATGCAAGCATTGCGGTGGCGCCAGATAGACCAGGCGGTGAGGAGAGTGAGGGAGGCAAGGCCCTTGCGCGAACCAGCAGGAGCCTGGGAAGTGATGAACGCCCACCAATCCAGGAAGCAGTCGGCATCGCGAGGGAGAGGGACCGGAGCGCGGCACCAGGCGAAGATCTCATGCCAAATCTCCCGAGAGAACGGGCAGTGGAGAATAAGGTGATCCAGGGTTTCAAGCACTTGGTCACAGAGGATGCAATGGGCATCACGGGGTAGACTATGGCGCGCAAGGCGAGCGGCAGACCAACATCGATCGAGGCCCGTGAGCCAAGCGAAGATTCTGGTGCGGAGGGGCGCTCAAGTGCGCCAGGTGAGCCTCCAGTGAGGCGCGATGGTGGAACCAAAGAACATGGCCTTGTAGCATGAGCTCGCGGAGTAGGCGCCGAAATCGGTCCACCGCCATCGCAGCATGTCGGAGTCCGAGGAGAGGACGACGTGCTGGAGGGCGCGCCAAAGCTCTACGTACTGCACCAGCACCGCGGGCCCCATCACACCCTGAATGTCCTGGATCCAGGCTCGGTTGGGCAAGCCCTGGCTCACGGTGCGCTCCCGCCGCCGGCGCTTTGGCACCATCGCAAGCACAGCCGGGGCGATCTCACCAATCGACCGACCCCCAACCCAACGATCTGTCTAGAATAGGCAAGAGGTGCCATTCCCAAGTATCCAACTCGTCGAGGCATTGAAGATGGCCTGGGCCTCGACGTCCGCTGGGAGGTGAAGGTGCCGCCAAGGACGGGAGGCGTCCGTCGCTTTGAGCCACAACCAGCGGACACGGAGGGCCACGCCCATGCGTTGCAAATCGCGGACACCGTGTCCACCAAACTCAAGCAGCCGGCAGACCTTGCTCCAGCTGACCAGGCAGCCACCTCCGGTGGCATCACGCTTGCCATGCCGGAGGATGTCTCGCATGATCCTGTTTATCTTCTTGAGAATTGCAGGGCGCAGGGCCATGGGCATGAGGATGTGGGTGGGCATGGCCGCGAGAACGTGCCGGACAAAAGCGAGACGCTCCTCGCGGGAGACCAGGGAGGCTAGCAGTATTCCCGCTTCGTACAAGTGAAGGCTAGCAAAAGATTGAGGAGTGACCAACTAGAGAGTGATAACAGTCACAAACATGCATTGAGATTAGCCAACATTGACTGCAAGCATGAGTAGGATATAAATCACCATGAACATATATATTGTGGAGGCTATGTTGTTTTTGTTTCAACTACATGCGTGAGCATGTGCCTAGTCAAGCCACTTGAATCATTCAAAGGAGGATACCATCCTATCATACTACATCACAACCATTTTAAAATCATGTCGGCATGCAAGGTAAACCATTATAAACTCCTAGCTAATTAAGAATGGCATGAGTAACTATAATCTCTAGTTATCATTGCAAACATGTTTCATTCATAATTGGCTGAATCAACAACGATGAACTAATCATATTTAAAAAAACAAAATAGGTCGAGTTCATACCAGCTTTTCCTCATCTCAATCATTTCATCATATATCGTGCCATCTCTTTATGCTCATCATATAAATGAAACTCTATCATGGTTGGTGATTTCCTAGCATGGAATTCAAAATTTTGCACGAAAGTATTAGTGAGTAGGAGGTATTGATCGCACTTATCATGGAGGAATTTAGTGATGCCTGCATTTTCCGCCAAATAATAGAAATCCTCATAAATCCCGGCCGCCCTCAAGAATGCATCACTTGGCCATTCACATGGCCGAACTTCTGCGGTGCGAGGAAGGTTGTACTTGGGCTTCTTCTTCTCTTCATTTTCATTTTCCTTTGAACCCCGGCTTGAAGAACCCCTTATCCATCTCTTCATCATTTCTTTCTTTTTGTATGAAATTTTTTAAAAAATTTAGCAACTCAAAATAAAAGTGAACAAAACTCAACAAAATTGATAGCAACTACTCCCACTAGTGCCTAGAAGCCATATCATGCATCAAAACTACTTTGGACCATATCAATTTGACATGCAAGCTCAAGAACAAGGTCACCACAGGAACAAAAATTTGGAATAAATAAAGCACTAGAACAAAAACTAATTGGACCATTGGAGGAGTCACATACCGATGAACAATCCCGCAAAACAGTTTGGCAAATGGAGCTTTGCACAAGGAGATCGAAAATGGCAGCAAGATGAGCAAGAACACGGGTTTGAGCAAAGGGGTGATTTTTTCTGGAAGAAGATGAAGTGAATGGGTGCTGGAATAAGTGAGGGGGACCCATGTGGGACCCACAAGGCAGGGAGTGCGCCTAGGGGGTAGGCCGCGCCCTCCACCCTTGTGGTCCACTGGTGCACCCCCCTGGTGCGTTCTCAGTGTCAGAAATTCTCAAATATTTTATAAAAAATCAAACTAATTTTTCTGGGTATTTGGAGAACTTCTATTCTCGGGACATTTTTTATTGCATGGATAATTCAGAAAACGGACAAATAATACTACTTTTGCTTTATTCATTCTAAAAAACAGAAAGTAAAAAGTGGGTACAGAAAGTTGGGCTTTCTAAATTCATCCACCTCATGCCTATCAAAAGGAATCCATTAACAAGGTTGATCAAGTCTTGTTAACAAACTTCTTCTGAATGACATGAAACCGAAGAATTTTTTTAATAACACTAGGTTACCTCAATGGGGATATGCATGTCCCCAACAATAAGAATAGCATATTTCTTTTTGACAGAAGGAAGAGGGAATTCAAAACCTCCAATAACAATAGTTCATTTTTTCGAATAGAATTGATACTATTCACTTGAGGTTGTTTCTTCGGAAAGTGTAACATATGCTCATTACCATTAACATGAAAAGTGATATTGCCCTTGTTGCTATCAATAACAGCACCTGCGGTATTTAAAAAGGGTCTACCAACGATGATCGACATAATGTCGTCCCCGGGAATATCAAGAATAACAAAGTATGTTAAAATTGTAATGCTTGCAACCACAACAGGCACATCCTCACAAATACCGATGGGTATAGCAGTTGATTTATCAGCCATTTGCAAAGAGATTTTAGTAGGTGTTAACTTATTCAATTCCAGTCTACGATACAAAGAGAAAGACATAACACTAACACCGGCTCCCAAATCACATAAAGAAGTTCAACATAGTTTCTTTTAATGGAGCATGGTATAGTTGGTATTCCTGGATCTCCAAGTTTCTTTGGTATTCCACCCTTAAAAGTATAATTAGCGAGCATGGTGGAAATTTCATCTTCCGATATCTTTCTTTTATTTGTAACAATTTCCTTCATATACTTAGCATAAGGAGACATTTTCAAAATATCAGTCAAGCGCATACGAAAAAGACAGGTCTAAGCATTTCAACAAAGCGCTCATAATCCTCATCGTCCTTTTTCTTGGATGGTTTAGGAGGAAAGGGCATGGGTTTCTGAACCCATGGTTCTGTTTCTTTACCATGCTTCCTAGCAACAAAGTATCTCTTATCATAACGTTTATTCTTAGGTTGTGGGTTATCAAGATCAACAACAGGTTCAATCTCCACATCATTATCATTACTAGGTTGAGCATTAACATGATCATCATCATTAATATTATCACTGGGTTCATGCTCATTACCAGATTGTGTCTCAGCATTAGAAATAGAAATATCATTGGGATTCTCAGGTGTGTCTATAACCAATTCACTAGAAGCATGCTTTCCTTTTATTTTTATCTGAAGGACTAGGTGCATCAGTATTAATTCTCTGACAATCTTGCTCAATTCTCTTAGGATGGCCCTCGAGATACAAACGTTCCTGAGTCATTTTATCACCTATAGTCATAACTCTAACAACATGATCATTGTTCTTTCTATTCATCTCATTGAGCAAATCATCTTGTGCCTTAAGTACTTGTTCTAGTTGAGTTTTTACCATAGAAGCATGTTTAATAATAAGCTTAAGATCATTAACAATTCTACACATATAATCACCCAAGCGTTCAAGCATATAAGCATTACATTGCAATTGTCTATTAACATAAGCATTGAAATTTTCTTGTTTAACAATGAAGTTATCAAATTCATCCAAGCACTGACTAGCAGACTTATTATAAGGAATATCACCTTGTTCAAATCTATAGAGAGAATTTACCTCTACTACCTGTGTCGGAATATTAAGACCATGTATCTCTTTAGTAGGCGGTAAATTCTTAGCAGCTTCAGTTTTAATACCTTTTTCTTTCATAGATTTCTTTGGCTCTTGCATATCTTCAAGACTGAGAAATAGAATACCTCTTTTTTTGGAGTTGGCTTAGGAGGTGGTTCGGGAAGAGTCCAATCATTATCATTGCTCAATATATTATTCAATAGTTTCTCAGCTTGCTCAATAGTTCGTTCCCTAGAAACACAACTAGCACAACTATATAGGTAGTCCCTAGAAGCATCAGTTAGTCCATTGTAAAAGATATCAAGTATTTCATTTTACTTGAGAGGATGACCAAGCAAAGCATTAAGTAATTGGAGAAGCCTCCCCCAAGCTTGTGGGAGACTCTCTTCTTCAATTTGCACAAAGTTAAATATTTCCTGTAAAGCAGCTTGTTTCTTATGAGCAGGAAAATATTTTTCACAGAAGTAATATATCATATCATGCGGACTACGCACACAACCAGGAGCAAGAGAATTAAACCATATCTTAGCATCACCCTTTCATGATAAAGGAAACAACTTAAGAATATAGTAATAGCGAATTTTTTCCTCTTGAGCAAATAGGGTGGCTATATCCTCCAATTTGCTACTTCACAACAGTTTTAGATTCATAACCATGGAAAGGATCGGATTCAACCAAAGTAATTAACTTAGGATCGACAGGGACTTCATAATCCTTATCATAACAAAGATAGGTGAAGTAGCAAACTTAGGATCATATTGCATTCTAGCATTCAGAGATTTTTCCTTAAGCTTAGCTAGCAGTTTCTTAAGATCATCTCTATCATTGCAAGCAAAAAAGTCTCTAGTAGTTTCTTCATCCATAATATAACCCTCAGGTACCTTACGCAATTCATATCTAGGGGAATAATCATAATCTTTAGTTTCAATAATTTCATCAGTTTCGGTAATTTCATTCTCTGTAGCCCTAGCAAGTTGTTCACACTACAAAAAAAGACACTTCTGCGATGATACGTGTTTGTCATAGTAGGTCATGTTTTCTGTCATGCATGTACATCCATGACAAATTTATGACAAAATCAAGATAGTCATACATGTGCTGTCATAGAAGTTTTCCATGACATTACCAAAATTATCGTCACGGAAGTGTCCACTTCCATGATGATAAATCATGCGTCATGAAAGTTCTTTCATCACGGGTGACCGACACGTGGCATGCATCGTAATAGGACGCCGTTAAGCTATCAGGTCCGGTTTTGGATCCAATAAACCGCTAACAGCTCGGACCAATGAGGATTTTCCACTTGTAAAATTCTCATTGGCTGGAGGAAACACGTGTTGGCTCACCGTTGGGACAGATGTCATCCATTCATTGGACAGGAGGCGCCTATGATACGTTGACACGTGGCACGGCCCAACAGAGGCCCATTCCGGTGAAAAGGCCGGCCCATTTGACTTGGTCAAAAGGTAACGCGCCGGCCCATGGAAAGCATGTCAATGGAATGTTCGTGTATAGCCCATTTACGGCCCGCTTACTCACAACCCGTTATGGCCTATCCGAATTAAGCCCGATAGCTTCATCTAGACCTTCCAATATGATTCCAGCCCGTTGTAACTTCCGGCCCATGTATGGCCCATGATGTCTTTCGGCCCATACGAGACCATTTGTAACCCTTAGCCCATTAATGGCTCGTGGTGAATCTGGACTGCAATGAACAATGTACCCCTTTATACCCATTAACGGCCCATTATTCCATTGGGTCGTTTCCAACCCGTGTTATCTTTCAGCCTTCTCAGGGCCCATTTATTCTTGGGCTCATTTCCAGCATTCGGTTACATACGGCCCGTCATTGGCCTTTTCTGCCTATGGGCCAAATTCCGCCTGCAGTTATAATCGTCCCGTTTGCGGCATGTTACTTTGTTGGGCCGTTTTCATAACGTCATCAAATACGGCCGATTAACGACGGCCTGTTATTGTCGTCTCATGAACGGACGATTCCAAATCTAGCCCGTTTACGACCCATAATGCGGTCTGTTATTGGCCCATGTTTGGCCTATCGATCATACAACACGTAGAAGGCCCATTGATGCTACGGCCCGTAGAAGGCCCATTCTTTCTATGGCCCTAAGAAGGCCCATTGTTTCTATGGCCTGTAGGAGGCCCATGGTAACTACTGTAAATATGTAGCCCATGGTTATTATGGCCTAGTTTTAAAAAATAGGTTATTGCAGCCACTAGCAAACCGCGGAAAAAGAACTGCACTGAATACAAGCAAACAAATAAACAAGACAACAAGGAAATAAATAAGCAATCAACTTATGCTAGGCTATCATGGCTATTACACATACTACATCCAGTAGGCATCAAAGTTTGCCACCAGTGCAAATATAGGGAACAAAGCAGCATATCATATACACTCGTTGTCCAAGTTGGCGACCAGTGCAAATAAACGCCACAGCAAAACAAGTCCAAAACTGAAACTACTTCAGAAGAGCTCAAGAAACAATATCCTGGGTACCCATAATGCTGGCAAGATGCTTAGCAAGCTTATTAACCTTCCCTTGTTTCGCGCTTAAATCCTCCAGCACTTGCTGTTGCACCAGAAAGTATGCATCTGAATTCTGCAAGGACGTCCTCAGTCCTTGGGCTTCCTGTCGCATAACATCTGATCGATGTCTTTCAACTTGAAGTTGAGACTCAAGAAGCCGAACTGATTCAGGCAGCGAGTTCAAAGAGCTGGTGCTAGCAGTAGTAGCCAGTAACTCGAACACTACATCAAGACAGGACTTTGGGGTTGTCTCAGTGTCTTCAATATAGTTTTTATCAGCTTTCTTGGAGACCAACAGGGATGTCTCACTATCTTGAACCTTATGTGCATTACTTCCTTTATCATTGCATAACGGGGTACTCTTCTCCAATATTTTATCCATGTTCTAAAAGAGAAACAAACAAACAAACACATCACAGGTTTACAATGTAGCATATGAAACTCATTTTCGTAAACCAGTTTAGTAGTAAGGTGGACAGGATAACATCATGAAACAAACATATATCTATGTAGTATGGTCACTGTATGGTCTATATCATTCTAGTTTATGTTGCCAAATCAAGATAGATACAATTTGAATCATGTCTATTTAAGACAAAGTAGCATAGATAGAATATAAGTGTGGGAAACTACACATCAATAACAACACTTGTAATGTGCATGGCATAGAACATAACTGTTTATTCAATTGAAACTGAAATCAACATAGAGCAAGTTACAACAGCAAACACATTAAAGAAACATGTTTAAAACATACTTGTTGCGCCATTGGAGTTTCAATTGCATCCTTCAATTTGAAATTAGTTGGTGTGAGTAAATACAGTGATGAAAGAGCAAAGTATTATGAACCATAGCTACGGAACCTGACCTGAGAACAATTCTTCTTCTGCTTTAAGCATTGACTTGGGCTTCGGAGTGGTGGTCCTCGTGCTTTGGGCACTGCAGTTGCCTTACTAACTGCTCGTGTTTGGGTCCTATGTGGTGGAGACGGTGCTGTGTCAACTGGAACTGGGTTACTATCTGCTGGGGTTGGGGTTAGAAGGGGTGTAGCTGGTTCTCTATCCAACTGGGTAGGGGTACAATCTGTGTGAGTCTGGGTTATGTGTGGTGGGGCTGATTCTTGGGCAAGTACAACCGTGGTTCTATCTGCATCGACAGGTAGCACAATCTTTTCTAAAGACCGTGTTTTTACTCCCACAAATACTGCCATCACCCCCTCCAATTGAAATGGCTGATAAACAAGAAATGTAATTGAATGTACAGACATTGTAAGATAGACAGGTGTAATGGATAGTAGGGAAGAAAACAGGGCATGAAATAATTCACATTTATGTTGTCTAACCAAACAGAATAGCAGGACACAATTTCACATATATGATGGCTAATTAAACCGGATAGCATGACACAATTTCAAATGTATGATGGCTAACTAAACAGGATAGAATTACATAATTCAAAATATGATGACTATGTAAACATGATGAGATGATATAACTATATTATGTCTTTAGAAAATGGGTTGGCATGCCATAATTCAGATACATGTTGTCTATGTAAACATCTTGGCATGATATAATTCAAGTATATGATCTATATACTAAGCAAGTGAGCAGAGGGCAATCGCATATATGATGTGTCAACTATGGAGATGGTATTCAATATTGTGCATATGATGTAAAAACTAAGCATTACAATGCAACATATGCATGATATGAGTAATATAACCCTGCCAAGTTTGAGCATACACCTCAGGGGGTTAATAGGACTGGTCATCTACCTCTGAATCCTCCTCTAAAGAGCTATCTGTAACTAGAAAGATATCTGCTTCTGCAAGTAGCATTGTCTGCTATGAAGACCTTGTTTTCACTCCAGATTTCTCCATCACCAATTCAAATGGCTGATGCACAGGAAGAGCATTTGAATATACAAAAAAATTCGACAAATGCAATGAGAAATACAAAAAAGGACGACATGATATAATTCACATATATGACGCTTGGCTAAACAGCATGGCATTGCATAATTCACATATATAATGTCTTGCAACAAGATGGCATCATATAATTCACATATATGGTAATTAGACACTAAACAGGTGGCATTCAGACAAAGCATGTCTAAACTAAGAAAATGGCATGGCAATGCAAGATACCATACGCGCGATATGAGCAACATAACCTTGCCAAGTTCGAGCATGCACCTCGGGGGGAAATAGGACTAGTCATCTGTCTCTGAATCCTCCTCTGAGGAGCTATACGTAACCAGCAAGACATGCGCTTCGTCAGATAGCATTGTCTGCTCTAAAGACCTTGTTTCGACTTCAGATTTTTCCATGACCGTGCTGAATGGCTGATGCACAGGAAGAGTAATTGAATGTACTAAAATTGTTGACAAATTTAACACGTAATAAAAAATGATGGCATGATATAATTCACATATAAGATGACGGGCTAACTAGGGTGGGATTGCAAAATTCACATATATGATGCCTTGCTAAACAAGATGGCATTGCGTGATTCACATATACGATAAAGAAACTAAACAGATGGCATTGACACAAAGCATGTCTAAACTAAGCAGATGACATATTTGATGTATCCAGTAAGCAATGCAAGGTGCCATATGCATTATATTACAAACATCAGCATGCCAAGTTAGAGCCAATACCCCAGGGGGTAAATAGGAGTGGTCTTCTCCTTCTGAATCCCCCTCAGAACAGTTATCTTCCTCGTGATTACGATCCTAAATGGGTGGGGGCTGCCTTTGCGCACACCATGGAGCGACGTCTGCATGAAATTTTATTGCCACGCAAGGATCGTCTCTTTTGATCTACATGTTTAGTTCCATTGTGTACAATAACTGACATGCATATTAATAAAACATTGTGAGATTATGTAAGGAGCGCATGCACAAATCCAAAGTGATGGTATGAAACTGTGGATACACCCAAAACCAATGATAGCAGGCAGATAATAGCTTTAGTTAAAAAATATAGATAATGGCTCCTTTAATGTTTGTTTGCACCCAACATGAAACTCATAGTAGACACCCGAGATTAACCAGATAGTAGACGGATAGTGCTGATTGCTGCCCCAATATGTACCCCACAACCATTTAATAACTCAAGTTTCAGCATTAGTTTGGACCTGACTCGGAGTCTAATAGGTGAACACGATGATAAAGTAGCATGTCATCATATTAAGAGATGCATAACGTAAGCAGACACGGAAGAGTGTGACCTCTCTTGCGGACCCGTGTAGTCCTCAAGGTCATCTGCTCAGTTGATGATGGTAGTGCAGTTGCCATGGCTGCCGGTGGCGGGGAAGAGGATCTGAGGCGGCGAAATACAGTCTGGAGAGCGGATCCCTGCTGTGGTGAACCCTTCGGTCGTTGGAGCAGCTGAGCTAGGGTGGAACACAGCACAGCAGGAGCAGGACAAACCACACAAGGTTTTCTTTGACACATATCTATAACAGAAGTAATTGTGTAAGGGCTTGATTGAATTTGAGGATTCTACAATGTAGGGATAGGAAATAGACAGGAATAGGATAGGAATGCACGTGAAAAATAGAGAATTTAAAAACACAGGATTTATGCCAATCTGGGTGTTTGATTCACAAGAATTGGAAGATCACGGGATGCAAAGAAGCAAGGTGAGATTAAGTCAAACCACAAGAAAATGTATGGTTATAATGCTATTATGCTACTATCTCTTAGTCTTGTGCTTGATGAATAGGAATTTGAAAAGGAGGAAAAGTGGAAATTAAAATTCCTACAGTTTTTATTTCAAGGAGACACTAAAGGAACAAATCCTATAGTTTTCCTTTGCTCCATTCCTTTGAACCAAATTCATGAACAGTAGTACCATAGGAAACTTTCCAATTCCTATGTTTTCCTTCACTTTTCGTTTCAAGCACTGGCGATTCTGGTAGGCAGGCTTGAGAAAGGAAAAGCCTACACTCTAAAAATGTTTTTGTGCTACTTCTATTACTTTGGACCTAGACCACTGCCCTACTAGCTCAACTCCCAGGCCCATCGACAAATGCACATCTCAAATGCACAGAGATTAATAATGATGGTGTTCAAGAGAGTCCATCACGGATAGCTAGGTTGCCTGGTACCTCACTGCTTGTCATATAGTAGGAGAAACTAATCGTATTTCACGTTACTGCATGTGCTCCGTCGACAATATATATAACATGTAGAGTAAAAAAGAGATGCAACAAGTGTACAACCACTTTGGCGAAGCCATGTCGATCTCGGTGTGATTGGGTTGGTCAGTGAGGATGATCTGGCTGACTTGGCTGTCAGAGGAGGGGAAGAAGATCTTAGGCGTCTGGAGATGGAGCACGGGGTACTGCTCCGCTGTGATGGAGGGTTTCGTCGTTGGAGCAGCTCCGGTGAGTTGTACGACGCCGAGGCTGAAGCAGGACAAGAGAGACAACCTTAACCTGAGTGGAATTCTAATAGCATCTCCAATAGATGACGTAAAATACATAGCCACAAAGTGCTAGATGTAAAATACATCAGCTGCTCATCTCTGAACTTAACTGTTGAAACTGAACTTAACTGTCAAAACTGAATTTTTCTGTCGAAACTGAATGCACTAGTAGGAGAAAAGCAGTAGCAGCAGCATCGCGTGCGAGAGCTGGGGCAGCTGGTCGTGTAGCAACATCAGGTGAGGCTACCCTGAGCCGCCAGCCACCACCAGCCAAACAGCCGCCCCCGCAGCCCCGCACGCCCCGAAACCACTCCCCACCGACGGTCCGCCGTGGCCCCGGCCATCCCTCTAGCCCCCCCCCCCTTGTGCTGAGCTTTTTCTCCAGCGATACCCACGCCACCGCCCCACCATCACCAGTAACCACCGCCCCCACCCTGAACCCTAAGATAGATACTGGGGTACCTCTCCGGTGAACCCCCCTCCCCGCTGCGGCTGGTTCTTCCTTAGCTCCGGCTGTAACATCCCAAAATTCTAAATTTTGGAATGTTATAATAAATAGATAGATTGATTGACTGTTTGCTTGATTGACTGAAAGTGAGTGAAATTCGAAACTTTTTGAAAGTTAAATGAGAGGGAATAAAAGGATTTTCCCAAACTTCCATTTTTCATCCATGATCTCTGTGAATTCAAATTCTTTTCACCACGAAATCCTAGAGAGAATATGACATGACTTCTTCCATTTATTTAAATGACAAGGGATGTTGAAAATATTTGAATTTCATTTGGGAAATATTTCCAATTTTGAAACTTTATGCAACTCAATGATTTTCATGAGAGGAGATAAAATGACTTCTTAAAATTATATGAAATATGAGTTGGGAGTTTCAAATAAACTCAAATTCAAAGTCCTTTTGGAATTATTTTTCAATTTGGGTTATTTGAGTTTTATTCGAACTATTTTTCTCCAAAAATAAAATATATGGAAAATAGGTTAACATTATTCTCTACATTAGAAAATTGGAGAGAAATTTATTTGAAATCATTTCGGTATTTTTAAAATGATTTTTATTGGTTTTCATTAGAGCAGGAGCACTGTTTGAATTATTAGAATTTGTGTGTATTTTATTAAATACAAGAAAAATGTTCACCGTGTAGAAAATCTTTTTTTGAAAAGTTTGATATATTACATGCCTATATAATATTTTTATTTCTATTTGTTTTATTCTGTTTTGTTTGTCTGGAAAAAAAATCTTTATTAAAAAATACTTTCCGACTGGGCCGGCCCAGCCAACCGGGCCAGGCCGCGGCCCAGCCAGCTCGGCAGCATCGCCCCCGACCTCCCGATGGGAGCCCTGCTCCCGCCCGCCACTGAAGCCGCCGTACCACCGCCGGTGTCCTCCCTCTCCTTGACCCCTTCCCCAAGCCGCCGTCGCCCCCTCCTATAAATTCGGGCACCCCGGGCCCCTCCCTCCCTTTCCTCTCCCCGCAACCGCCGCCTCCCGCCGCTGCTTGCTGCTCGCCGCCGCCGCCGCTTTGCTTCGCCGCGCAGCACCACTGCTACGCTGGGCAGGACTCCGCCGCTGCGCCGCCGCTCTGCCGCGTCGCCTGCTGCCGCCCGCGCCGCATCACCCTGCCCCGCGCCGCCTCCGCTGCTGCGCCATCTCCGACCGCCGCCGCCGCTATCGGACGTCACCGCTGCCGTCGTCTGCCGTCGCATGATCCGATCTGCAGCCGGCCGAACCGGTAACCACCCCGGTTTATTCTCGGTTTAGTTCGGTTCTTTAAAAAAGAACCTAGATCATTTTTTATAAAACCGGTTTTTTTAGTTAGATTTATTTAGTGAACGTTCACTAGTTTAGGTTCTGTAACGAATGCGTTCATTAGATTAGATCTATTTAGCAGGCGTTCGCTCGATAGATTTTCCCTTTTCTTATAAATTTCGGCCAGGGACCTATTCGTGATAATTTCTTCACAGATTAGTCCCTGTACTTCAATCTATCACTGCTTTTTACTCGTTTGTCCAAATCCAACGAAAACAACGCCCACCTCTTATTTATGACCCCCTCTATCCAGTAATCCAACTCAAACATGTTTTTGAAAAGTTTAAAATTTGAATTAGACCAGATTTGTATTCAAACTTCGTTTGATCATAACTTGAGTTTCGTAACTCCGTTTGAGTTGATTCTTTTTGCAAATCGAAGCTCTTGACCTAATCTTTCTGATAATGCCAAATTCACATAATTTTGGTACTGTTAGAAATTGTTTTATGTTGCAAGAGTTATTTTCTTGGTTTTGATTTTTTCCGAATCGTCTTTTTCGTTCTTTCTGATCTTTTGAGTGATTGCTTATGTGTGGTTACTATTGCTTGCTTACGATAGATTGACTGGAGTGTGACGAGTAGATCTATCAAGCATTTTGAGTGCGAATCATCTTCATCAAATATTGCAGGCAAGTTCACAGTTTGATCATATCTCTTTCATACCCAGTTTTTATTGCATTAGATTGAACCTCAAACATTGCATGATTAGGATCTAATTAAATTGTGGGTATTGGGAAGTAGTTGATGAGGTAGGAACCTATTGCCCTGCATTCAAACCTTGGGAGTTACTATTACATTATGCTTATAGTGCCATGCTATGCTCGTAGACGTGGATTGGGTTTTGAGAGTATTCATGACAGATGTGAGATTGTTAATTAATGGTTTACTTAAGGTGGCAACTTTAACACACATCTAGGTGGATTGAGGTACCTGGGTATTCCAGGATTGCCTGTCTAGGCACCTGGGTAGACCAGGATTGCCTGTTTTTTTATGGACCACCACCCAGGCTCAGAGGGATCATGAGATTATTCATACTAGAAACTTCCCTGTGCAGCCACAAGCTATTATGGGCTCTAGCATAGTTGACTAAGTCGTGCAAACTCTTATAGGGTAGACTAGCAGATGTAGGGGAAAGTAGGTGTAACGGTCTATCCATCATAAGGTGCTAGCGCTTCTGAAAGACTATGTCTCGGTCATCCATCTTCTCAAACATCATGTACTGCGAGAAACCAAACGGAGGCGATCGAGTCTTGTGGGGAAAAGTGCGCAAACCTCTGCAGATTGCATAAACTAATCATGATTAGCCGTGTCCCCGGTTATGGACATCTTGAGTATCTAGTACCTGGATTATCATGTGAATCTCATCATGTTACTTTAAATGAATATTGTTGGGTTTTAATCATGATACTTAATTGGGATTGAGAATGCTGTCAACCATTCTCAATGTTCAACAACCACCATGATAGTTAAACTAAATGTATTCCTTTGTAGTAGGGAAAAATTGGCTTTTCGCAAAATCCTTATAACCATAGAGCTTTTCCACCAGCCATATATGCATGTAGTGATAGCCATTGTTCATCATTCCCTATGGTGTGAATTTGCCAGTACATTCAATGTACTGACCCTTTGTGGCTGCAACATCTCATGTTGCAGGTTTATCTTACGACGAGTAAGTGATACGTTAGGGTTATGATTTCTACACTCAACTTTGCCGTTGGTGTTGATGGGAATCCACAACCTTGTTACTTCCGCTATTTGGATTGAGGTAATAGTATTTACGTTACTTTTACATGTGATTTACCTCTGTTATAAATCCTCGAGTACTGTGTGTGTCAGCGTACCGATCCAGGGATGACACTTAAGCATAGAGACTTGATCCATTCGGGTCGGGTCGCTGCAAGATGGTATCAGAGCACATGTTGACTGTAGGACGTGACCCTAGAAACTGGCAAGCCCATAGCAAAGATTTTTTCTCTACAACTTAACTTTTCAAAAAGATCTTTTACCTCTCTTCTCTTCTGAGCTTATTCAAATATTCCCTTTAGTGAGACTATACCCCTTTCCCTTTTGACCACACGAAGATTCGACTGATGAGACCACTCCAAGAAGTACAAGATATCGGACAACTAAGACCGCTTCGGAATGAAGAGGATTTTATTGTGCATCTGAATAATGGAAACTACAACGGTTGAAGATCGAAGACAAGTAGAATTTGAAGGCTCTGAAGAATTCCCAGATTTGTATGACCTAGGAAGGCTACCCTTATGGAACCTTGCAGACTATGGAAGTTGTCAATACCCGAGATCAAGGTGTATCGGAGAAAGACTGAAACAAGGAGCATGAGAACTCGAAGTTTTGTCAAAGAAAACCCTAAGGCAGGAGATATCAACTATGGAATGATAGCTCATGGGACTGTCAAGAGTAGAAACATGGTTATCCATGATGTCATCGCCCGCTGAAGCTATTGTCACAGTCTGAGTTAAGGATGCATTTCTTCAGAATGGATTTGATGGAAGAAGGCTGATGGAGCACCTATTAGTAAGATGAAGTTTTAACCTTAGTTGTTGTATCACCAGGATTTGGAGAATTACATCAAGAAGTTTAAGATGGACTGCAGGAAGCTATATTTTGACAAGGAAGCGTTTCATGAAGAACTCGGGACCCAAAAGTTGAAAGTAGCCAAGCTAGAGGAGCAAAACCTCAAGATACCGGAGATTCGTCAGGAACTGAAGGACAGTATGACCATGACTCATGTCGAGGTTGATGAAACCCAGAAGTCTAGAACGCAACTCCAGAAATATTAAAGGATGTCACGAGAGATTTCACGTCAACAGAGATGATCTGGCAGAAGAACTTGAGAAGACAAGCATGATCGGAAGAAGCCATTGGAGGCATGAACAAGGCTTGAACAGTTTGGAGACGTTGAAGATTTATTGACCTTTAGAAGACCAAACCCCTGTTATATACCTACGTTAGATGCGACATTTGTGAGCTGTCATTTGTTTGATGTTTTTCCGACAGCCATAGATAAAATCTGTCTTTTCAAAACCATTGTTTGTATTGTGTGTATCCCTCTCTATATCTCTTATCTCACCCCAAACCCATGGACCCAATAGAGGATGAATGAAGATGAGCTTATATTTTCTGGACCGATGAGTCAATTGGAGACGGACCAATGGATGAAGAACATGGAGGATCACATGGAGAATAACCCTATAGTTGGAGATGATATGACCCATCATGCTCTACAGTGCTTTGAAAGAGGTGCTTCTACTTGGTGGAGGATGTACCAAACCATGAATGGATGGCAAGGAGTAACCACTTGGAGAGAATTAAAGTTGACTCTGCAAAGATCTCACCTTGTGTCCTAGAAGTTGAAGCCTTATGGAAAGGATATGAGGAAACCTTGTGCATGCAAGATTTGTGGAGAAATAGGACACACCCATAAAGAACACAAGGATGAATGCCCTAATTGTGAAGGAAGTCACCCAGTTGAAGAATGTCCAACTAGGCAGGTTACTTGTTTCTTGTGTGAAGGGATTACCCACTATCCTACTCAGTGTCACATTTACCCCATGGTACGAAGAACCGTACAACAGAAGAAAGAAGTAAAGAAAGGAGCCCTTATGGAAATTTTAGAAGAACCCGTGATGAAGGAAGATGTGGAGGACACACCTAAAGAGGACCCAAGTAAACCCTGCACTAAGTCTTGCTATTCAAGTGGAGAAGAAGGACACATCTCCCAAAATTGTTTGAATGGGGATCTAGTAGAATTCTCGACAGAGGAAGTAGAATATGACCCACAGGAAATAGAAGCCATGATTGGCATGGAAAGGTCCAGGAAGAGAAACCGATTGGAGCCTAGGAGGGACCTGGGTCATATCACCTATTACAGGTGCAAGGAATCAGGGCACTACCTCAACAATTGCCCAAAAAGGAAACCTCGATACTTCTCAGAAGTAATATGTTTTAGTTGTAATGGAGCAGGGCACTTCGCCAGAGAATGCCCCAAGGAGAAGGAAATTTGTGCTAGATAGTTGAGTCTGTGAGAAGTATAGTAGTAGAAGTGAGAACATTTTCTTTTATATTGAGGTGTTGAGTTGAGACAGGTAATGGAAAAGCGAGAGATTGTAATCACTTGAGAATGAATAAAGTTAGCATCGTTGGTACTGATATGGATTTTATGAGTTGTTACTCTACGAAGAAGAATTTTGGCCATTCTGAGGATATGAGAAATATGGTCTATGGAAGATTTGTGCATTTTAAGGGTGGTAGTACCCTGTAAGAACCGTTGACCCCTGGAAAAGATAAGGATACTCCACCGAGTGGATTCCGGACAAAATTAATACGTGTTTTGTCTCGATATATGTGAAACCCCAAGAGTATGTGGGATGAAGTTGGAGACCGTCAGTTGTTTGGACCAAATGTGATCTAGGAGTCAGAAGAGAATGTTATGTTGATTCAAGATAGACTGAAGGTAGCTTAGTCCAGGTAGAAGAGTTATGCAGACTCAAAAACTCAAGGAGGTAGTCTATGAAATTGAAGACAGAGCATGTCTTCGTGTGCACCTCTGCGAGGAGTTAAACGAATTGGAGTTACGGGAAAATTAGCCCCGAGATTTGTAGGACATACCGAGTTTTGGAGCGTATGGGAGAAGTGGCCAACAAGTTGGAGTCACCCGAAGGACTGTCAGGAGTTCATGATGTGTTTCACGTTTCCCAGTTGAAGAAGTGCCATGCAGAGATGGCCAATATTCCCCTGTAAGGACGCTTGACCCTGGAAAGGATAATGATGTTCCACGAAGTGGAATATGGACTCCATAAGTAT
Organism: Triticum urartu; assembly: GCF_056163025.1. Classification (NCBI taxonomy): domain Eukaryota; kingdom Viridiplantae; phylum Streptophyta; class Magnoliopsida; order Poales; family Poaceae; genus Triticum; species Triticum urartu. The sequence goes on along the minus strand of NC_141879.1, from coordinate 618,643,622 downwards.
AAGTTTTATCTCGGTATGAGGGATATCCCACGAGGATGAAGAGATAAATTACTATTGGATATAAAGGAGGTATGATGTCGGAAATATGGATCAATGGAAACTCCATGATGAGTCTGAGTAGTCATGTCCTAATTTGGTGCCAATAGAAGGAAGGAAGACAATACAATTGGATGGATTTAAGAATACTAGGAAGTTGGAAGTTGGAAGTTGGAATAATGACTAGTTGCCCCAAGGATGAGTTCAAGGATTTCAAGTGATGAGATGGGACATAACCCACAGGCCCCAGGACCTGCCAAGAAGCAAGCACATTCTTGCTGAAGGAAAAACACTGGAGGAAGATACGACGTTTATCAGCAGATGATTTTATAGGAGTAACGCAAAACCTGAGAGTTGTGAAGGAACGATAGATGTTTGTTTGGCTTGCAGAATCAATGGATTTATCCTAACTTGGTTCGTCGACAAGAGAAATTCTGCAATGCTTGCGAGGATGACCGAGTGTTAGAATGCGAGATTCGCTAAACCATATACAAGGTAATGATTTGGGTGCGGGATGGATTGATCACCATACCGACTTACTCTTATTATTCACCTTGCTATGTGGGATGGTAAATCTGAGTGACTTACCTATAGTAAAGAGACGACGATCAAAACCATGTTTAAGCCATAGAATGGTTTAGGTATTTTTCCCTGGTACAAGGCAACTTTTGCCAACCATAGGTTATACGGTGAGGATCAACCCAGACCCATTTCCCGTAGGAGAAACCATAATTTGTTGACCACCATGAGATATCAATAGTGGTTTAGTTTTGGCGCCAGACCCGTCAGCTAAGAAGACCCAGTCTCAGAAGAACCTTACCTAGATGAAAGATAGAAGAATTGTGGTAAAAGTTATGTCACTGCCAGAAGAGCCCAGATAAGGAATTATCCTGACGATCTAAGAAGACCGACACTGTCAAGAATATGGATGTAGTATAGGAGTTTTGATGGAACCGTAACCATGCTTCTAAGGGTGGTAGCACCCCATACCCCGTGTTATGATCGATGGATTTTGAGGACACCCCAAACCCTAACCTATTTCTTGCTAGCCTCTTTGAATCTTGAGGACGAGATTCATTTTAAGGGAGGTAGGTTTGTAACATCCCAAAATTCTAAATTTTGGAATGTTATAATAAATAGATAGATTGATCGACTGTTTGCTTGATTGACTGAAAGTGAGTGAAATTCGAAACTTTTTGAAAGTTAAATGAGAGGGAATAAAAGGACTTTCCCAAACTTTCATTTTTCATCCGTGATCTCCGTGAATTCAAATTCTTTTCACCACGAAACCCTAGAGAGAAGATGACATGACTTCTTCCATTTATTTAAATGACAAGGGATGTTGAAAATATTTGAATTTCATTTGGGAAATATTTCCAATTCTGAAACTTAATGTAACTCAATGATTTTCACGAGAGGAGATAAAATGACTTCTTCAAATTATATGAAATATGAGTTGGGTGTTTCAAAGAAACTCAAATTCAAAGTCCTTTTGGAATTATTTTTCAATTTGGGTTATTTGAGTTTTATTCAAACTATTTTTCTCCAAAAATAAAATATATGGAAAATAGGGTAACATGATTTCCTACATTAGAAAATTGGAGAGACATTTATTTGAAATCATTTTGGTATTTTTAAAATGATTTTTATTGGATTTTATTAGAGCAGGAGCACTGTTTGAATTATTAGAATTTGTGTGTATTTTATTAAATACAAGAAAAATGTTCACCGTGTAGAAAATCTTTTTTTGAAAATTTTGATATATTATATGCCTATATAATATTTTTATTTCTATTTGTTTTATTCTGTTTTGTTTGTGTGGAAAAAAATCTTTATTAAAAAAACTTTCCAACTGGGCCGGCCCAGCCAACCAGGACAGGCCGCAGCCCAGCCAGCCCGGCAGCATCGCCCCCGACCTCCCGATGGGAGCCCTGCTCCCGCACGCCACCGAAGCCGCCGTACCACCGCCGTTGTCCTCCCTCTCCTTGACCCCTTCCCCAAGCCGCCGCCGCCCCCCCTCCTATAAATTCGGGCACCCCGGGGCCCTCCCTCTCTTTCCTCTCCCCGCAACCGCCGCCTCCCGCCGCTGCTTGCTGCTCGTCGCCGCCGCCGCATTGCTTCGCCGCGCCGCGCCGCTTCTACGCCGGGCAGCACTCCGCTGCCGCGCCGCCGCTCTGCCGCGTCACCTGCCGCCGCCCGCGCCGCCGCTCTGCCGCGTCGCCTGCCGCCGCGCGCGCCGCATCACCCTGCCCCTCGCCGCCTCCGCTGTTGCGCCATCGCCGACCGCCGCCGCCGCTGCCGGACGTCACCGCTACCGTCATCCGCCGTCGCATGATCCGATCTGTAGGAGGCCGAACCGGTAACCACCCCGGTTTATTCTCGGTTTAGTTCGGTTCTTTAAAAAAGAACCAAGATTGTTTTTTTATAAAACCGGTTTTTTTAGTTAGATTTATTTAGTGAACGTTCGCTAGTTTAGGTTCTATAGCAAACGCGTTCATTAGATTAGATCTGTTTAGCGGGCGTTCGCTCGATAGATTTTCCCTTTTCTTATTAATTTCGGCCAGGAACCTATTCGTGATAATTTCTTCACAGATTAGTCCCTGTACTTCAATCTATCACTACTTTTTAGTCGTTTGTCCAAATCCAACGAAACCAACGCCCACGTCTTCGTTATGTGCCCCTCTATCCAGTAATCCCACTCAAACATGTTTTTGAAAAGTTTAAAATTTGAATTAGACCAGATTAGTATTCAAACTTCATTTGATCATAACTTGAGTTTCGTAACTCCGTTTGAGTTGATTCTTTTTGCAAATCGAAGCTCTTGACCTAAACTTTCCAATAATGCCAAATTCACATATTTTTGGTACTGTTAGAAATTGTTTTATGTTGCAAGAGTTATTTTCTTGGTTTTGTTGTTTTCCGAATCGTCTTTTTCGTTCTTTCTGATCTTTTGAGTGATTGCTTATGTGTGGTTACTATTGCTTGCTTACGATAGATTGACCGGAGTGTGACGAGTAGATCTATCAAGCGTTTTGAGTGCGAATCATCTTCATCAAACATTGCAGGCAAGTTCACACTTTGATCATATCTCTTTCATACCCAGTTTTTATTGCATTAGATCAAACCTCAAACATTGCATGATTAGGATCTAATTAAATTGTGGTTATTGGGAAGTAGTTGATGAGGTAGGAACCTATTGCCCTGCATTCAAACCTTGGGAGTTACTATTACGTTATGCTTATAGTGCCATGCTATGCTCGTAGACGTGGATTGGGTTTTGAGAGTATTCATGACATATGTGAGATTGTTAATTAATGGTTTACTTAAGGTGGCAACTTTAACACACATCTGGGTGGATTGAGGTACCTGGGTATTCCAGGATTGCCTGTCTAGGCACCTGGGTAGACCAGGATTGCCTGTTTTTTATCGACCGCCACCCAGGCTCAAAGGGATCAAGAGATTATTCATACTAGAAACTTCCGTGTGCAGCCACAAACTATTATGGGCTCTAGCATAGTTGATTAAGTCGTGCGAACTCTTACAGGGTAGACTAGCAGATGTAGGGGAAAGTATGTGTAACGGTCTATCCATCATAAGGTGCTAGCGCTTCTGAAAGACTATGTCTCGGTCATCCGTGTTCTCAAACATCATGTAGTGCGAGAAACCAAACGGAGGCGATCAAGTCTTGTGGGGAAAAGTGCGCAAACCTCTGCAGAGTGTATAAACTAATCATGATTAGCCATGTCCCTGGTTATGGACATCTTGAGTATCTAGTACCTGGATTATCATGTGAATCTCATCATGTTACTTTAAATGAATATACTACTCCTCTGGTGCTAGTAGTAGAGCAGAGTCCTACTCTACTACTCTACTCAAGCATGTTAGGGCATAGCATTGTAGGTAGTACCAGTACTGTGATCACTCAAGCAAGTTGTCTGGCATCGACATGACCCTACGCTACTGGTATGTGTCTCGTAAGTGAAGCGGCATGCTGTAGTCATCATCACCTGTCCACTTCCCACAGCACAGATTCGCTTCTCCATCTCTGTCGGCACATAATCTCGTCCAATCTTCCATCCCCGCTAAGGTGCCTCCCCCCTCATCTGAAACCCAAGCACTAACAATGGCAGAACCGAGCAGCGTCCGCCGAAAGAGTGGCTGGAATTCGCTCCCCACAGAGGTAATCAAGCTCATTGTTTTGCGTGTGGACAATCTCTGTACCATGCCGCTCGTCGCGTGCTCGTAGGGGTTGTACCGTTTACTCAAAGCCCTCAAGCCGGAACTTGCTTGTTGATGCCGCCTGATCTTCTGAAACGACGTGTCACGCAGCATAACGATCGCTGGGTGGCGAGCATCAACCCCCTTGACTGCGATCCAATCCCCGTCAGCCTCAACTACATTAACGGTATGTACTGGGTCGGCGTGAACACGTCTTGGATGGTGCTCGTCGACGGTCGCGGCAGTTGGATGCTCATGGATGCTCGTGGAGGTCTTCACTCTTTTGGCCTGCTTACTGCTTCTGTTGCACCCCCAGCCCTGGTTGCTGCTACTGTTGTTTTCAATGTACATTCAGTAGTATATTTCGTCTGTTGGTTGAATAAATGTGTTGTTACAACGACAAACACAAGGTTTTGGAATGTGACGCCCGGGTAATTAAGCTACAGTGAACCTCTGGTAATGATGCCACGTCACCTCGTTTATAGTTGCTAATCTCGAGTTAGTTCAAAACCGATTCAAATTCAAATTCAAAAATAGGCAAACAATAAAAGTTTTCAAATATTAAAACTAAAATGTTCGGAGTGAACCAAATATTGCATAGATAATTATTGGGGAAAAACCACACGTTTATAAAATGTTTAAATACTATGAGATGAATAAAACAGTAGTAAAAATGATTATTGGAATAACTTTTATGATTAATAAAATGTCAAACTAAGTTATTTGGGGTCTAGACTTTTTGTGACTATGGACTAAGTCAAAATACTGAATTAGATACTAAGTGTATATTTTACTAAATTAAAATGCAACTGAAATAAAGAAATAAAGATATAATAAAGAAAATAGAAAACAAGACAAAAAAAAAGAAAAGGAGAACCCCCCCTTGCCCCCTGGGATTCGGCCCAGGAGGCCACAAGCCCCCCCCCCCCCCCCCCACCACTGGGCCCCTTGGCCCAGTCGGCTCAGCCGACCACGCCGGCCCAGCCGGCCCACCCCGCACCTCCCCAGGCCTATTAGGCCACCCCACCCCCCACTAACCCTAATCCCCCCCCACGCCGCCACTCCCTCTTCTCCCCTTCCCGATCCGATCTGGATCGGGGACGAGCCCGCTCCCCCCACCTCGCGACGCCACCGCCCCGGATCTCCGTCGCCGTTGCCTTCTCGCCCCCCCTCCCCTCGCGCGACCCTCCCCTCCCCCCCCCCCACCTGAAGCCGGCGCCACCCGTCTCCGACCCCGTCACCCTCGCTCGCCGTGACGACCGCACGCGGGCGCCTCGGAGCTCGCCGACCCCGCCCCACACCAAGACGCCACCCCCGCCGGCCTGCTTCCCCTCCGCCGCGACGTCCTCGACTTCCGCCTCCTCGAGCCGCTGCCACTCCCCTACACCGTACGGTGAGGCCCCGGCCTCTCCCTCTCTCCCCGTTCCCACCGCTCGCGCATCCAGCGCCCCACTGCCAACCCGGGGCCGCGGCCACCTTCCCCACGCCGCGCCTGGGCCGCGCGCCTCACCGCTTCCCCTCCCCGCGCTCGCCCGCACGCACAGCCGCGCGCCCGCGGCTGCGCCGCTGCCCGCTAGCTTTGCTGTCGCGTCGCACCCATGGCCACGCCTCGCGCGCGCCTTGCCCTGCACCCGTGGCCCTCCGCCTTGCCTCGCCCCCGCGCTCGCTGGCGCGCACCACCGCCTGCTGCCATGGCTGCTACTTGCCGCTACTGGCCCCCCCTCTCCCCGCCAACTCCACCCTGCCGCTTTTCCCCGCTGACCACCGTCGATGTGACCCCGCGCCGCCTCTCGCCCCGGCGTCCGCCGCTCCGGCCGCCTGACCAGCGCCGTGGCCCCCGGCGCCCCGCAGCGCTCTGTCGGGTTCGGCCATGCCCAGGCGCATGCGCCCGTGACCGCACGCCCGCTAAGGCCCCCACTGGCCCTATGACAAGTGGGGCTGAGCCCCAGAACGTTTAATAAAAAAAAGGGAAAAAATAACTAATTAATTAATTAAGGAATTAATTAAGTTAATTAATTATAATTAGATTAACCTAATCACTAATTAACCTAATTAACTGTTAGTTAATTAAAACAGAGTATGACGATCGGGACCCACCTGTCAGGTTGACCAAGTCAACTACTGACGTCATGATGACGTCAGCAGACACTATTCTGGATAATGTTGATTAAATTAAATAAATAAATCCTAAAAATGATTTAAATCTTTTAAAATTAATATAAAATAAACCGTAGCTCGGATGGAAAAACTTTGTACATGAAAGTTGCTCAGAACGACGAGACGAATTCGGATACGCAGCCCGTTCGTCTGCCACGCATCCCTAACCTATCAAACTCGCAACTTTCCCCCTCCGGTTCACCGGTCCGAAAACGCGAAACACCGGGGATACTTTCCCGGATGTTATCCCCCTTCACCGGTATCACCTACTACCGCGTTAGGGCACCTCTAACGCCGTAACTTGTCATGTCATGCATCACTATGCATATGCTTGCATTATATTTATTGTTTCTTCCCCCTCTTCTCTCTCTAGACACCGAGACCGACGCCGCTGCTACCCCGTACGACTACGGTGTTGACGACCCCTCTCTCTTGCCAGAGCAACCAGGCAAGCCCCCGCCCTTGATCACCAGATATCGCCTACTCTCCTCTATACTGCTTGCATTAGAGTAGTGTAGCATGTTACTGTTTTCGTTATTCCTATCCTGATGCATAGCCTGTCCTTGCTACTACTGTTGATACCTTTACCTGCAATCCTACTTGCTTAGTATAGGATGCTAGTTTATCATCAGTGGCCCTACATCCTTGTCCGTTTGCCATGCTATACTATCGGGCCGTGATCACTCGGGAGTTGATCACGGGTATATACTATATACTTTGTACATGATACATGTGGTGACTAAAGATGGGTCGGCTTGAGGAGCACCCGCGAGTGGAGTTTTGAGGCGGAGCGGCAGGGCAGGTTCCGACCACCTAGGAGAGAGGTGGGCCTGGCCCTGGTCGGCGTTCGCGGATACTTAACACGCTTAACGAGATCTGGGTATTTGATCTGAGTCTGGCCATTTGGTCTATACGCACTAACCATCTACGCGGGAGTAGTTATGGGTATCCCGGCGTCGTGGTATCAGCCGAAGCCTTCGTGATGTCAGCGACTGAGTGGCGCGCGCCGGATTGGACTGGAAGGCCACTAGGCTAGATCTGCTTTCGGCCGCGTTCGCAACGTGCAGGTGTGCTAAGGGCGATGGGCCCAGACCCCTGGGCGCTTAGGTTTAGACCGGCGTGCTGACCTCTCTGTTGGTCTAGGTGGGGCTGCGACGTGTTGATCTTCCGAGGCCGGGCATGACCCAGGAAAGTGTGTCTGGCCAAATGGGATCGAGCGTGTTGGGGTATGTGGTGCACCCCTGCAGGGAAGTTAATCTATTCGAATAGCCATGATCTTCGGTAACAGGACGATTTGGAGTTGTACCTTGACCTTATGACAACTAGAACCGGATACTTAATAAAACACACCCTTCCAAGTGCCAGATACAACCGGTGGTCGCTCCCTCACAGGGCGACGAGGGGAGGATCATCGGTTAGGGTTATGCTATGCGATGCTACTTGGAGGTCTTCAGTCTACTCTCTTCTACATGCTGCAAGACGGAGGCTGCCAGAAGCGTAGTCTTCGAAAGGACTAGCTATCCCCCTTTTATTCCGGCTTTCTGCAGTTCAGTCCACATATGATAGCCTCATTCCATTTGATACCAATGCATACATATGTAGTGTAGCTCCTTGCTTGCGAGTACTTTGGATGAGTACTCACGGTTGCTTTCTCCTTCTTTACCCTCTATCCCTTCTACCTGGTTGTCGCAACCAGATGTTGGAGCCCAGGAGCCAGACGCCACCCTCGACGACGACCCCTACTACACCGGAGGTGCCTACTACTACGTGATGCCCGCAGAACGACGACCAAGAGTAGTTAGGAGGATCCCAGGCAGGAGGTTTGCGCCTCTTTCGATATGTATCCCAGTTTGTGCTAGCCTTCTTAAGGCAAACTTGTTTAACTTATGTCTGTACTCAGATATTGTTGCTTTCGCTGACTCGTCTATGATCGAGCTCTTGTATTCGAGCCCTCGAGGCCCCTGGCTTGTAATATGATGCTTGTATGACTTATTTTATTTGTAGAGTTGTGTTGTGATATCTACCCGTGAGTCCTTGATCTTGATCGTACACATTTGCGTGTATGATTAGTGTACAGTCAAATCGGGGGCGTCACAAGTTGGTATCAGAGCCGACTGCCTGTAGGAATCCCCCTTTCCAACTCCTTGGCCGAAGTTGAGTCTAGTGGATGAAAACTATTTTACTAACATGGCTGTGTGGCCCATGGGCCCACGTCGCCATTGGGTGGTAGTAGTATCTTTTATTCCTCGACCTATACTCTGGGACTCCGACCTCTCTTCTATTCGGGTTTAAATGATTTTGCTAAATCTAACATTAAGATCTCGTTATCACTTTCACCCGGAGAGCCCCTTGTTATTGATGATCGTCTGCTGCACCAGAAGACCCTGAAGATACTCTCTGCTATTAACCCGAGAACTTGTGTTCATCGCATTTACAATTTCTCTTCTACCGTCAACCCTTATGATAACTACTTGCAGTTGTCATTCGTACATTCATCCCCAGTTGGTCTTGTTATTACAAGATACCCCGAAATACTAGTCGTTGTTTCGATAATCCTTTGAGCTTAGTGCCTTGCTGTTCATTGTCACCTGAATACCCAAACGGATAATTCTCGCACTTATCGAGTATCCGCTCATCCCCAGATATTCATGCAGTTCACAAAATTCTTCGAAATACCATTCGGTCTTCCGAAAATCCTGAGCAACCTATTGCTCCTGAAATTCTTGCTTGCTTGCATTATGGTTAATCCCATAAGTATAGTAATCTTATTGGCAACCTTTGACACTATCATTTTGAGTCCATTGATTCGACAAGTTGCGAAGGCTCGCAATCCTCAATCAGGTCCTAGAATTCATCCTTCCAGCTCAGACGTCATTTTAAACATGGGCTGGTTCTCGACTAATCAAATCGCCATCGATTGTACCCCTAAGCCTGCTCAGCTTATCCATCCTTAATCAGAGCGTTTGCTTCTGATCCCTTCATTTGGAAATCATAATTCCTTTGTATTTGAGCTATGAGTTAGTCAGATGTTTCTATAATCCGATATCCTTGCATTCTTCTTCCTGTAGTTGAGTACCGATGCTCACATCAGATCCCTTGTGGACCACCAGATCCTTTGTTGCATTTTATCCGACAGCATCCTTCATATTCAATAAGCCTGTGAGCTTTTCCTCGGATACATAATGCCTTTGGTAAATTGTATCCTCTGCTTTCTCAAGCAAGCTCTACTATCGAGCTTGTGTTATTATTCTTGAAATTTGTGGTATATGATTCCACGATACCCTGACGGGTTGAACCTATGCCTTCCCTTATATGTGTGAACTCGGAAGTTTTCACGATTCATACTCATCTAGTATTTCACCAGGTAAAACTTTCAACACTAATGCCTTTATCAAAGCAAGAAGTGAATGAAAGGTTATGCATTGGAGAAGTGGGAGTCGACCTTAAACCTTGTGTTCATGCCCATGGACACGATGTAGATATTATCATTAAAGCTTCTCTTAAGTTAATTATTCCTTTGGTATAAATTCATCGTATATCTGGGATCTGCCCTTTTACAATCGTGGTTCCGACCATGTTCTCCTTTAAATACCATTTCTCGTGCAAGTTTAAGCACTTGTCTTCTGTAGAGCAATAACCCAATCCAACCTCTACTTTGATCCGTCTTCGAGTATTACCCCCTGGTATCTCGAGATTATCATGGAACTACATAACTTCTTATGAGTTCTTCATCAAGTGCTACATTCGCACTGATCCAATTTCCACGGGCGCTGAGTCAATAAACACTCAAAAACACCGATAACTGAACCGAGTCTGCAGAACGGTTCAACGACACTTGATAATCTTCTTTGAGTACGAGTTTGTATCCGACCACGCCATTCCTAGCTTGTATGGCTATATCATTGTCGTGGTGATTTTAACTGTGCTACCTGGACCTTATTCTCGGAGCACCACTTCGACGATGAGCTAAGCTTACGTCGATTTTCCTTGTCATATCAATTCACCTTGAAAAGCAAGCTTGATTTCGAGTTGTGTCGTATCTGTGCTTCCATTGACCTCTTGCTTCATCATTCCTTTGACTTGATGTCATCGCTGATCGATTACATCCTCATGAAGTCTCTCGACAAATGTGTCGTGATCATCATCAGCATTCCGAGTTCTTCCAGGATATCAATTGAATTCATGATGAGAAATACTATACTTGCCCTTGATGAGTTGTTTTGTCATCGACCACCTTATTGCCTTCCCTCCAACACAAACTTGTCCGTGTTCTGTGTTGTACCTTGAGTTCATTGCTATCCAGCATTTGTTCTTCTTTACCTTGGAGTATTACCATCTTTTATGACAAGAATGTCACAAGGATTACTCCACCTCTTAAGAATTCTTGGTATAGTGATACTTCTCACCATCACCATTCTTTCTTGGTCCCCGTGTTGATTCCAACAAGTGAACGGTGTTGTTTGGATTCTTTCCTTCTAGCAACCCTATTGCTTTGAAGTTAATGGTCGGCCGTTCATTCTTAGACTACTGGTTGTTGAACCACCATTCTAACATTGATCATTCTACGTAAGCCCATATTTCGGGTGCACCTTTAACTGTGTATGTTTTCCTCAAGCATACATCATTATATCATTTGATCCGACAAATGATATCTCTTTGATCACCTGATTGTGGAAATTCATTTTTTGGAAATCTTGACAAAATGTAGCTGAATCCATCAGCCACCTCCTCATCTCTCCTTGGATTAGTGGAGAACTCTTGTTTCAGAACTCGCTTCCATAGTTCAATTCCCGAGAATCTTACAATGTCATCTCGACAATGTGTGTTACACCTTTCTTCTCAGGCATCCCGAGTCTGAGTTATCCTGACACCAATCAGATCTGAATCTCGGTCAGATATGATGGTTGGAACCTTTTCCAAGAGTCATAACATTGGTCTTTATATAACCTGGTAAGGTGGTGTCATGCCTAGTACACCTGGCCGGAGGACCTATTGACATATCTCCCTTCTTAAGTAAGGTTAGCGATTTTTCCATGCGGAAATTGTAAAACTTATTCTACAAGTTGTTCGTGATGGATCCTTCGTGCATCCAAATTCTGAACCTTACTTGATGACCTTGTCAATGCTATCTCGAAGCATGTCTGTGGTACTCTGCACATTTTGAAGCACCATGCTAAATTTCCTTTATCAACTATTCAAACACTGTTGTATGGGTAATGTCATGAAATTTCTCTCCCCTTACCTAATGAGTTTTCTACATTATATCCTATCATGGATATCATGCTCTGTTTCACCTTGGGAAGGATATACCCCTGAAATATGTGTTTAAACGCATTTTCGTTTCCATTGTTCTGTTTAACCTGATGATCACATTTTCCTTTCCATTGGTTTCCTTGACCTTTCTTGTGATCTATATACTCTAAGCAGTAATAATTCACTGCTTAGGTAAGCACCTCGTTGCACCACTCTGTTAGTATGACCCTGTTACTAGTGTTGATGACATTTCGGTAGCCACCGATGGACGAGAACCTTGCCTATTGGCCCGCCTCGTTCAACGAGCAGGAAAGTGGTTCTCTTCGTCCCTCGCCCTTGGTATCGATGTTGTTGCCGACATAACTGGCAGGCTACCCTCTGAATTGCCTTGCTATCATGACCGTCCAAGATGTCAGCCCCCTTTCTACTTTTTACCCACATGGTGGGCCCATAACCCATAGTTCCACAAGATCGAAACCGGACCCTCTTATACACCCTGTTGTCGAAGTTAATCCTCGCACTTGGCTTCGTATTTAATTCACGGGCCACCTTCCTAGTGCTCTATTCTGGTATCAGACGCAATACTTACTCTCGTTGCTCTGAAACCCTTTCTCACTCTGGATCAGACTTCGAGCAACTATCTATCCACTTGGAACCCCTTATTGTACCTTCGTACCTTACTCTAGATGTATTCGATATGTTCAGCTCGAGAGATAATCTTACGCTCATTCATGGGTTAACCCCCAGATTGTTTCCCTCATAAACATTCTGTCGTAAGTACGTTGGAGTTCCCGAGAAATGGACGACATCACCATGATGACCTGAAGCAGAGAAATGAAGACGTCGATGTAATGGATCGACCTCTTCAAGAAGAGCAACCAAGACTGAGAAGGTTCGTTAGCATTTCGTAACCAGACCTTTCCCCCTTATTCCCCCTCTTAAATCTCGGGACGAGATTTCTTGTAGTGGAGGAGAATTGTGACGCCCGGGTAATTAAGCTACAGTGAACCTCTGCTAATGATGCCACGTCACCTCGTTTATAGTTGCTAATCTCGAGTTAGTTCAAAACCGATTCAAATTCAAATTCAAAAATAGGCAAACAATAAAAGTTTTCAAATATTAAAACTAAAATGTTCGGAGTGAACCAAATATTGCATAGATAATTATTGGGGAAAAACCACACGTTTATAAAATGTTTAAATACTATGAGATGAATAAAACAGTAGTAAAAATGATTATTTGAATAACTTTTATGATTAATAAAATGTCAAACTAAGTTATTTGATCTGGATCGGGGACGAGCCCGCTCCCCCCCACCTCGCGACGCCACCGCCCCGGATCTCCGTCGCCGTTGCCTTCTCGCCCCCCATCCCCTCGCGCGACCCTCCCCTCCCCCCCCTACCTGAAGCCGGCGCCACCCGTCTCCGACCCCGTCACCCTCGCTCGCCGCGACGACCGCACGCGGGTGCCTCGGAGCTCGCCGACCCCGCCCCACACCAAGACGCTACCCCGCCAGCCTGCTTCCCCTCCGCCACGACGTCCTCGACTTCCGGCTCCTCGAGCCGCTGCCACTCCCCTACACCGTACGGTGAGGCCCCGGCCTCTCCCTCTCTCCCCGTTCCCACCGCTCGCGCATCCAGCGCCCCGCTGCCAACCCGGGGCCGCGGCCACCTTCCCCACGCCGCGCCTGGGCCGCGCGCCTTACCGCTTCCCCTCCCCGCGCTCGCCCGCACGCACAGCCGCGCGCCCGCGGCCACGCCGCTGCCCGCTAGCTCTGCTGCCGCGCCGCACCCATGGCCACGCCTCGCGCGCGCCTTGCCCTGCACCCGTGGCCCTCCGCCTTGCCTCGCCCCCACGCTCGCTGGCGCGCACCACCGCCTGCTGCCATGGCTGCTACTTGCCGCTGCTGGCCCCCCCTCTTCCCGCCAGCTCCACCCTGCCGCTTTTCCCTGCTAACCACCGTCGATGTGACCCCGCGCCGCCTCTCGCCCCGGCGTCCGCCGCTCCGGCCGCCTGACCAGCGCCGTGGCCCCCGGCGCCCCGCAGCGCTCTGTCGGGTTCGGCCATGCCCAGGCGCATGCGCCCGTGACCGCACGCCCGCTAAGGCCCCCACTGGCCCTATGACAAGTGGGGCTGAGCCCCAGAACGTTTAATAAAAAAAGGGGAAAAATATATAACTAATTAATTAATTAATTAAGGAATTAATTAAGTTAATTAATTATAATTAGATTAACCTAATCACTAATTAACCTAATTAACTGTTAGTTAATTAAAACAGAGTATGACGATCGGGACCCACCTGTCAGGTTGACCAAGTTAACTACTGACGTCATGCTGACGTCATGATGACGTCAGCAGACACTATTCTGGATAATGTTGATTAAATTAAATAAATAAATCCTAAAAATGATTTAAATCTTTTAAAATTAATATAAAATAAACCGTAGCTCGGATGGAAAAACTTTGTACATGAAAGTTGCTCAGAACGACGAGACGAATTCGGATACGCGGCCCGTTTGTCCGCCACGCATCCCTAACCTATCAAACTCGCAACTTTCCCCCTCCGGTTCACCGGTCCGAAAACGCGAAACATCGGGGATAATTTCCCGGATGTTATCCCCCTTCACCGGTATCACCTACTACCGCGTTAGGGCACCTCTAACGCCGTAACTTGTCATGTCATGCATCACTATGCATATGCTTGCATTATATTTATTGTTTCTTCCCCCTCTTCTCTCTCTAGACACCGAGACCAACGCCGCTGCTACCCCGTACGACTACGGTGTTGACGACCCCTCTCTCTTGCCAGAGCAACCAGGCAAGCCCCCCCCTTGATCACCAGATATCGCCTACTCTCCTCTATACTGCTTGCATTAGAGTAGTGTAGCATGTTACTGTTTTCGTTATTCCTATTCTGATGCATAGCCTGTCCTTGCTACTACTGTTGATACCTTTACCTGCAATCCTACTTGCTTAGTATAGGATGCTAGTTTATCATCAGTGGCCCTACATCCTTGTCCGTCTGCCATGCTATACTATCGGGGCGTGATCACACGGGAGTTGATCACGGGTATATACTATATACTTTATACATGATACATGTGGTGACTAAAGACGGGTCGGCTTGAGGAGCACCCGCGAGTGGAGTTTTGAGGCAGAGCGGCAGGGCAGGTTCCGACCACCTAGGAGAGAGGTGGGCCTGGCCCTGGTCGGCATTCGTGGATACTTAACACGCTTAACGAGATCTGGGTATTTGATCTGAATCTGGCCATTTGGTCTATACACACTAACAATCTACGCGGGAGTAGTTATGGGTATCCCGGCGTCGTGGTATCAGCCGAAGCCTTCGTGACGTCAGCGACTGAGTGGCGCGCGCCGGATTGGACTGGAAGGCCACTAGGCTAGGTCTGCTTTCGGCCGCGTTCGCAACGTGCAGGTGTGCTAAGGGCGATGGGCCCAGACCCTTGGGCGCTTAGGTTTAGACCGGCGTGCTGACCTCTCTGTTGGTCTAGGTGGGGCTGCGACGTGTTGATCTTCCGAGGCCGGGCATGACCCAGGAAAGTGTGTCCGGCCAAATGGGATCGAGCTTGTTGGGGTATGTGGTGCACCCCTGCAGGGAAGTTAATCTATTCGAATAGCCGTGATCTTCGGTAACAGGACGATTTGGAGTTGTACCTTGACCTTATGAGAACTAGAACCGGATACTTAATAAAACACACCCTTCCAAGTGCCAGATACAACCGGTGGTCGCTCTCTCACAGGGCGACGAGGGGAGGATCATCGGTTAGGGTTATGCTATGCGATGCTACTTGGAGGTCTTCAGTCTACTCTCTTCTACATGCTGCAAGACGGAGGCTGCCAGAAGCGTAGTCTTCGAAAGGACTAGCTATCCCCCTCTTATTCCGGCTTTCTGCAGTTCAGTCCACATATGATAGCCTCATTCCATTTGATACCAATGCATACATATGTAGTGTAGCTCCTTGCTTGCGAGTACTTTGGATGAGTACTCACGGTTGCTTTCTCCTTCTTTACCCTCTATCCCTTCTACCTGGTTGTCGCAACCAGATGTTGGAGCCCAGGAGCCAGACGCCACCGTCGACGATGACCCCTACTACACCGGAGGTGCCTACTACTACGTGATGCCCGCAGAACGACGACCAGGAGTAGTTAGGAGGATCCCAGGTAGGAGGTCTGCGCCTCTTTCGATCTGTATCCCAGTTTGTGCTAGCCTTCTTAAGGCAAACTTGTTTAACTTATGTCTGTACTCAGATATTGTTGCTTTCGCTGACTCGTCTATGATCGAGCTCTTGTATTCGAGCCCTCGAGGCCCCTGGCTTGTAATATGATGCTTGTATGACTTATTTTATTTGTAGAGTTGTGTTGTGATATCTACCCGTGAGTCCTTGATCTTGATCGTACACATTTGCGTGTATGATTAGTGTACGGTCAAATCGGGGGCGTCACATGGAAGTCGTTGCACGGTTTGATCCTTTAGTGCCCCGTACCATACGTAGCGCATACTATTTTTCGTACGGAACACATTTTCCACTTGTTGATAACATGCAGCCCACTCATGAAGGCCCAATAGAGAAGCCCATAATTAACTGGAAGGGAGGCTCTCACATGAATCCGACCCAGGTACATGCTCATGGTCCACTAAACATAAATAAGTAAATAAATAAATAAATAAAGCTAAATGATCATGCACCAGTTCTTTGAGAAAATAGGTAGCCTAGTATTTCTTTTTGAAGAATACCCAATCTAGGCCTATTTTTTTCTCCGAATTACTGGGCTGCAAATCTTTCAAGATGAGGAGGGATGCATTCCGGCCTGGCTTAAGAGTATGGTCAATGTCTATTAAAAGTAATATCAAAAGGGGTTGAAAATTCCAAAAAAATTATAGCAAATGGGATATAAGTTTCTTTTTTTGTTTTTATTCTTCACTAATATCTTATACGTATTTCATTGGATTTAACATGACATAGTACTAATTTACTTTTAAATTTGTTTTACTATGGCTATTAATTTTCGGATTAAGAATATTTCGTTCCCCAGCAAAAATTTGCGATTTTTTTCACAATTTCCCACATATTTAGTTAATTTTTTTAACCTGGTACTCACCAGAAAATGGCCAGCAATTCGAAAAATGGAAAACAGGCTGCAATAAATTACATATGAATTAGAAAATGAGTAAAAATTATAAAAATAATAGCAAATGGGCTGTACACGCCACAGATTTCGAGGCTGACTTCTTTACGTAAGGCTTTGTCAGTGAACACACGATTCTAGCAGCAGTTACTTTTGGATGTCCATCCAATGGCCGACGTGCTTCTTCAATCTCTGATCTTCCTGCTCTGGCCGCCTAAACTAGCGCCGGCGGGACTGCCTGCTCCCTCCTCTTGTGGCCCACTGTGATGCCGCAAAGGCTTCCTCGGCCCACCCTACTCCCTCCGCTGGCCTGGCCGCACGCAATCAACTGCCTCCTTATTACGCAAAAAAATGATTCCTCCCACTGACATCTGGGGTGCACCAGTTGGGAGGCTGACCTGTGGGCCTACTAAGTTGACGCGTACGCAGGGCTTGTCAACTTAGTCAACGAACAATTCTATCAGCAGTAACCATTGGATTTGAATCGAAGGGTCCTGCTGCTTCTTCAATCGCTGCTCTTCTTCCACCAGCCGCCCAAACCAGCGCCGGGGAGACCGCCTGCTCCTGCCTCCAGTGGCCGGCTATGCTGCCGTTGAGGTCTCATCGCCCCCTACTACTCTCACCGCTAGCCAGGCCCTACGGCGACGGCAGCCTCACACCGCAGCCGAACTAGTGAACCCTCGTACTCCTCTCCACGTGGGCATCCACTGCTGCGTCTTCCCCGGCTCCGCGTCGTCCCCTTCATAGGCCTCGCCGTCGTCCACCGCCTTGGTGCTCTCGATGCGGCGTGGTCAATGTGGTCAACGACATTCCATCGGAAGAGTATTGTATGTGGAGAGGCTGACAGCTGGGTCCATGGCCACAACCCAGTTTTTTGTGATTTGCGAAGTAAGTCACTTTGTCAGGCCTGTTGGGCTGCAAATCTTTCAAGACTAGTAGAGCTTTCATTCGGCTGGCCGAGAAAATGGCCCATCAGTAATGAGAAATGGGCTGTAAATTTTTAAAACACATCAAACCGACAATTAGTTTCAAATATCTTTTTTTCATTTCGAGATTTTAAATTACATTAATTTTTATGCATGGAGAATTTGTTGAATTTTATATTGATATACATTTATTTTTAAAATTAGTTTGAATGTGAGTCGAAATTTCAGGATTAAAAACAGTTCGGACCACACCGAAATATGCAAAATTTCGTATAATTTTTTAACCGTGGCCACAATATGGGCTGTAGTGCTAACAAAAATAATATGGGCTCCAAAAAAACCTTAATAATTAGCAAATGGGCTGTAAATTATTAGAAATAATGGCAGATGGGTTGTATGTTGTTTTCCACAGATTTGAGGCTTTCCTAAAAAAAAGGTTGACGCACAAGCAGTGACTATTGGATGGCCATCCAACGGCCGTCGTGCTTCTTCAATCTCTGCCCTTCCTGCTCCAGCCGCTCAAACAAGCGCCGGCGGGACTGCCTGCTCCCTCCTCCCCGCGGCCGGCTCTACTGCTGCGCAGGCCTCACCGGCCCACAGTACTCCCATCGCTGGCCTAGCCATCCCTCTACTCACCCACACCTGCTGTTATTCTCCGACGACGGCAGACGAACCGGTAAACCCTCGTACAGTCGTACTCCCCTCCGCATGGGAAACAACTGTCGAGTCTTCCCTGCCTCCGTGTCGTTCCCTTCCTAGGCCTCGCCGTCGTCCACCGCCCTGGTGCTCTCGGTGCGGCCTGGTCAACATGGTCAATGACCGACATGCATCTGAAGTGGACTGTACGTGGAGAGGCCGACAGCTGGGTCCATGGCCGCGCGCAAGGAAATGCCTCCTTATTACGCGCAAAATAATGATTCCTCCACCTGACATCAGGGACCCACCGAAAGGGCCTCTGTATTTCGCGAAAAAAATGTTACCGCCGCTGACAGCTCAGACCCACCAGCTATATCTTCGCACGCAAGGAAGTGCCTCCTTATTACGCACAAAAATGAATACTCCCCCTGTTAGCTGGGACCCAGTATAGTGGCAGGCTCACTTGTGGGCCTACTAAGTTGACGGGGACGGATGGCTTTGTAACTTAGTCAATATGCATGATTCTAGCTCCAGTGACCGTACGATGTCCATCCAACGGCTGTGGTGCTTCTTCAACCTCCGGTCTTCTTGCTCCAGCTGCCCAAACCAGAGCTGGTCGTGCTTCGTGCTCCTGCCTCCCGTGGCCAGCTGCAATACGGCGGAGGCCTCACCGCCCCCTACTACTCCCACCACTGGCCAGGCCATCCCTCCACTCACCCACACCCCCTATTATTTTGCGGCGACGGCAACCTCCCACCGCAGCGAACCAGTGAACCCTCGTACTCCTCTACGCGTGGGGATCCACTGCCGCGTCTTCCCCGGCTCCATGTCGTCCCCTTCCTAGGCCTCACCGTCGTCCACTGCCCTAGTGCTCTAGGCGCGGCGTGGTCAACATGGTCAAGGAACGGCTTCCATCGGACGTGGACTATACGTGGACAGGCTGACAGCTGGGTCCACGGCCGCAGCAAGGAAGTGCCTCCTTATTACATGCAAAATAATTATTCCACCACCTAGCAGCGGGGACCCACCGGACGGGCCACCGTATTTCACGAAAAAATGTTTCCCTCCTGAATGCTGGGACCCACCAGGTACATCTTCGCACGTAAGGAAGTGCCTGACAGTCGGGACACACCTGGTCGAAGCATACGTAGCGTTGTCATTCTGGTCGCGAACGTGTACGTACACACATACTGGTGGATGTAGATGCGCACACGTGTCGTAGTAGAGGCGCACACGTAGCATGTACACGTATGTACAACGGCCAGGGTGCAAGAAAGAAAATATGGCCACATATGTGTACATACGGGCGGGGTCTCGAACACCTACTCGCGCATACGTACGCCCAGGGTTCGTGTACATGGCTGGGTCGGAATGAAGAAACAACATCGTCCTCGTGTTCATGGGGAGGCAACGGAATGCGTCGTGTTCATGGGGAGGCAACGGAATGCGTCATGTTCATCGGGAGGCAACGGAACATGTGGGAGCCAACCGGCTGGCTCGGAACGGAATGCGTGGTCATGTTCATCAGGAGGGCTTGGATGGAACAGGCGATCGAAACGAGGCCTGGCGTACCGCACAATGGAGGAAACGGACCTCCTACGTTCGGAACGGGGTCTTGTTGATCGGGAGGGGTCTGGCATACCGCAAAACGGAGGAAACGGACCTCCTACGGTCGAAATGGCGGTCCTATTCATCGGGAGGGGTGTGGCGTACCGCAAAACGAACGAAACGGACCTCCTACGATTGAAACGGGGGTCCTGTTGATCGGAGGGGTGTGGCGTACTGCAAAATGGACAAAACGGACCTCCTACGGTCGAAACGGGGGTCCTGTTCATCGGGAGGGGTGTGGCGTACCGCAAAACGGGACTCCACGAGATACTTTTCATCTCCACCGTCGACCTCCTCTGTCATCCACGGGCTCCTGTTCATCCAGCCTCCACCGCGCGCTACTCCACCGGCTACTGTTCAACCACCCCTCCACGGGCATCCCTCCACCGTCTACTGTTCATCCAGCCCTCCACACCACGGGGTCCTGTTTAACCACCCCTCCACGAGCACACCTCCACCGTCTACTGTTCATCCAGCCGTCCACCACACCACGGGGTCCTGTTCATCCAGAGGCAACGCCACCGCTCACTATTCATCCAAACCGCCCTGCAATGCTCACTGTTCATCCCAGAGGCAGCATCGATCGGCCTCAGTTAGCAGCAGTAGCGAAGGAATCGCTCGATCGGGTTCAGTTAACAGCCATCGATCGATCGCTCGGGTTCAGTAACGTGTAGCCTGCAGTGCAATCGCTCGGGTTCAGTTAGAGCCCAACGCCTCGCTCGGGTTCAGTTAGAGCCAATGCCTCGCACACACGCTCATACGTGTACGAGAGAAACTCGCATCTCTCGGCCCTCGACCTCCCACCGTAACTGGGAACTCCCCGAAATTTTCCTCCCCCTCGCTTCTACCACGGTTTTTTCCTTCATGGACGACCCAAAGAATTTCATGCAGCTGCGTCTCCGGCCCTCCCAGGACAAAAAGCCCCTTTTCTCTATGACGATACTGGGTTTTGTCACAATTATCGTCATAGAAGTGTCATATGTATGACAGAAAAAATTTCGTTCGGCCCAAAATGTCACGGATGTGTCTTTTTTCGTAGTGTATATGAGCTGAATTACTTTTATATATTTCAGGTTCTAAGGTCTTTGGGCTCCAATGTAACATCTTTAGAGGAACATATCTTCCATTATTGGACCCAAAAACTTTTGTTGAGGTTGTTGAGATTGGTAAAGGGAAGTAGTATGGAAGTAATGGTAACTGTAGCAAAAGTAACAGTAGCAGTTTTGTAGCAATTGTAATAGTGGCAATGGAAAAGTCACGAAGAAAAAATCAATGTGAAATGAACTCATAGGCAATGGATCAACGATGGATAATTATGTTGGATGGCATTCATCATGCAACAGTTATAACCTAGGGTGACACAAAACTAGCTCCAATTCATCAATATAATGTAGGCATGTATTCGGTATATAGTCATACGTGTGCTTATGGAAAAGAACTTGCATGACATCTTTTGTCCTACCCTCTCATGGCAGCGGGGTCTTAGTGGAAACTAAGGGATATTAAGGCCTCCGTTTAATAGAGAACCGAAACAAAGCATTAGCACTTAATGAATACATGAAATCCTCAAACTACGGTAATCACCAGAAACAAACCCAATTATTGTCACCTTGGGGTATGCGGATCATAACTCGTAATAGGTGTCTACAACTTGCAAGATCGGATCAAGAACACAAATATATTCATGAAAACATAATAGGTTTAGATCTGAAATCATGGCACGCGGGCCCTACCTAGTGGCAAGCATTAAGCATAGCAAAGTTATAGCAACATCAGTCTTAGAACATAGTGGATACTAGGGATCAAACCCTAAAAAAACTAAGTCGATCACATGATAAATCTCATCCAACCCATCATCGTCCAGCAAGCCTACGATCGAATTACTCATGCACCGCAGTGAGCATCAAGAAATTGGTGATGGAGGAAGGTTGGTGATGATGATGGCGACGGAACCCCTCTCCGGAGCCCCGAACGGACTCCAGTTTAGCCCCCCTGATGAAGAACAGGCGGCGGCGGCGGCTCCGTATCCTAAAACGCAATGAATCCTTCTCTCCGATTTTTTCTTCGTGGATCTGAATATATAGAGTTGGAGTTAGGGTCGGAGGAGGTCCAGGGGACCCACAAGGTAGGGCGCCCAGGGGGTAGGGCGCGCCCTCCACCTTTGTGGACTCCTGGTGGGTCCCCTCTAGTTCATTCGTCTGCCAATATTTTTTATATATTCCAACAACATTCTCCATAAATTTTCAGGTCATTCTGAGAACTTTTATTTCTGCACAAAAATAACACTAAGGCAATTCTGCTGAAAACAACGTCAGTCCAGGTTAGTTCCATTCAAATCATGCAAATTAGAGTCCAAAAACAGGGCAAAAGAGTTTGGAAAAGTAGATACGATGGAGACGTATGAACTCCCCCAAGCTTAACCCATTGCTTGTGCTCAAGCAATTTAGTTGATACACTGAAAGTGATAAAGAAAAACTTTTACAAACTCTGTTTGATCTTGTTGTTGCAAATATGTATAGCTAGCATTCAGGTTTTCAACAAATATTATGAACTAGCCATATTCACAATAACATTTAGGTTTCACATTTACTCATATCAATGGCATGATCAACTAGCGAGCAATAATAATGAATCTTGGATGACAACACTTTTTCAAAAGAACCATGATATGATATAACAAAATGGTATCTCGCTAGCCCTTTCTGAGACCGCAAAACATAAATGCAGAGCACCCCTGAAGATCAAGGACTGACTAGACATTGTAATCCATGGTAAAAGAGATCCAGTCATACTCAATATCAATTAGTAACAAAGCATACAAATGACAGTGGTGCTCTCTAACTGGTGCTTTTACAAGAGGATGATGACTCAGCAATAAAAGTAAATAGATAGGCCCTTCGCAGAGGGAAGCAGGGATTTGCGGAGGTGCCAGAGCTCGAGCTTTTAAAACAGAGCTAAATATAATTTTGAGTGGTATTCTTTCATTGTCAACATAACAACCAAGAGATCTCGGTATCTTCCATTCTAGATACATTATAGGCGGTTCCCAAATAGAATGGTAAAGTTTTTATTCCCCCTCCACCAACAATCACACTCCACAGCTGGTCCAAAACAACGGGTACCGTCCATAACAACAATAGTCCTGGGGGAGTTTTGTTTGAAATTATACTTTGATTTCATTTGAGCATGGAACTGGGCATCCCGAATACCAACCACTTTCTCGTGAATGACAAGTGAATAAACACTCATCGTGAGAATAACCCACCTAGCATGGAAGATACTGACAGCCCCCAGTCGCTATATGAGCGACTCGAGCATACAAATCAGAATATTATTTTGAAGGTTTAGGGTTTGGCACATGCAAATTTACTTGGAACGACAGGTAAATACCGCATATAGGTAGGTATGGTGGACTCATATGGAACAACTTTTTTCGCGAATACGCAAGCTGCGTATCATTCCATTTATAGGTAGACAACAAGAGTTGGGTACAAGGGTAGCAGCATCTCAACGTACACTCAGCAGGCGCAGAGAAGAGCTACGAGAGCAGAACAAAAGGGTGCTTAGCCCAACCCTAAGCTACATCATGGGGGAGGAAATTAGCGATATCTTTGACCCCGGCGAGGGCCTATGACCTAGCGTCATCCTTGATGATCTACAGCAGGTTCGTGACAGAAGGCCGCATGTTGTCGAAGATGCAAGCATTGCGGTGGCGCCAGATAGACCAGGCGGTGAGGAGAGTGAGGGAGGCAAGGCCCTTGCGCGAACCAGCGGGAGCCTGTGAAGTGATGAACGCCCACCAATCCAGGAAGCAGTCGGCATCGCGAGGGAGAGGGACCGGAGCGCGGCACCAGGCGAAGATCTCATGCCAAATCTCCCAAGAGAACGGGCAGTGGAGAATAAGGTGATCCAGGGTTTCAAGCACTTGGTCATAGAGGATGCAATGGGCATCATGGGGTAGACTATGGCGCGCAAGGCGAGCGGCAGACCAACATCGATCGAGGCCCGTGAGCCAAGCAAAGATTCTGGTGCGGAGGGGCGCTCAAGTGCGGCAGGTGAGCCTCCATTGAGGCGCGATGGTGGAACCAAAGAACATGGCCTTGTAGCATGAGCTCACGGAGTAGGCGCTGAAATCGGTCCACCGCCATCGCAGCATGTCGGGGTCCGAGCAGAGGATGATGTGCTGGAGGGCGCGCCAAAGCTCTACGTACTGCACCAGCACCGCGGGCCCCATCGCACCCTGAATGTCCTGGATCCAGGCTCGGTTGGGCAAGCCCTGGCTCACGGTGCGCTCCTGCAGCCGGCGCTTTGGCACCATCGCAAGCACAGCCGGGGCGATCTCACCAATCGACCGACCCCCAACCCAATGATCTGTCTAGAATAGGCAAGAGGTGCCATTCCCAAGGATCCAACTCGTCGAGGCATTGAAGATGGCCTGGGCCTCGACGTCCGCTGGGAGGTGAAGGTGCCGCCAAGGACGGGAGGCGTCCGTAGCTTTGAGCCACATCCAGCGGACACGGAGGGCCACGCCCATGCGTTGCAAATCGCGGACACCGAGTCCACCAAACTCAAGCAGCCGGCAGACCTTGCGCCAGCTGACCAGGCAGCCACCTCCGGTGGCATCACGCTTGCCATGCCGGAGGATGTCTTTCATGATCCTGTTTATCTTCTTGAGAATTGCAGGGCGCAGGGCCATGGCCATGAGGATGTGGGTGGGCATGGCCGCGAGAACGTGCCGGACAAAAGCGAGACGCTCCTCGCGGGAGACCAGGGAGGCTAGCAGTATTCCCGCTTCGTACAAGTGAAGGCTAGCGAAAGATTGAGGAGTGACCAACTAGAGAGTGATAACAGTCACAAACATGCATTGAGATTAGCCAACATTGAGTGCAAGCATGAGTAGGATATAAATCATCATGAACATATATATTGTGGAGGCTATGTTGTTTTTGTTTCAACTACATGCGTGAGCATGTGCCTAGTCAAGCCACTTGAATCATTCAAAGGAGGATACCATCCTATCATACTACATCACAACAATTTTAAAATCATGTTGGCATGCAAGGTAAACCATTATAAACTCCTAGCTAATTAAGAATGGCATGAGTAACTATAATCTCTAGTTGTCATTGCAAACATGCTTCATTCATAATTGGCTGAATCAACAACGATGAACTAATCAGATTTAAAAAAACAAAATAGGTCGAGTTCATACCAGCTTTTCCTCATCTCAATCATTTCATCATATATCGTGCCATCTCTTTATGCTCATCATATAAATGAAACTCTATCATGGTTGGTGATTTCCTAGCATGGAATTCAAAATTTTGCATGAAAGTATTAGTGAGTAGGAGGTATTGATCGCACTTACCATGGAGGAATTCAGTGATGCCTGCATTTTCCGCCAAATAATAGAAATCCTCATAAATCCCGGCCGCCCTCAAGAATGCATCACTTGGCCATTCACATGGCCGAACTTCCGCGGTGCGAGGAAGGTTGTACTTGGGCTTCTTCTTCTCTTCATTTTCATTTTCCTTTGAACCCCGGCTTGAAGAACCCCTTATCCATCTCTTCATCATTTCTTTCTTTTTGTCTGAAAATTTCTAAAAAATTTAGCAACTCAAAATAAAAGTGAACAAAACTTAACAAAATTGATAGCAACTACTCCCACTAGTGCCTAGAGGCCATATCATGCATCAAAACTACTTTGGACCATATCAATTTGACATGCAAGCTCAAGAACAAGGTCACCATAGGAACAAAAATTTGCAATAAATAAAGCACTAGAACAAAAACTAATTGGACCATTGGAGGAGTCACATACCGATGAACAATCCCGCAAAACAGTTTGGCAAATGGAGCTTTGCACAAGGAGATCGAAAATGGCAGCAAGATGAGCAAGAACACGGGTTTGAGCAAAGGGGTGATTTTTTCTACAAGAAGATGAAGTGAATGGGTGCTGGAATAAGTGAGGGGGACCCACGTGGGACCCACAAGGCAAGGGGTGCGCCTAGGGGGTAGGCCGCGCCCTCCACCCTTGTGGTCCACTGGTGCATCCCCCTGGTGCGTTCTCAGTGTCAGAAATTCTCAAATATTTTATAAAAAATCAAACTTATTTTTCTGTGTATTTGGAGAACTTCTATTCTTGGGACATTTTTTATTGCATGGATAATTCAGAAAACGGACAAATAATACTACTTTTGCTTTATTCATTCTAAAAAACAGAAAGTAAAAAGTGGGTACAGAAAGTTGGGCTTTCTAAATTCATCCATCTCATGCCTATCAAAAGGAATCCATTAACAAGGTTGATCAAGTCTTGTTAAAAAACTTCTTCCGAATGACATGAAATCGAAGAATTTTTTTATTAACACTAGGTTACCTCAACGGGGATATGCATGTCCCCAACAATAAGAATAGCATATTTCTTTTTGACAGAAGGAAGAGGGAATTCAAAACCTCCAATAACAATAGTTGATTTTTTCGAATAGAATTGATACTATTCACTTGAGGTTGTTTCTTCGGAAAGTGTAACGTATGCTCATTACCATTAACATGAAAAGTGATATTGCCCTTGTTGCAATCAATAACAGCACCTGCGGTATTTAAAAAGGGTCTACCAACGATGATCGACATAATGTCGTCCCCGGGAATATCAAGAATAACAAAGTATGTTAAAATTGTAATGTTTGCAACCACAACAGGCACATCCTCACAAATACCGATGGGTATAGCAGTTGATTTATCAGCCATTTGCAAAGAGATTTTAGTAGGTGTTAACTTATTCAATTCAAGTCTACGATACAAAGAGAAAGACATAACACTAACACCGGCTCCCAAATCACATAAAGCAGTTCAACATAGTTTCTTTTAATGGAGCATGGTATAGTTGGTATTCCTGGATCTCCACGTTTCTTTGGTATTCCACCCTGAAAAGTATAATTAGCGAGCATGGTGGAAATTTCATCTTCCAATATCTTTCTTTTATTTGTAACAATTTCCTTCATATACTAGCATAAGGAGACATTTTCAAAATATCAGTCAAGCGCATACGCAAAAAGACAGGTCTAAGCATTTCAACAAAGCGCTCATAATCCTCATCGTCCTTTTTCTTGGATGGTTTAGGAGGAAAGGGCATGGGTTTCTGAACCCATGGTTCTGTTTCTTTACCATTCTTCCTAGCAACAAAGTATCTCTTATCATAACGTTTGTTCTTAGGTTGTGGGTCATCAAGATCAACAACAGGTTCAATCTCCACATCATTATCATTACTAGGTTGAGCATTAACATGATCATCATCATTAATATTATCACTGGCTTCATGCTCATTACCAGATTGTGTCTCAGCATTAGAAATAGAAATATCATTGGGATTCTCAGGTGTGTCTATAACCGATTCACTAGAAGCATGTTTTCCTTTTATTTTTATCTGAAGGACTAGGTGCATCAGTATAAATTCTCTGACAATCTTGCTCAATTCTCTTAGGATGGCCCTCGAGATACAAACGTTCCTGAGTCATTTTATCACCTATAGTCATAACTCTAACAACATGATCATTGTTCTTTCTATTCATCTCATTGAGCAAATCATCTTGTGCCTTAAGTACTTGTTCTAGTTGAGTTTTTACCATAGAAGCATGTTTAATAATAAGCTTAAGATCATTAACAATTCTACACATATAATCACCCAAGTGTTCAAGCATATAAGCATTACATTGCAATTGTCTATTAACATAAGCATTGAAGTTTTCTTGTTTAACAATGAAGTTATCAAATTCATCCAAGCATTGACTAGCAGACTTATTATAAGGAATATCACCTTGTTCAAATCTATAGAGAGAATTTACCTCTACTACCTCTGTCGGAATATTAAGACCATGTATCTCTTTAGTAGGCGGTAAATTCTTAGCAGCTTCAGTTTTAATACCTTTTTCTTTCATAGATTTCTTTGGCTCTTGCATATCTTCAAGACTGAGAAATAGAATACCTCTTTTTTCGGAGTTGGCTTAGGAGGTGGTTCGGGAAGAGTCCAATCATTATCATTGCTCAATATATTATTCAATAGTTTCTCAGCTTGCTCAATAGTTCGTTCCCTAGAAACACAACTAGCACAACTATATAGGTAGTCCCTAGAAGCATCGGTTAGTCCATTGTAAAAGATATCAAGTATTTCATTTTACTTGAGAGGATGACCAAGCAAAGCATTAAGTAATTGGAGAAGCCTCCCCCAAGCTTGTGGGAGACTCTCTTCTTCAATTTGCACAAAGTTAAATATTTCCTGTAAAGCAGCTTGTTTCTTATGAGCAGGAAAATATTTTTCAGAGAAGTAATATATCATATCATGCGGACTACGCACACAACCAGGAGCAAGAGAATTAAACCATATCTTAGCATCACCCTTTAATGATAAAGGAAACAACTTAAGAATATAGTAATAGAGAATTTTTTTCCTCATGAGCAAATAGGGTGGCTATGTCCTCCAATTTAATAAGATGTGCCACAACAGTTTTAGATTCATAACCATGGAAAGGATCGGATTGAACCAAAGTAATTAACTTAGGATCGACAGGGACTTCATAATCCTTATCATAACAAAGATAGGTGAAGTAGCAAACTTAGGATCATATTGCATTCTAGCATTCAGAGATTTTTCCTTAAGCTTAGCTAGCAGTTTCTTAAGATCACCTCTATCATTGCAAGTAAAAAAGTCTCTAGTAGTTTCTTCATCCATAATATAACCCTCAGGTACCTTACGCAATTCATATCTAGGGGAATAATCATAATCTTTAGTTTCAATAATTTCATCAGTTTCGGTAATTTCATTCTCTCTAGCCCTAGCAAGTTGTTCACACTACAAAAAAAGACACTTCTGTGATGATACGTGTTTCTCATAGTAGGTCATGTTTTCTGTCATGCATGTACATCCATGACAAATTTATGACAAAATCAAGATAGTCATACATGTGCTGTCGTAGAAGTGTTCCATGACATTACCAAAATTATCATCACGGAAGTGTCCACTTCCATGATGATAAATCGTGCGTCATGAAAGTTCTTTCGTCACGGGTGACCGACACGTGGCATGCACCGTAATAGGACGCCCTTAAGCTATCAGGTCCGGTTTTGGATCCGATAACCCGCTAACAGCTCGGACCAATGAGGATTTTCCACTTGTAAAATTCTCATTGGCTGGAGGAAACACGTGTTGGCTCACCGTTGGGACAGATGTCATCCATTCATTGGACAGGAGGCGCCTATGATACGTTGACACGTGGCATGGCCCAACAGAGGCCCATTCCGGTGAAAAAGCCGGCCCATTTGACTTGGTCAAAAGGTAACGCGCCGGCCCATGGAAAGCATGTCAATGGAATGTTCATGTATAGCCCATTTACGGCCCGCTTACTCACAGCCCGTTATGGCCTATCCGAATTAAGCCCGATAGCTTCATCTAGACCTTCCAATATGATTCCAGCCCGTTGTAACTTTCGGCCCATGTATGGCCCATGATGTCTTTCGGCCCATACGAGACCATTTGTAACCCTTAGCCCATTAACGGCTCGTGGTGAATCTGGACCGCAATGAACAATGTACCCCTTTATACCCATTAACGGCCCATTATTCTATTGGGTCGTTTCCAACCCGTGTTATCTTTCAGCCTTCTCAGGTCCCATTTATTCTTGGGCTCATTTCCAGCATTCGGTTACTTACGGCCCGTCATTGGCCTTTTCTGCCTATGGGCCAAATTCCGCCTGCGGTTATAATCGTCCCGTTTGCGGCCTGTTACTTTGTTGGGCTGTTTTCATAACGTCATCAAATACGGCCGATTAACGACGGCCTGTTATTGTCGTCTCATGAATGGACGATTCCAAATCTAGCCCGTTTACGACCCATAATGCGGTCTGTTATTGGCCCATGTTTGGCCTATTGATCATACAACACGTAGAAGGCCCATTGATGCTACGGCCCGTAGAAGGCCCATTCTTTCTATGGCCCTAAGAAGGCCCATTGTTTCTATGGCCCGTAGGAGGCCCATGGTAACTACTGTAAATATGCAGCCCATGGTTATTGTGGCCTAGTTTTGAAAAATAGGTTATTGCAGCCACTAGCAAACCGCGGAAAAAGAACTGCACTGAATACAAGCAAACAAATAAACAAGACAACAAGGAAATAAATAAGCAATCAACTTATGCTAGGCTATCATGGCTATTACACATATTACATCAAGTAGGCATCAAAGTTCGCCACCAGTGCAAATATAGGGAACAAAGCAGCATATCATATACACTCGTTGTCCAAGTTGGCGACCAGTGCAAATAAACGCCACAGCAAAACAAGTCCAAAACTGAAACTACTTCAGAAGAGCTCAAGAAACAATATCCTGGGTACCCATAATGCTGGCAAGATGCTTAGCAAGCTTATTAACCTTCCCTTGTTTCGCGCTTAAATCCTCCAGCACTTGTTGTTGCACCAGAAAGTATGCATCTGAATTCTGCAAGGACGTCCTCAGTCCTTGGGCTTCCTGTCGCATAACATCTGATCGATGTCTTTCAACTTGAAGTTGAGACTCAAGAAGCCGAACTGATTCAGGCAGCGAGTTCAAAGAGCTGGTGCTAGTAGTAGTAGCCAGTAACTCGAACACTACCTCAAGACAGGACTTTGGGGTTGTCTCAGTGTCTTCAATATAGTTTTTATCAGCTTTCTTGGAGACCAACAGGGATGTCTCACTATCTTGAACCTTATGTGCATTACTTCCTTTACCATTGCATAACGGGGTACTCTTCTCCAATATTTTATCCACGTTCTAAAAGAGAAACAAACAAACAAACACATCACAGGTTTACAATGTAGCATATGAAACTCATTTTCGTAAACCAGTTCAGTAGTAAGGTGGATAGGATAACATCATGAAACAAACATATATCTAGTTTATGTTGCCAAATCAAGATAGATACAATTTGAATCATGTCTATTTAAGACAAAGCAGCATAGATAGAATATAAGTGTGGGAAACTACACATCAATAACAACACTTGTAATGTGCATGGCATAGAACATAACTGTTTATTCAATTGAAACTGAAATCAACATAGAGCAAGTTACAACAGCAAACACATTAAAGAAACATGTTTAAAACATACTTGTTGCGCCATTGGAGTTTCAATTGCATCCTTCAATTTGAAATTAGTTGGTGTGAGTAAATACAGTGATGAAAGAGCAAAGTATTATGAACCATAGCTACGGAACCTGACCTGAGAACAATTCTTCTTCTGCTTTAAGCATTGACTTGGGCTTCGGAGTGGTGGTCCTCGTGCTTTGGGCACTGCAGTTGCCTTACTAACTGCTCGTGTTTGGGTCCTATGTGGTGGAGACGGTGCTGTGTCAACTGGAACTGGGTTACTATCTGCTGGGGTTGGGGTTAGAAGGGGTGTAGCTGGTTCTCTATCCAACTGGGTAGGGGTACAATCTGTGTGAGTCTGGGTTATGTGTGGTGGGGCTGATTCTTGGGCAAGTACAACCGTGGTTCTATCTGCATCGACAGGTAGCACAATCTTTTCTAAAGACCGTGTTTTTACTCCCACAAATACTGCCATCACCCCCTCCAATTGAAATGGCTGATAAACAAGAAATGTAATTGAATGTACAGACATTGTAAGATAGACAGGTGTAATGGATAGTAGGGAAGAAAACAGGGCATGAAATAATTCACATTTATGTTGTCTAACCAAACAGAATAGCAGGACACAATTTCACATATATGATGGCTAATTAAACCGGATAGCATGACACAATTTCAAATGTATGATGGCTAACTAAACAGGATAGAATTACATAATTCAAAATATGATGACTATGTAAACATGATGAGATGATATAACTATATTATGTCTTTAGAAAATGGGTTGGCATGCCATAATTCAGATACATGTTGTCTATGTAAACATCTTGGCATGATATAATTCAAATATATGATCTATATACTAAGCAAGTGAGCAGAGGGCAATCGCATATATGATGTGTCAACTATGGAGATGGTATTCAATATTGTGCATATGATGTAAAAACTAAGCATTACAATGCAACATATGCATGATATGAGTAATATAACCCTGCCAAGTTTGAGCATACACCTCAGGGGGTTAATAGGACTGGTCATCTACCTCTGAATCCTCCTCTAAAGAGCTATCTGTAACTAGAAAGATATCTGCTTCCGCAAGTAGCATTGTCTGCTATGAAGACCTTGTTTTCACTCCAGATTTCTCCATCACCAATTCAAATGGCTGATGCACAGGAAGAGCATTTGAATATACAAAAAAATTCGACAAATGCAACGAGAAATACAAAAAAGGACGACATGATATAATTCACATATATGACGCTTGGCTAAACAGCATGGCATTGCATAATTCACATATATAATGTCTTGCAACAAGATGGCATCGCATAATTCACATATATGGTAATTAGACACTAAACAGGTGGCATTCAGACAAAGCATGTCTAAACTAAGAAAATGGCATGGCAATGCAAGATACCATACGCGCGATATGAGCAACATAACCCTGCCAAGTTCGAGCATGCACCTCAGGGGGAAATAGGACTAGTCATCTGTCTCTGAATCCTCCTCTGAGGAGCTATACGTAACCAGCAAGACATGCGCTTCGTCAGATAGCATTGTCTGCTCTAAAGACCTTGTTTCGACTTCAGATTTTTCCATGACCGTGCCGAATGGCTGATGCACAGGAAGAGTAATTGAATGTACTAAAATTGTTGACAAATTTAACACGTAATAAAAAATGATGGCATGATATAATTCACATATAAGATGACGGGCTAACTAGGGTGGGATTGCAAAATTCACATATATGATGCCTTGCTAAACAAGATGGCATTGCGTGATTCACATATACGATAAAGAAACTAAACAGATGGCATTGACACAAAGCATGTCTAAACTAAGCAGATGACATATTTGATGTATCTAGTAAGCAATGCAAGGTGCCATATGCATTATATTACAAACATCAGCATGCCAAGTTAGAGCGAATACCCCAGGGGGTAAATAGGAGTGGTCTTCTCCTTCTGAATCCCCCTCAGAATAGTTATCTTCCTCGTGATTACGATCCTAAATGGGTGGAGGGCTGCCTTTGCGCACACCATGGAGCGACGTCTGCATGAAATTTTATTGCCACGCAAGGATCGTCTCTTTTGATCTACATGTTTAGTTCCATTGTGTACAATAACTGACATGCATATTAATAAAACATTGTGAGGTTATGTAAGGAGTGCATGCACAAATCCAAAGTGATGGTATGAAACTATGGATACACCCAAAACCAATGATAGCAAGCAGATAATAGCTTTAGTTAAAAAATATAGATAATGGCTCCTTTAATGTTTGTTTGCACCCAACATGGAACTCATAGTAGACACCTGAGATTAACCAGATAGTAGACGGATAGTACTGATTGCTGCCCCAATATGTACCCCACAACCATTTAATAACTCAAGTTTCAGCATTAGTTTGGACCTGACTCGGAGTCTAATAGGTGAACACGATGATAAAGTAGCATGTCATCATATTAAGTGATGCATAACGTAAGCAGACACGGAAGAGTGTGACCTCTCTTGCGGACCCGTGTAGTCCTCAAGGTCATCTGCTCAGTTGATGATGGTAATGCAGTTGCCGTGGCTGCCGGTGGCGGGGAAGAGGATCTGAGGCGGCGAAATACAGTCTGGAGAGCGGATCCCTGCTGTGGTGAACCCTTCGGTTGTTGGAGCAGCTGAGCTGGGGTGGAACACAGCGCAGCAGGAGCAGGACAAACCACACAAGGTTTTCTTTGACACATATCTATAACAGAAGTAATTGTGTAAGGGCTTGTTTGAATTTGAGGATTCTACAATGTAGGGATAGGAAATAGACAAGAATAGGATAGGAATGCACGTGAAAAATAGAGAATTTAAAAACACGGGATTTATGCCAATCTGGGTGTTTGATTCACAAGAATTGGAAGATCACGGGATGCAAAGAAGCAAGGTGAGATTAAGTCAAACCACAAGAAAATGTATGGTTATAATGCTATTATGCTACTATCTCTTAGTCTTGTGCTTGATGAATAGGACTTTGAAAAGGAGGAAAAGTGGAAATTAAAATTCCTACGGTTTTTCTTTCAAGGAGACACTAAAGGAACAAATCCTATAGTTTTCCTTTGCTCCATTCCTTTGAACCAAATTCATGAACAGTAGTACCATAGGAAACTTTCCAATTCCTATGTTTTCCTTCACTTTTCGTTTCAAGCACTGGCGATTCTAGTAGGCAGGCTTGAGAAAGGAAAAGCCTACACTCAAAAAATGTTTTTGTGCTACTTCTATTACTTTGGACCCAGACCACTGCCCTACTAGCTCAACTCCCAGGCCCATCGACAAATGCACATCTCAAATGCACAGAGATTAATAATGATGGTGTTCAAGAGAGTCCATCACGGATAGCTAGGTTGCCTGGTACCTCACTGCTTGTCATATAGTAGGAGAAACTAATCGTATTTCACGTTATTGCATGTGCTCCGTCGACAATATATATAACATGTAGAGTAAAAAAGAGATGCAACAAGTGTACAACCACTTTTGTGAAGCCATGTCGATCTCAGTGTGATTGGGTTGGTCAGTGAGGATGATCCGGCTGACTTGGCTGTCACAGGAGGGGACGAAGATCTTAGGCGTCTGGAGATGGAGCACGGGGTACTGCTCCGCTGTGATGGAGGGTTTCATCGTTGGAGCAGCTCCGGTGAGTTGTACGACGCCGAGGCTGAAGCAGGACAAGAGAGACAGCCTTAACCTGAGTGGAATTCTAATAGCATCTCCAATAGATGATGTAAAATACATAGCCACAAAGTGCTAGATGTAAAATACATCAGCTGCTCATCTCTGAACTTAACTGTTGAAACTGAATTTAACTGTCGAAACTGAATGCACTAGTAGGAGAAAAGCAGTAGCAGCAGCATCGCGTGCGAGAGCTGGGGCAGCCACCACCAGGTGAGGCTACCCTGAGCCGCCAGCCACCACCAGCCAAACAGCCGCCCCCGCAGCCCCGCCCGCCCCGAAACCACTCCCCACCGACGGTCCGCCGCCGCTCCGGCCATCGCTCTAGCCCCCCCCCTGTGTCGAGCTTTTTATCCAGCGATACCCACGCCCCCGCCCCACCATCACCAGTAACCACCGACCCCACCCTGAACCCTAAGATAGATACTGGGGTACCTCTCCGGTGAACCCCCCTCCCCGCTGCGGCTGGTTCTTCCTTAACTCTGGCTGTAACATCCCAAAATTCTAAATTTTGGAATGTTATAATAAATAGATAGATTGATTGACTGTTTGCTTGATTGACTGAAAGTGAGTGAAATTCGAAACTTTTTGGAAGTTAAATGAGAGGGAATAAAAGGATTTTCCCAAACTTCCATTTTTCATCCATGATCTCTGTGAATTCAAATTCTTTTCACCACGAAATCCTAGAGAGAATATGACATGACTTCTTCCATTTATTTAAATGACAAGGGATGTTGAAAATATTTGAATTTCATTTGGGAAATATTTCCAATTCTGAAACTTTATGCAACTCAATGATTTTCACGAGAGGAGATAAAATGACTTCTTCAAATTATATGAAATATGAGTTGGGAGTTTCAAATAAACTCAAATTCAAAGTCCTTTTGGAATTATTTTTCAATTTGGGTTATTTGAGTTTTATTCAAACTATTTTTCTCCAAAAATAAAATATATGGAAAATAGGGTAACATTATTCTCTACATTAGAAAATTGGAGAGAAATTTATTTGAAATCATTTTGGTATTTTTAAAATGATTTTTATTGGATTTTATTAGAGCAGGAGCACTGTTTGAATTATTAGAATTTGTGTGTATTTTATTAAATACAAGAAAAATGTTCACCGTGTAGAAAATCTTTTTTTGAAAATTTTGATATATTATACGCCTATATAATATTTTTATTTCTATTTGTTTTATTCTGTTTTGTTTGTCTGGAAAAAAATCTTTATTAAAAAATACTTTCCGACTGGGCCGGCCCAGCCAACCGGGCCAGGCCGCGGCCCAGCCAGCTCGGCAGCATCGCCCCCGACCTCCCGATGGGAGCCCTGCTCCCGCACGCCACCGAAGCCGCCATACCACCGCCGGTGTCCTCCCTCTCCTTGATCCCTTCCCCAAGCCGCCGTCGCCCCCCCTCCTATAAATTCGGGCACCCCGGGCCCCTCCCTCTCTTTCCTCTCCCCGCAACAGCCGCCTCCCGCCGCTGCTTGCTACTCGTCGCCGCCGCCGCTTTGCTTCGCTGCGCAGCGCCGCTGCTACGCTGGGCAGGACTCCGCCGCCGCGCCGCCGCTCTGTCGCCTCGCCTGCCGCCGCCCGCGCCGCATCACCCTGCCCCGCGCCGCCTCCGCTGCTGCGCCATCTCCGACCGCCGCCGCCGCTGTCGGACGTCACCGCTGCCGTCGTCTGCCGTCGCATGATCCGATCTGCAGCCGGCCGAACCGGTAACCACCCCGGTTTATTCTCGGTTTAGTTCGGTTCTTTAAAAAAGAACCTAGATCATTTTTTATAAAACCGGTTTTTTTAGTTAGATTTATTTAGTGAACGTTCGCTAGTTTAGGTTCTGTAACGAATGCGTTCATTAGATTAGATCTGTTTAGCGGGCGTTCGCTCGATAGATTTTCCCTTTTCTTATAAATTTCGGCCAGGGACCTATTCGTGATAATTTCTTCATAGATTAGTCCCTGTACTTCAATCTATCACTACTTTTTACTCGTTTGTCCAAATCCAACGAAAACAACGCCCACGTCTTCTTTATGACCCCCTCTATCCAGTAATCCAACTCAAACATGTTTTTGAAAAGTTTAAAATTTGAATTAGACCAGATTTGTATTCAAACTTCATTTGATCATAACTTGAGTTTTGTAACTCCGTTTGAGTTGATTCTTTTTGCAAATCGAAGCTCTTGACCTAAACTTTCTGATAAGGCGAAATTCACATAATTTTGGTACTGTTAGAAATTGTTTTATGTTGCAAGAGTTATTTGCTTTGTTTTGATGTTTTCCGAATCGTCTTTTTCGTTCTTTCTGATCTTTTGAGTGATTGCTTATGTGTGGTTACTATTGCTTGCTTACGATAGATTGACCGGAGTGTGACGAGTAGATCTATCAAGCGTTTTGAGTGCGAATCATCTTCATCAAACATTGCAGGCAAGTTCACAGTTTGATCATATCTCTTTCATACCCAGTTTTTATTGCATTAGATCAAACCTCAAACATTGCATGATTAGGATCTAATTAAATTGTGGGTATTGGGAAGTAGTTGATGAGGTAGTAACCTATTGCCCTACATTCAAACCTTGGGAGTTACTATTACATTATGCTTATAGTGCCATGCTATGCTCGTAGACGTGGATTGGGTTTTGAGAGTATTCATGACAGATGTGAGATTGTTAATTAATGGTTTACTTAAGGTGGCAACTCTAACACACATCTGGGTGGATTGAGGTACCTGGGTATTCCAGGATTGCCTGTCTAGGCACCTGGGTAGACCAGGATTGCCTGTTTTTTTATGGACCGCCACCTAGGCTCAGAGGGATCATGAGATTATTCATACTAGAAACTTCCCTGTGCAGCCACAAGCTATTATGGGCTCTAGCATAGTTGATTAAGTCATGCGAACTCTTATAGGGTAGACTAGCAGATGTAGGGGAAAGTAGGTGTAACGGTCTATCCATCGTAAGGTGCTAGCGCTTCTGAAAGACTATGTCTCGGTCATCCATCTTCTCAAACATCATGTACTGCGAGAAACCAAACGGAGGCGATTGAGTCTTGTGGGGAAAAGTGTGCAAACCTCTGCAGATTGCATAAACTAATCATGATTAGCCGTGTCCCCGGTTATGGACATCTTGAGTATCTAGTACCTGGATTATCATGTGAATCTCATCATGTTACTTTAAATGAATATTGTTGGGTTTTAATCATGATACTTAATTGGGATTGAGAATGCTGTCAACCATTCTCAATGTTCAATAACCACCATGATAGTTAATTAAAATGTATTCCTTTGTAGTAGGGAAAAATTGGCTTTTCGCAAAATCCTTATAACCATAGAGCTTTTTCACCAGCCATATATGCATGTAGTGATAGCCATTGTTCATCATTCCCTATGGTGTGAATTTGCCAGTACATTCAATGTACTGACCCTTTATGGCTACAACGTCTCATGTTGCAGGTTTATCTTACGACGAGTAAGTGATACGTTAGGGTTATGATTTCTACACTCAACTTTGCCGTTGGTGTTGATGGGAATCCACAACCTTGTTACTTCCGCTATTTGGATTGAGGTAATAGTATTTACGTTACTTTTACATGTGATTTACCTCTGTTATAAATCCTCGAGTACTGTGTGTGTCAGCATACCGATCCAGGGATGACACTTAAGCATAGAGACTTGATCCATTCGGGTCGGGTCGCTACAAGATGGTATCAGAGCACATGTTGACTGTAGGACATGACCCTAGAAACTGGCAAGCCCATAGCAAAGATTTTTTCTCTACAACTTTACTTTTCAAAAAGATCTTTTACCTCTCTTCTCTTCTGAGCTTATTCAAATATTCCCTTTAGTGAGACTATACCCCTTTCCCTTTTGACCACACGAAGATTCGACTGATGAGACCACTCCAAGAAGTACAAGATATCGGACAACTAAGACCGCTTCGGAATGAAGAGGATTTTATTGTGCATCTGAATAATGGAAACTACAACGGTTGAAGACCGAAGACAAGTAGAATTTGAAGGCTCTGAAGAATTCCCAGATTTGTATGACCTAGGAAGGCTACCCTTATGGAACTTGGCAGACTATGGAAGTTGTCAATACCCGAGATCAACGTGTATCGGAGAAAGACTGAAACAAGGAGCATGAGAACTCGAAGTTTTGCCAAAGAAAACCCTAAGGCAGGAGATATCAACTATGGAATGATAGCTCATGGGACTGACAAGAGTAGAAACATGGTTATCCATGATGTCATCGCGCGTTGAAGCTATTGTCACAGTCTGAGTGAAGGATGCATTTCTTCAGAATGGATTTGATGGAAGAAGGCTGATGGAGCACCTATTAGTAAGATGAAGTTTTAACCTTAGTTGTTGTATCACCAGGATTTGGAGAATTACATCAAGAAGTTTAAGATGGACTGCAGGAAGCTATATTTTGACAAGGAAGCGTTTCGTGAAGAACTCGGGACCCAAAAGTTGAAAGTAGCCAAGCTAGAGGAGCAAAACCTCGAGATACCGGAGATTCTTCAGGAACTGAAGGACAGTATGACCATGACTCATGTCGAGGTTGATGAAACCCAGAAGTCTAGAACGCAACTCCAGAAATATTAAAGGATGTCACGAGAGATTTCACGTCAACAGAGATGATCTGGCAAAAGAACTTGAGAAGACAAGCATGATCGGAAGAAGCCATTGGAGGCATGAACAAGGCTTGAAGAGTTTGGAGACGTTGAAGATTTATTAACCTTTAGAAGACCAAACCCCTGTTATATACCTACGTTAGATGCGACATTTGTGAGCTGTCATTTGTTTGATGTTTTTCCGACAGCCATAGATAAAATCTGTCTTTTCAAAACCATTGTTTGTATTGTGTGTATCCCTCTCTATATCTCTTATCTCACCCCAAACCCATGGACCCAATAGAGGATGAATGAATATGAGCTTATATTTTCTGGACCGATGAGTTAATTGGAGACGGACCAATGGATTCAGAACATGGAGGATCACATGGAGAATAACCCTATAGTTGGAGATGATATGACCCATCATGCTCTGCAGTGCTTTGAAAGAGGTTCTTCTACTTGGTGGAGGATGTACCAAACCATGAATGGATGGCAAGGAGTAACCACTTGGAGAGAATTAAAGTTGACTCTGCAAAGATCTCACCTTGTGTCCCAGAAGTTGAAGCCTTATGGAAAGGATATGAGGAAACCTTGTGCATGCAAGATTTGTGGAGAAATAGGACACACCCATAAAGAACACAAGGATGAATGCCCTAATTGTGAAGGAAGTCACCCAGTTGAAGAATGTCCAACTAGGCAGGTTACTTGTTTCTTGTGTGAAGGGATTACCCACTATCCTACTCAGTGTCACATTTACCCCATGGTACGAAGAACCGTACAACAGAAGAAAGAAGTAAAGAAAGGAGCCCTTATGGAAATTTTAGAAGAACCCGTGATGAAGGAAGATGTGGAGGACACACCTAAAGAGGACCCAAGTAAACCCTGCACTAAGTCTTGCTATTCAAGTGGAGAAGAAGGACACATCTCCCAAAATTGTTTGAATGGGGATCTAGTAGAATTCTCGACAGAGGAAGTAGAATATGACCCACAGGAAATAGAAGCCATGATTGGCATGGAAAGGTCCAGGAAGAGAAACCAATTGGAGCCTAGGAGGGACCTGGGTCATATCACCTATTACAGGTGCAAGGAATCAGGGCACTACCTCAACAATTGCCCAAAAAGGAAACCTCGATACTTCTCAGAAGTAATATGTTTTAGTTGTAATGGAGCAGGGCACTTCGCCAGAGAATGCCCCAAGGAGAAGGAAATTTGTGCTAGATAGTTGAGTCTGTGAGAAGTATAGTAGTAGAAGTGAGAACATTTTCCTTTATATTGAGGTGTTGAGTTGAGACAGGTAATGGAAAAGCGAGAGATTGTAATCACTTGAGAATGAATAAAGTTAGCATCGTTGGTACTGATATGGATTTTATGAGTTGTTACTCTACGAAGAAGAATTTTGGCCATTCTGAGGATATGAGAAATATGGTCTATGGAAGATTTGTGCATTTTAAGGGTGGTAGTACCCTGTAAGAACCGTTGACCCCTGGAAAAGATAAGGATACTCCACCGAGTGGATTCCGGACAAAATTAATACGTGTTTTGTCTCGATATATGTGAAACCCCAAGAGTATGTGGGATGAAGTTGGAGACCGTCAGTTGTTTGGACCAAATGTGATCTAGGAGTCAGAAGAGAATGTTATGTTGATTCAAGATAGACTGAAGGTAGCTTAGTCCAGGTAGAAGAGTTATGCAGACTCAAAAACTCAAGGAGGTACTCTATGAAATTGAAGACAGAGCATGTCTTCGTGTGCACCTCTGCGAGGAGTTAAACGAATTGGAGTTACGGGAAAATTAGCCCCGAGATTTGTAGGACATACCGAGTTTTGGAGCGTATGGGAGAAGTGGCCAACAAGTTGGAGTCACCCGAAGGACTGTCAGGAGTTCATGATGTGTTTCACTTTTCCCAGTTGAAGAAGTGCCATGCAGAGATGGCCAATATTCCCCTGTAAGGACGCTTGACCCTGGAAAGGATAATGATGTTCCACGAAGTGGAATATGGACTCCATAAGTATAAGTTTTATCTTGGTATGAGGGATATCCCACGAGGATGAAGAGATAAATTACTATTGGATATAAAGGAGGTATGATGTCGGAAATATGGATCAATGGAAACTCCATGATGAGTCTGAGTAGTCATGTCCTAATTTGGTGCCAATAGAAGGAAGGAAGACAATACAATTGGATGGATTTAAGAATACTAGGAAGTTGGAAGTTGGAAGTTGGAATAATGACTAGTTGCCCCAAGGATGAGTTCAAGGATTTCAAGTGATGAGATGGGACATAACCCACAGGCCCCAGGACCTGCCAAGAAGCAAGCACATTCTTGCTGAAGGAAAAACCCTGGAGGAAGATACGACGTTTATCGGCAGATGATTTTATAGGAGTAACGCAAAACCTGAGAGTTGTGAAGGAATGATAGATGTTTGTTTGGCTTGCAGAATCAATGGATTTATCCTAACTTGGTTCGTCGACAAGAGAAATTCTGCAATGCTTGCGAGGATGACCGAGTGTTAGAATGCGAGATTCGCTAAACCATATACAAGGTAATGATTTGGGTGCGGGATGGATTGATCACCATACCGACTTACTCTTATTATTCGCCTTGCTATGTGGGATGGTAAATCTGAGTGACTTACCTATAGTAAAGAGACGATGATCAAAACCATGTTTAAGCCATAGAATGGTTTAGGTATTTTTCCCTGGTACAAGGCAACTTTTGCCAACCATACGTTATACGGTGAGGATCAACCCAGACCCATTTCCTGTAGGAGAAACCATAATTTGTTGACCACCATGAGATATCGATAGTGGTTTAGTTTTGGCGCCAGACCCGTCAGCTAAGAAGACCCAGTCTCAGAAGAACCTTACCTAGATGAAAGACAAAAGAATTGTGGTAAAAGTTATGTCACTGCCAGAAGAGCCCAGATAAGGAATTATCCTGACGATCTGAGAAGACCGACACTGTCAAGAATATGGATGTAGTATAGGAGTTTTGATGGAACCGTAACCACGCTTCTAAGGGTGGTAGCACCCCATACCCCGTGTGATGATCAATGGATTTTGAGGACACCCCAAACCCTAACCTATTTCTTGCTAGCCTCTCCGAATCTCGAGGATGAGATTCATTTTAAGGGAGGTAGGTTTGTAACATCCCAAAATTCTAAATTTTGGAATGTTATAATAAATAGATAGATTGATTGACTGTTTGCTTGATTGACTGAAAGTGAGTGAAATTCGAAACTTTTTGAAAGTTAAATGAGAGGGAATAAAAGGACTTTCCCAAACTTTCATTTTTCATCCGTGATCTCCGTGAATTCAAATTATTTTCACCACGAAACCCTGGAGAGAAGATGACATGACTTCTTCCATTTATTTAAATGACAAGGGATGTTGAAAATATTTGAATTTCATTTGGGAAATATTTCCAATTCTGAAACTTTATGCAACTCAATGATTTTCACGAGAGGAGATAAAATGACTTCTTCAAATTATATGAAATATGATTTGGGAGTTTCAAAGAAACTCAAATTCAAAGTCCTTTTGGAATTATTTTTCAATTTGGGTTATTTGAGTTTTATTCAAACTATTTTTCTCCAAAAATAAAATATATGGAAAATAGGGTAACATGATTCCCTACATTAGAAAATTGGAGAGAAATTTATTTGAAATCATTTTGGTATTTTTAAAATGATTTTTA
Source organism: Triticum urartu (assembly GCF_056163025.1). Lineage (NCBI taxonomy): Eukaryota > Viridiplantae > Streptophyta > Magnoliopsida > Poales > Poaceae > Triticum > Triticum urartu. The sequence goes on along the minus strand of NC_141879.1, from coordinate 618,600,524 downwards.
TTAAATTTTATTAGAGCAGGAGCACTATTTGAATTATTAGAATTTGTGTGTATTTTATTAAATACAAGAAAAGTGTTCACCGTGTAGAAAATCTTTTTTCTGAAAATTTTGATATATTATATGCCTATATAATATTTTTATTTCTATTTGTTTTATTCTGTTTTATTTGTCTGGAAAAAAATCTTTATTAAAAAAACTTTCCAACTGGGCCGTCCCAGCCAACCAGGACAGGCCGCGGCCCAGCCAGCCCGGCAGCATCGCCCCCGACCTCCCGATGGGAGCCCTGCTCCCGCACGCCACCGAAGCCGCCGTACCACCGCCGTTGTCCTCCCTCTCCTTGACCCCTTCCCCAAGCCACCGCCGCCCCCCTCCTATAAATTCGGGCACCCCGGGCCCCTCCCTCTCTTTCCTCTCCCCGCAACCGCCGCCTCCCGCCGCTGCTTGCTGCTCGTCGCCGCCGCCGCATTGCTTTGCCGCGCCGCGCCGCTGCTACGCCGGGCAGCACTCCGCCGCCGCGCCGCCACTCTGCCGCGTCGCCTGCCGCCGCCCGCGCCGCATCACCCTGCCCCGCGCCGCCTCCGTTGCTGCGCCATCGCCGACCGCCGCCGCCGCTGCCGGACGTCACAGCTAGCGTCATCCGCCGTCGCATGATCCGATCTGTAGCCGGCCGAACCGGTAACCACCCCGGTTTATTCTCGGTTTAGTTCGGTTCTTTAAAAAAGAACCTAGATCGTTTTTTTATAAAACCGGTTTTTTTAGTTAGATTTATTTAGTGAACGTTCGCTAGTTTAGGTTCTATAACAAACGCGTTCATTAGATTAGATCTGTTTAGCGGGCGTTCGCTCGATAGATTTTCCCTTTTCTTATTAATTTCGGCCAGGGACCTATTCGTGATAATTTCTTCACAGATTAGTCCCTGTACTTCAATCTATCACTACTTTTTACTCGTTTGTCCAAATGCAACGAAACCAACGCCCACGTCTTCGTTATGTGCCCCTCTATCTAGTAATCCCACTCAAACATGTTTTTGAAAAGTTTAAAATTTGAATTAGACCAGATTTGTATTCAAACTTCGTTTGATCATAACTTGAGTTTCGTAACTCCGTTTGAGTTGATTCTTTCTGCAAATCGAAGCTCTTGACCTAAACTTTCTGATAAGGCCAAATTCACATAATTTTGGTACTGTTAGAAATTGTTTTATGTTGCAAGAGTTATTTTCTTGGTTTTGATGTTTTCCGAATCGTCTTTTTCGTTCTTTCTGATCTTTTGAGTGATTGCTTATGTGTGGTTACTATTGCTTGCTTACGATAGATTGACCGGAGTGTGACGAGTAGATCTATCAAGCGTTTTGAGTGCGAATCATCTTCATCAAACATTGCAGGCAAGTACATACTTTGATCATATCTCTTTCATACCCAGTTTTTATTGCATTAGATCTAACCTCAAACATTGCATGATTAGGATCTAATTAAATTGTGGTTATTGGGAAGTAGTTGATGAGGTAGGAACCTATTGCCCTGCATTCAAACTTTGGGAGTTACTATTACGTTATGCTTATAGTGCCATGCTATGCTCGTAGACGTGGATTGGGTTTTGAGAGTATTCATGACATATGTGAGATTGTTAATTAATGGTTTACTTAAGGTGGCAACTTTAACACACATCTGGGTGGATTGAGGTACCTGGGTATTCCAGGATTGCCTGTCTAGGCACCTGGGTAGACCAGGATTGCCTGTTTTTTATGGACCGCCACCCAGGCTCAGAGGGATCAAGAGATTATTCATACTAGAAACTTCCGTGTGCAGCCACAAGCTATTATGGTCTCTAGCATAGTTGATTAAGTCGTGCGAACTCTTACAGGGTAGACTAGCAGATGTAGGGGAAAGTAGGTGTAACGGTCTATCCATCATAAGGTGCTAGCGCTTCTGAAAGACTATGTCTCGGTCGTCCGTCTTCTCAAACATCATGTAGTGCGAGAAACCAAACGGAGGTGATCGAGTCTTGTGGGGAAAAGTGCGCAAATCTCTACAGAGTGTATAAACTAATCATGATTAGCCGTGTCCCTGGTTATGGACATCTTGAGTATCTAGTACCTGGATTATCATGTGAATCTCATCATGTTACTTTAAATGAATATTGTTGGGTTTTAATGATGATACTTAATTGGGATTGAGAATGCTATCAACCATTCTCAATGTTCAGCAACCACCATGATAGTTAATTAAAATGTATTCCTTTGTAGTAGGGAAAAATTGGCTTTTCGCAAAAACCTTATAACCATAGAGCTTTTCCACCAGCCATATATGCATGTAGTGATAGCCATTATTCATCATTCTCTATGGTGTGAATTTGCTAGTACATTCAATGTACTGACCCTTTGTGGCTGCAACGTCTCATGTTGCAGGTTTATCTTAAGACGAATAAGTGATACGTTAGGGTTGTGATTTCTACACTCAACTTTGCCGTTGGTGTTGATGGGAATCCACAACCTTGGTACTTCCGCTATTTGGATTGAGGTAATAGTATTTACGTTACTTTTACATGTGATTTACCTCTGTTATAAATCCTCAATTACTGTGTGTCAGCATACCAATCCAGGGATGACACTTAAGCACAGAGACTTGATCCATTCGAGTCGGGTCGCTACACCAGTGAGCCCCCCACCGCTTGAAAATTGACTGACTCGGAAGTTGATCCAGTCGACTAAAGTGTAGCTAAATATGAGCAGCATCGCAAGCAAGAGCAAGAGTAAGAGCAGCAGCAAGAGCAGATCAAGCAGCGGACTGAGAGCAAGAGCAGAGCATTAGCGCGAGCGAGAGCTAAAGCAGCAGCAGCTCCTACTGATGTGGACGTCGCCGTCGAGGGAGCGACGGCATGGAGGAAGTGGCCGACGATGTCGCCGTGGATGGAGCTGCGCCGTGTTGGCTCGGGACCGAGCGCCGGCAGCACCGTGAGATTGAATCAAGAAGAAAATGCGACGATTAGTGTACAACCTCTTTGTTGGCGCCGATTAGGCCTCAGCTTCATCCGAGGAAACGGTGATGATGATGCTCTTCCGGTGGTGCAGGTGAAGACGGTGGTGTGGGAATGGAGGTGGCGTGAAAGACGAGGGGAACATCGGGGTAGCTCCTTGGAAGTGGAGGACGGGGTGGCTGAACCGACAAGACGACGAGATCGACAACGGATCCTCATCCGGTATGGTGGATGAGGGACGTCGAGGTGTTGCTGTGGACAACGTCGTTGAGGAAGAGGCTCCAGCTGGGTGGCGAACGGAGGAGGTGTGGGGCTTCACAGGTTTTCGCGGCATTGGTGTACGAATGGGTGGGCGGATGGGATGGGAGTGGGGAACTATGGCTTAGGGACGTGCTTATCCGAAATGTGGGGTAAAGTACCCCCACCGATTTGAGCTAGGAGGTTCTTTCGGTTTAGGGGTATCACGGGCATTTTGCGTGTCGGAATTTCACAGGAGGTGGGAGTTTTCGCGTGCGTTGTAATTTTGGAATAGCAAGGGGCGGGTTGAGATGGAGGGAGTTGTCGGAGCATAACAAGACAAAGATATATCTTAAATATTTCGGGGTAACAAGGCGCGGGTTGAAGAGGCAGGGGTTTCGCATCACGATAGACAGAGACCTAGCTTGAAATTTCGGCATAACAAGGCGCGACTTGAAATTTCAGGAGAACAAGCTTAACGTGTACCCAAAAAAAGACAATTCGCACCTCATCACTAGAGAGATCTATGTCCCGTTTTACTATATGACTAGAAATGCATTCAAATACAACGAAAAAACTAAAAAAATCAGCACAACAAACATAACGTGTATAGTACCAAAACGATTTACACTTCCCTCAACAATAAAAAAACAATGTGTGTTGTCTAGCATATGGGCTAAATTTGAGTACATTTTCCCTGTTTGAATGGGATTGTTCTTGGGTTAGTTAGACAACCATCTAAATATTATCTTCATAACACATGACATGAATATAGGAGAAGTAAATTCCTATATAAATACGAACTACATGTACATACGATCTCAAATTCAAATATATGTATAGATTTTATGTTGAATTCAAATCATAGTACATGTATGCTCTAGCTAGATGTTCGGAATCTAAACCATGTATGATATATGATAACCCACAAGTATAGGGGATCGCAACAGTTTTCGAGGGTAGAGTATTCAACCCAAATTTATTGATTCGACACAAGGGGAGCCAAAGAATATTCTCAAGTAGTAGCAGCTGAGTTGTCAATTCAACCACACCTGGAAACTTAATATCAGCAGCAACGTGTTTAGTAGCAAAGAAATATGATAGTAGTGGTAACGGTAGCAAAAGTAATCTTTTTGGTTTTATAGTGATTGTAACAGTAGCAATGGAAAATTAAATAAGCGAAGAACAATACAGGCATGTATTCCCAATTATAGTCACTTCGGGGTTAACGGATCATAACACATAATAGGTGACTATATACTTGCAAGATAGGATCAAGAACTCACATATATTCATGAAAACATAATAGGTTCAGATCTGAAATCATGGCACTCAGGCCCTAGAGACAAGCATTAAGCATAGCAAAGTCATAGCAACATCAATCTCAGAACATAGTGGATACTAGGGATCAAACCCAAACAAAACTAACTCGATTACATGATAAATCTCATCGAACCCATCACCGTCCAGCAAGCCTACGATAATTACTCACGCACGGCGGTGAGCATCATGAGATTTGTGATGGAGGAAGGTTGATGATGATGATGACGACAGATTCCCCTCTCCGGAGCCCCGAACGGACTCCAGATCAGCCCTCCTGAGAGAGTTTAGTAAAATGCAATGAATCCTTCTCTATTATTTTTTCTCCCCGAACACGAATATATAGAGTTGGAGTTGAGGTCGGGGGAGCACCAGGGGGGCCACGAGGCAGGGCCCTCATGGACAAGGTGTGGGCCCCCTCGCCTTGATTCTTTTGCTAGCATTTTTTATATATTCCAAAAATAATTTCTGTTGATTTTCACGTCATTCCAAGAACTTTTATTTCTGCACAAAAATAACACCATGGCAATTTTGCTGAAAACAGCGTCAGTCCGGGTTAGTTTCGTTCAAGTCATGCAAGTTAAAGTCCAAAACAAGGGAAAAAGTGTTTGGAAAAGTAGATACGACGGAGACGTATCAACTCCCCAAGCTTAAACCTTTGCTTGTCCTCAAACAGTTCAGTTGATAAACTGAAAGTGATAAAGAAAAACTTTTACGAACTCTGTTTGCTCTTCTTGTTGTAAATATGTAAAGCCAGCATTCAAGTTTTTAGCAAAGATTATGAACTAACCATATTCACAATAACATTTAGGTCTCATGTTTACTCATATCAATGGCATAATCAACTAGTGAGCAATAATAATAAATCTCGGATGACAACACTTTCTCAAAACAATCATAATATGATATAACAAAATGGTATCTTGCTAGCCCTTTCTGAGACCGCAAAACATAAATCCAGAGCACCTTTAAAGATCAAGGACTCACTAGACAATGTAATTCATGGTAAAAGAGATCCAGTCAAGTCATACTCAATGTAAACTAGCAATAATACTTGCAAATGACAGCGATGCTCTCCAAATGGTGCCTTTTAACAAGAGGATGATGACTCAGCATAAAAGTAAATAGATAGGCTGTTCGTAGAGGGAATCAGGGATTTGTAGAGGTGCCAGAGCTCGGTTTTGAAATAGAGATGAATAATATTTTGAGCGGTATACTTTAATTGTCAACATAACAACCGAGAGATCTCGATATCTTCCATGCTACACACATTATAGGCGGTTCCGAAGCAGAATGGTAAAGTTTATACTCCCCCACCACCAGCAAGCATCAATCCATGGCTTGCCCGAAACAACGGGTGCCTCCAACTAACAACAATCCTGGGGCAGTTTTGTTTGCAATTATTTTGATTTGATTTGAGCATGGGACTGGGCATCCCGATGACCAGCCATTTTCTCGTGAGTGAGGAGCGGAGTCCACTCCTCTTGAGAATAACCCGCCTAACATGGAAGATACAGACTGCCCTAGTTGATACATGAGCTATTCGATCATACAAAATAGAATGTTTATTTGAAGGTTTAGAGTTTGGTACATACAAATTTACTTGGAACGGCAGGTAGATACCGTATATAGGAAGGTATGGTGGACTCATATGGAATAACTTTGGGGTTTATGGAGTTGGATGTACAAGCAGTATTCCCGCTTAGTACAAGTGAAGGCTAGAAAGAGACTAGGAAGCGACCAGCTAGAGAGCAACAACAGTCATGAACATGCATTAGAATTAATCAACTCTGAATACAAGAATGAGTAGGATATAATTCACCATGAACATAAATATCATGGAGGCTATGTTGATTTTGTTTCAACTACATGTCTGAACATGTGCCAAGTCAAGCCACTCGAATTCAAAGGAGGATACCACCCTATCATACCACATCACAACCATTTTAATAGCATGTTGGCACGCAAGGTAAACCATTATAAACTCCTAGCAAGTTAAGCATGGCATATTCAACTATAATCTCTAATTGTCATTGCAAACATGTTTCATTCATAATAGGATGAATCAGGAACGATGGACTAATCATATTTACAAAAACAAGAGAGGTCGAGTTCATACCAGCTTTCATCATCTCAATCAGTTCATCATATATCATCATTATTTCCTTTCACTTGCATGACCGAATAGTGTGGATAATAATAATAGTGCAGGTGCATTGGACTAAGCTGGAATCTGCAAGTATTCAATTCAAGGGAGAAGACGAGGTAATATGGGCTCTTAGTTAGATCAACAATAATGCATAAGAGAGCCACTCAGCATTTTCATCATGGTCTTCTCCTCTCGACCCCCAAAGAAAAAGAAATAAACAAAACTATTCACACGGGAAAGCTCCCAATAAACAAAAGAAGAACCAGAAATATTTTTGGGTTTTCTTTTTAATTACTACTACTACAGGCATGGAAAGTAAACTAGCTAAAAGCTACAACTAATTTTTTTGGTTTTTCTTAAGTTTTTTCAAACTCACAAGAAGAAAGCTTAAAAAGAAAATAAACTAGCATGGATGATACAATGAAAAATTATGAGCACCAACAACTGGCATGAATGTGTGAACATGAATGTAATGTTGGTGAGAGATACGTACTCCCCGAAGCTTAGGCTTTTGGCCTAAGTTGGTCTATGCCCATGGATCAAAGTGGCCCTCTCTGGTTTATGGGGGAGTGTCCTCTGGGTGCCACTGGTTGGCGATCTCCTCCGGATCCCACTGATAAATAGACTGACGGTAAGGATCAAGTGGTGGCTCCGGCTCAGGCTCTGAGGCTGACATCTGGCCCCGGTACGCATGAATGGCCTCAGGCAAAATGAGGTACGTGCCTTAAAATATGTTAAACAAAGAGGACGCAGTCAAGGTAATAATCTCACAATAATTTTTACCAAATATTAATTTGTACTTAAGTATCTTATTCTTATCCTTAACAATAAACTCATGTGCTACCATACTCTTATAATCTAGAACAATAGGAGGCAACAGCTTTTCCTCTTTCTCAAAATGCATGATAGGTATGTTAAAGTGTGCAGCAAGGCGCGAGGCAAAGATACCTCCGAGGACGGGGCCCATTGTATGGTTCATATTTAACCGTTTAGCAACAATAGCGCCCAAACTGAAAGTAGTATCACGAAACATGGCATGGCGCAAAATAACAATATCAGGGGCACTAAGGTTTCCATAGTTCCCATGACCAATTAAACATCTACTAGCAAATATTGCGAAGTAATGCAGAACAGGGAAATGTATGCTAGTGATTCTTGCATCGGAAACCTTTCTAGTTTCCCCACAGCAATTGTATAAATAAACCCTTCCACATCGTTACGATGTGGTTCCTCTACGCTGCCCATAAAGGGTATCATACAGACCCGGCAAAAATATAAAAAGTGACATCTCCTTATGCTCATCATATAAATAAAATTCAACCAAAGGTGGCGATCTCCTAGCATGGAAATGAATATTTTGCACAAAAATATTGGTGAGTAAGAGATACTGTTCACGCTGGTCGTGGAGTAAGTCGGTGAGGCCTACATTCTCAGCCAAATAATAAAAATCTTCATAATCCCGGCTTCTCTCAAGAACTCATCACAAGGACATTCACACGGCCGAACCTCCGCAATACGAGGGAGATTATACTTGGGCTTCTTGTTCTCTTCACTTTGATTATCCTTCGAGCTTCGGCTCAATGAGCCCCTAAAAAATCTCTTCATCTTTTTCTGAAAATTTCTGAAATTTTTAGTAACCTAAAATAAAAGTGAACCAAACTCAACAAGATTGATAGCAACTACTCCTACAAGTGTCTAGAGGCTATATCATGCATTAAACTACTTTTGACCACATAAATTTGACATGCAAGCTCAAGAACAGGGTCACCTAAGCAGCAAAAAATTGCAATAAATAAAGCACAAGAACAAAAACTAATTGGACCATTGGAGGAGTCACATACCGAAGAACAATCCCCCAAAGCAGTTTTGTGAATGGATATTTGAGCAAGGAGATCGAAAATGGCAGCAAGATGAGCAAGAACTCCGGTTTGAGCTGGTGGATGATTTTTTAGCAAGACGAAGTGTGTGGGTGCAAGGATAGGTGGAGGGGACTCACGTGGGGTCCACGAGGGAGGGGGCGCGCCCAGGGGGTGGGTGCGCCCTCCCCCCTCGTGGGCACACGGTGGGTCCCCCTGGTGTTCTAAGTGCCAATAATTCTTAAATATTCTGGAAAAAATCATATTAAATTTTCTAGACATTTGGAGAACTTTTATTTTCGGGGAATTTTTTATTGCAAGGATAATTCAGAAAAACAGACAGAAAATACTATTTTCACTTTATTTAATATATATAACAGAAAGAAAAAGGAGGGTACAGAAAGTTGTGCTTCTAACTTCATCGATCTCATGCTCATCAAAATGAATCCACTAACAAGGTTGATCAGGTCTTGTTAACAAACTCATTTTGAATAACATGAAACCGGAGAAATTTCGAATAACACTAGGTTACCTCAACGGGGATATGCACATCCCCAACAATAATAATATCATATTTCTTCTTGACAGTAGGAAGAGGAAATTCAAAACCTCCAATAGTGATTTTTGAAATTTTTCCAATAGAATTGATATTGTGGACTTGAGGTTGTTTTCTCGGAAAGTGTACCGTATGCCCGTTACCATTAACATGAAAAGTGACATTGCCTTTGTTGCAATCAATAATAGCCCCAACAGTATTCAAGAAGGGTCTTCCAAGGATAATCGACATACTATCGTCCTCAGGAATATCAAGAATAACAAAGTCCGTTAAAATAGTAATGTTTGCAACCACAACAGGCACATCCTCACAAATACCGACAGGTATAGCAGTTGATTTATTGGCCATTTGCAATGATATTTCAGTAGGTGTCAACTTATTCAAATCAAGTCTACGATATAAAGAGAGAGGTATAACACTAACACCGGCTCCATGATCACATAAAGCAGTTTTAACATAGTTTCTTTTAATAGAGCATGGTATAGTTGGTACTCCGGGATCTCCTAGTTTCTTTTGTATTCCATCCGTAAAAGTGTAATAAGCAAGCATGGTGGAAATTTCAGCCTCCAGTATCTTTCTTTTATTTGTAACAATATCTTTCATGTATTTAGAATAAGGGTTCATTTTAAGCATATCAGTCAAACGCATATGCAAAAAGATAGGTCTAATCATTTCAGCAAAGCGCACAAAATCCTCATCATCCTTTTTTCTTGGATAGTTTAGGGGAAAAGGCATGGGTTTCTGAACCCATGGTTCTCTTTCCTTATCGTGCTTCCTAGCAACAAAGTCTCTCTTATCATAACGTTGATTCTTGATTGTGGGTTATCAAGATCAATAGCAGGTTCAATCTCTACATCATTATCATTGCTAGGTTGAGAATCAACATGAACATCATCATTAACATTATCACTAGGTTCATGTTCATTACCAGATTGTGTTTCAGCATCATAAATAGAAATACCATTGTGATTCTCAGGTGTATCAACAACGGGTTCACTAGAAGTATGCAAAGTCCTATCATTTTTCTTTTTCATCCTTTTAGAAGGACTAGGTGCATCAACATTAGTTCTCTGAGAATCTTACTCAATTCTCTTAGGGTGGCCCTCAGGATACAAAGGTTCCTGAGTCATTTTACTCAATAACAGCTTTATCATTTTTCTTATTATTTAATTCGTTGAGCAAATCATTATGAGCTTTAAGTACTTGTTCTACTTTAGGGGTAACCATAGAAGCATGTTTACTAATAAGTTTAAGTTCACCTTTAACTCTAGACATATAATCACTCAAGTGTTCAAGCATATCAGCATTGCATTTCAATTGTCTACCAACATAAGCATTGAAGTTTTCTTGTTTAATAATAAAACTATCAAACTCATCTAAGCATTGGCTAGCAGACTTATAACGAGGAATATCACCTTTATCAAACCTATAGAGAGAATTTACCTTTACTACCTCTGTCTGGTTATCAAGACCATGTATTTCTTTAATAGGTGGTAAATTCTTAACATCTTCAACTTTAATACCTTTTTCTTTCATAGATTTCTTTGCCTCTTGCATATCTTCAGGACTGAGAAATAGAATACCCCTTTCCTTCGGAGTTGGCTTAGGAGTTGGTTCAGGAAGTGTCCAATCATTTTCATTACTCAACATATTATTCAATAGCAATTCAGCTTGATCAACAGTTCTTTCCCTGAAAACACAACCAGCACAACTATCCAGGTAATCTCTGGAAGCATCAGTTAGTCCATTATGAAAGATGTCAAGTATTTCATTTTTCATGAGAGGATGATCAGGCAAAGCATTAAGTAATTGGAGAAGCCTCCCCCAAGCTTGTGGGAGACTCTCTTCTTCCATTTGCATAAAATTATATATTTCCCTTAAGGCAGCTTGTTTCTTATGAGCGGGGAAATATTTAGCAGAGAAGTAATAAATCATATCCTGGGGACTACGCACACAACTAGGATCAAGATAATTAAACCATGTTTTAGCATCACCCTTTAATGAGAACGGAAACAACTTAAGGATAAAGTAATAGCGAGTTTTCTCATCATGAGTAAATAGGGTGGCTATATCATTTAATTTACTAAGATGTGCCACAATAGTTTCAGATTCATAGCCATAAAAAGGATCAGATTCAACCAACGTAATTAAATCAGATCAACAGAGAAATCATAATCCTTATCAGTAATAAAGATAGGTGAAGTAGCAAAAGTAGGGTCACATTTCATTCTAGCATTCAAAGAATTTTCTTTAAGCTTAGCTAATAATTTCTTAAGATCAGTTATTGCAAGCAAGAAAGTCCATAGCAGTTTCTTCATCCATAACATAACCCTCAGGCACAACAAGCAATTCATATCTAGGGGGAGAATCTTCGTCATCACTTTCATCAATATTATCAGTTTCAATAATTTCATTCTTTCTAGCCCTAGCCAGTTGTTCATCCAGAAATTCACCTAGTGGCACAGTATTATCAAGCATAGAAGTAGTTTCATCATAAGTATCATGCAAAGCAAAAGTGGCCTCATCAATAACATGCGACATATCAGAATGGATAGCAGGAGTAGGTGTCGCAAGTTTACTCAAAACAGAAGGTGAATCAAGTGCAGAGCCAGATGGTTGTTCCTTACCTCCCCTCGTAGTTGAGGGAAAATCTTGGTTCTTTGATCTTTTGAGTTCTTCATAGTGACCAGCAGATATAAATCCCAAGTGACTCAAAGAATAGAGCTATGCTCCCCGATAACGGGGCCAGAAAATAGTCTTGATAACCCACAAGTATAGGGGATCGCAACCGTTTTCGAGGGTAGAGTATTCAACCCAAATTTATTGAATCGACACAAGGGGAGCCAAAGAATATTCTCAAGTATTAGCAGCTCAGTTGTCAATTCAACCACACCTGGAAACTTAATATCTGCAGCAAAGTGTTTAGTAGCAAAGTAATATGATAGTAGTGGTAACAGTAGCAAAAGTAATATTTTTTGTTTTATAGTGACTATAACAGTAGCAACGGAAAATTAAATAAGTGAAGAACAATATATGAAAAGCTCGTAGGCAATGGATCAGTGATGGATAATTATGTCGGATGCGATGAATCATGCAACAGTTATAACATAGGGTGACACAGAACTAGCTCCAGTTCATCAATGTAATGTAGCCATGTATTCCGAATATAGTCATACATGCTTATGGAAAAGAACTTGCATGACATCTTTTGTCCTACCCTCCCATGGCAGCGGGGTCCTATTGGAAACTAAGGGATACTAGGGCATCCTTTTGATAGAGTACCGGACCAAAGCATTAACACATAGTGAATACACGAACTCCTCAACCTACGGTCATCACCTGTAAGTATCCCGATTATTGTCACTTCAGGGTTAATGGATCATAACACATAATAGGTGACTACAGACTTGCAAGATAGGATCAAGAACTCACATATATTCATGAAAACATAATAGGTTCAGATCTGAAGTCATGGTACTCGGGCCCTCGTGACAAGCATTAAGCATAGCAAAGTCATAGCAACATCAATCTCAAAACATAGTGGATGCTAGGGATCAAACCCTAACAAACTAACTCGATTACATGATAAATCTCATCCAACCCATCACCGTCCAGCAAGCCTATGATGGAATTACTCACGCACGGCGGTGAGCATCATGAAATTGGTGATGGATGAAGGTTGATGATGACGATGGGGATGGATTCCCCTTTCTAGAGCCCCGAACGGACTCCAGATCAGCCCTCCCGAGAGAGTTTAGGGCTTGGCGGTGGCTCTGTATCGTAAAACGCGATGAATCCTTCTCTCTTATTTTTTTTCTCCCCGAACACGAATATATAGAGTTGGAGTTCAGTTCGGAGGACCACCAGGGGGCCCACGAGGCAGGGGGCGCGCCCAGGGGGGTAGGTGCGCCCCCCACCCTCATGGAAAGGGTGTGGGCCCCCCTGGCCTTGATTCTTTCGCCAATATTTTTAATATATTCCAAAAATAATCACCGTTTATTTTCAGGTCATTCCAAGAACTTTTATTTGTACACAAAAATAACACCATGGCAATTCTGCTGAAAAATGCAAGTTAGAGTCCAAAACAAGGGCAAAAATGTTTGGAAAAGTAGATACGACGGATACGTACCAATATACTACGTATAATGTGTTTAACAAGCACAACACACACACAAACACCATTTAGACTATTAAGGTACACGTGCATTGCACGCATGAGATTTGGCAACCAAATTATGAATAAATACTACATTATAGCATGTAAGCTTTGAGTCAGATATGCATGATGTAGATGTTCGTTTAATTCTTATAGTTCATTTCATTCAAAATCATCTAGTTTTTATAAGAAAGCTAATCTATTTTAAGATTCATGGAATTGTGCGTTGTAAGGTATAAAGTAAAAAACAAATAATGGCAAATCATGCAGAAAAACATTTCGGCAATTCTGATATGGAAGATTCTAGAACAAATAAGAAGTGCTTGTGTTTTGAGGTTTGTGCATTATGCTTAAATTCAACCATGGAGTCTTCTAGATTGTACATGTGGCAAAATCTGGTGGAATCTAGATGATATCCAACGGCCAGTTGTGCTCAAATTTGCCATCTCTGCACCATCGGATTGGCCTCATCCAACAACCATCTTTCAAAGTTAAAGTTATTCGCACACTATATAAAAAATATAAAATATAATATATATATATATATATGTATGTATATATAGGGGTATAGATATAGATATGTGATGCGAAAGCCACCCATCATCTCCACTTAGAATAGTGTGACCATGCACGGATGCAATGTGGCCAAACGATGTCTGCCATTGATATCTCAAATACAAATCAGTCTGACCTTGTTCAATGTGTATACAGTACAACATGCTCGTTTCCAAACCACACCACACATATCTCAGTTATATTCATGCATGCATGGGTTTCAAACATCATGATCTCTTATTCAAATATTTGAATTCTACTTTACATTGATTATGACATCACCTAGTCTTTTACACCCACACAGTCATCTTCTCTTTATAATTGTACCATTAACTTTCTCTCGTGCATACATGCACACACAGTACCAGTCGGCATTATCCATCGCACACATGCAATCTTTTTCTTCAGGTCGGTCTCCCATGCATGCACACACACACCTCCCCCTCCCCATCATATCGGGCATTCTTTATCTCTCACATGCATGTGCAACGATTGATGTTCCTCTATGTGTGTGTGTATATAGCTAGGTCTTTCACATTTTTCCACACAAACCGATCAATCTATATATCTAGTGATATCTCACCCTCTTTCCCTCGTCCACATTGATCAATTTATACCTCTCTATATAGGATTACATAGCTAATATACCCACATTAATTATATATCCAACGTCCCCCTCTCATCATCCATGCCTCCGCTTCATCTCTCAGACGCGCGCACAGTGGTGAAGACAGGGGCAGCAAGGGCCCTGCGCCCCCCCTAATTAACATCACTATATATCGAGGCTAATATGAATGTGATCATTAGACAATTGCTGGTAAAATGGTTTAAGTTGATGAATTGGCCCTCCTCGTATAGGATTAGCAATGCTTGTCCCCCTAGCTCATATATTTTTCATGGCTCTGCCACTGCGCGCAACAGCGCACGTTCTCGCCCCCTGTCTTCAAATATCGATCTCGCACTTGTGCACTCCTTCATAGTCTCCCTCCACTTGCACCCTCGCACCATCTTCTAGCCCCCACCGGATTTTGCCACATCTACAATCTAGCAGACTCCATGGTTGAACTTAAGCATAATGCACAAACCTCAAAACACAAGTGCTTCTCCTTTGTTCTAGAATCTTCCGTATCATAACTGCCCAAACTTTTTTTCTAGTTGAATTGCCATTATTTGTTTTTACTTTATGCTTTACAATGCAAAATTCCATGAAACATAAAATAGATTAAGGGCTTCTTTGATTCAAAGGATTCTCAAAGGAATTTTGGAGGATTCTAATCCTTAGGAATTTTGAAATTTTTCCATAGGATTCATTTGCACTACATTTCATAGGAAACATCCCATCCACTCAAACCACTTTGAAAGAATCCTACATTTTTTCTATGCACAATCAAAAACTCGTACAATCCTGTAGGATTCAAGACGACATTCCATTCTAATCCCATATTTTTCCTATTCCCGCGTTTTGCAAATCCTATGAATTAAAGAGGCCCTAGCTTTTTATAAAAACTAATTTATTTTGAATGAGATGAACTATAAGAATTAAACAAAGTTCTACATCAGGCATATATGACTCAAAGCTTACATGCAATAGTGTGGTATTTATTCATAATTTAGTTGCCAAATCTGATGTGCGCAATTGACGTGTACCTTACTAGTACTTCGAGTATGTGCAAACACCTAAATTAGAATTCCAATGGCGCTCTTCACAATGTCTCTCTTACAGTTCATGAAGCTACGTGGCACATGTGGAGGCGTTGTCGCGACCTCCTTGGGTGGATTGATCACAGTGACGTGTTGCTTCTTCCAGAAGAATGTACCCGTCCTCTTTGAGCCACACTAGCGGTACATGCATGAAGCAAAGATGTGCACGCATGCCACACATGCACTCATTCCCTCGCACGCACACGTGGGTACACGGGGCGACGCATTTTTGTATGAAGATCCACCCCATGTGATAATTTGACGTGTGTAAAGTCCTTATTTTTATTAATGGTCAATTAATACAGCGCATGCAAATTGAGTGGACATGAGGCCAGAAGAAAGACATTACTACTCCACTACGCGCATGCGAGTAGTTAAATCATGGGGTGCCAGTACTTCCATTGGTCTCCTTTGTATTATGTGCCAATTTTTTGACCATATTTGTAAGTAACATAACATTAATGCATGTCATAAAAAGTGGCACAAAAAAGGGGGCCAATAAACCAGGACGCATGCAGCATGATCAATTCCAGGGCTACTGTTGGTGGCCTTTGTATTTAAATATGGACGGAGTGGAGTAGTACTATCTTTATCTTAGCCTCGTAGGGCTCTCCCAGCGCCTAGGCTCACCTCCTCGCCTCGCCCACCGGATCCCGCCATGGAGGATCCCGCCATGGATAATCCCCTAGATCCCAGGATCCCGCAGGCTGCCCTCTCGTTCCGGCCCGCATCACTGCCGCCTTTGAGCGAAACCCACATGTGTTTTAGAGGGGATCCATTGCTCTGGAATCACGTATTGGTGGCGCCGGAGGACATGCCAGGGCTGCGTTTCAGGTGGAGGGCAGCAAGGGCAAATCGGATCGAGGAAGCGTCGCATCGATTGGGGAGAAGTTCCAAGGAGCTGCGCCTGGCGCAACACAAGGCGGAGGCGCAAGTCGATCTCAGGGGAGAGATGGTGAGGGATGTCAGTATCTGGCACCGTCTCATTGATTTCGAGCTAGGGCTAATGGCAGAGATCGTATTCACGGAGTCGACTGTGGAGGAAAGAACGTGCATGCATGCGCAATGGCATGCGCAGCCGGTGCAACTGTTCAAATGGGCGATAGGAGAAGCCAAATCCCGGGGCCAGTTGCGGCGGCGCCGCTCGGCATGCATCGTAGGCGAGGTGAGCTTCCCTCCTTCCCCACCAGTGATGCAGTAGTCGGTTGCTGCTGCAGTGAACTTGCAACGCTATGTCAGTTTGCAACCTTGACAATCACTCCATCTATATGTATTGTTTTCCTGTAAAAAATACTTGGTCGTTTGGAAAAAGATGGTAATTGATTTATCACTAGTTTTAGAATGCTTGGTCGTGACAATCAACCGTAGCCACAACCAGAAGTCTCCATCGCGTAAGTACTTTACGGTCGGTCGCACCAACAGACGGTTGGTCGGACCCGCATCTCACCGAAGGGACACTCATCGGCTTGGTCTGACATGTACGATAAGTTACATCACTGACTTGTGCGACTGCATTTGAGTAGTGTAGTACTCCCTCTATCTCAGTTTACAAGTCTTGCATGTGTACCTAGGTCATTAATTTGACCAACTTAATAAGAGGCATACGTTACGAAAAATATATCATTACAAACTTCAAATATTCTATATTTTAATGACATATTTTTTATGTTAAACAATTTATGTTCTACTAAACTCATCGGGAGTACTTGAAATTTATGTTCCACTAAACTCATCGGGAGCCGTTTCGGACCTCGAAACCAAAACCATCAATTAATCTTTGCCTTGTTACCATCACATTCCAAAGTACTAGTGCTACAATTAATTGCAAGCCTGCTCACACCTACCAATATGTACTGATACGTCCATTTTGCATCATGCTTTCATATCGATATTTATTGCATTATGGGTGGTTATTACACATTATATCACAATACTTATGTCTATTCTATCTTTTTTTACAAGGTTTACATGAAGAGGGGGAATGCCGGCAGCTGGAATTCTAGGCTGGAAAAGGATCAAATATTAGAGACCTATTCTGCACAACTCCAAAAGTCTTGAAACTTCACGGGAGCACATTTTAGAATATATAAAAAAATATTGAGCGAAATAAGTACCAGAGGGGGCCACCCACCATCCACGAGGGTGGAGGGCGCGCCCCCTGCCTCATGGGCCCCCTGGCAGCCCTATGATGCCCATCTTTGGCTATATGGAGTCTTTCATTGAGAAAAATTTCATAAGCTAGCTCACGGGACGAAACTCCGCCGCCACGAGGCGGAACCAATCTAGGGCTCAGGTGGAGCTGTTTTGCCGGGGAAACTTCCCTCCGGGAGGGGGAAATCATCACCATCGATCCTCTCATCGGGAGGGGGTCAATCTCCATCAACATCTTCGCCAGCACCATCTCATCTCAAACCCTAGTTCATATCTTGTATCCAATCTTTGTCCCAAAGCCTCAGATTGGTACCTATGGGTTGCTAGTAGTGTTGATTACTCTTTGTAGTTGATGCTAGTTGGTTTATTCGGTGGAAGATCATATGTTCAGATCCTTTATGCATATTAATACCCCTCTTATTATGAACATGAACATGATTTGTGTGTACTTACATTTGTTCCTGAGGACATGGGAGAAGTCTTGCTATAAGTAGTCATGTGAATTTGGTATTCGTTCGATATTTTGATGAGATGCATGTTGTCTCTCCTCTAGTGGTGTCATGTGAACGTTGACTACATGACACTTCACCATTGTTTGGGCCTAGGGGAAGGCAATGGGAAGTAATAAGTAGATGATGGGTTGCTAGAGTGACAGAAGCTTAGACCCTAGTTTATGCGTTGCTTCGTAAGGGGCTGATTTGGATCCATATGTTTCATGCTATGGTTAGGTTTACCTTAATACTTCTTTTGTAGTTGTGGATGCTTGCAATAGGGGTTTATCATAAGTGGAATGCTTGTCCAACGAAGGGCAGTACCCAAACACCGGCCCACCCACATATCAAATTATCAAAGTACCGAACGCGAATCATATGAGCGTGATGAAAACTAGCTTGACGATAATTCCCATGTGTCCTCGGGAGCACTTTCCTTCATATAAGAGTTTGTCCAGGCTTTTCCTTTGCTACAAAAAGAATTGGGCCATCTTGCTGCACCTTATTTACTTTTATTACTTGTTACCCGTTACAAATTACCTTATCACAAAACTATCTATTACTGATAATTTCAGTGCTTCCAGAGAATACCTTACTGAAAACTGCTTATCATTTCCTTCTGCTCCTCGTTGGGTTCGACACTCTTACTTATCGAAAGGACTACGATAGATACCCTATACTTGTGGGTGATCAAGACTCTTTTCTGGCGCCGTTGCCGGGGAGTGAAGCGCCTTTGGTAGGTGGAATTTGGTAAGGAAAAATTTATATAGTGTGCTGAAATTTACTGTCACTTGTTACTATGGAAAGTAATCCTTTAAGGGGCTTGTTCGGGGTATCTTCACCCCGACCAGTACAGCAAAGAGTTTCTCCTCAACCTAATGAACCTACTGAACATGTTTACTTTGAAATTCCTTCGGGTATGATAGAGAAACTGCTAGCTAATCCTTTTACAGGAGATGGAACACTACATCCCGATTTGCGCCTAATCTATGTGGATGAAGTTTGTGGATTATTTAAGCTTGCAGGTATGCCCGAGGATGTTATCAAGAAGAAGGTATTCCCTTTATCTTTGAAAGGAAAGGCATTGACATGGTTTAGGCTATGTGATGATATGGGATCATGGAACTACAACCGATTGAAAGTGGAATTTCATCAGAAGTTTTATCCTATGCATCTTGTTCATCATGATTGTAATTATATATATAATTTTTGGCCTCGTGAAGGATAAAGCATCGCTCAAGCTTGGGGGAGGCTTAAGTCAATGTTATATTCATGCCCCAATCATGAGCTCTCAAGAGAAATTATTATTAAAAAAATTATGCTTGGCTTTCTCTCGATAATCGCTCCATGCTCGATACTTCTTGTACTGGCTCCTTTATGATGAAGACTATTGAATTCAAATGGGATTTATTGGAAAGAATTAAATGCAACTCTGAAGATTGGGATCTCGACGAAGGTAAGGAGTCAGGTATGATGCCTAAGTTTGATTGTGTTAAATATTTTATGGATACCGATGCTTTCCATGAATTTAGCACTAAATGTGGACTTGACTCTGAGATAGTAGCTTCTTTCTGTGAATCCTTTGCTACACATGTTGATCTCCCTAAGGAGAAGTGGTTTAAATATAATCCTCCCATTGAAGTAAAAGTATTTGCACCTATTAAAGTTGAAGAAAAGACTATCACTTATAATGATTTTGTTGTTCCTATTGCTTATATTGAGAAACCACCTTTCCCTATTAGAATAAAGCATCATGCTAAAGCTTCAACTGTGGTTCGTAAGAGTAATACAAGAACACCTACACCCTCTGAGTAAATTAAAGTTGAACCTAGTGTTGCTATGGTTAAAGATCTCTTGGATAATATTGATGGGCATGTTATCTACTTCTGTGATGAAGCTGCTAGAATTGCTAGGCCCGATACTAAAAATAAACATAGACCTGTTGTAGACATGCCTGTTATTTCTGTTAAGATAGGAGATTATTGCTATCATGGCTTACGTGATATGGGTGCCAGTGCAAGTGCAATACCTCATTCCTTATATAAAGAAATTATGCGTGATATTGCACCTGCTGAGATAGAGAAAAATGATGTTACAATTAAACTTGCCAATAGATACACCATTTCACCAGTTGGGATTGTTAGAGATGTTGAAGTCTTGTGTGGGAAAGTTAAATATCCTGCTGATTTTCTTTTTCTTGGTTACCCACAAGATAACTTTTGTCCCATTATATTTGGTAGACCCTTCTTGAAAATTGTTAATGCTAAGATAGACTGCAATAAGGATATTGTTTCTGTTGGTTTAGGGGATATGTCCCATGAATTTAACTTTGCTAAATTTCATAGACAACCCCATGATAAAGAATTGCCTAGTAAAGATGAAATTATTGGTCTTCCTTCTAGTGTCGTGCCTCCTAGTGACCCTTTAGAACAATATTTGCTAGACCATGAAAATGATATGTTTATGAATGAAAGAAGGGAAATAGATGAAGTATTCTTTAAACAGGGACCTATTTTGAAACACAACTTGCCTGTTGAAATCCTAGGGGATCCTCCTCCACCCAAGGGTGATCCCATGTTTGAGCTTAAACCATTGCCTGATACTATTAAATATGCTTATCTTGATGAGAAAGAGATATACCATGTTATTATTAGTGCTAACATTTCAGAGCGTGAAGAAAAGAAATTATTGAAAACTCTGAAGAAGCACCGTGCTGCTATTGGATATACTCTTGATGATCTTAAGGGCATTAGTCCCACTCTATGCCAGCACAAAATAAGATTGGAGAAAGATGCGAAACTGGTTGTTGATCACCAACGACGGTTCAATCCTAAGATGAAAGAAGTGGTAAGAAAAGAAATACTAAAGCTTCTGGAGGCAGGTATAATTTATCCCATTGCTGATAGTCAGTGGGTAAGTCATGTCCATTGTGTCCCTAAGAAGGGAGGAATTACCGTTGTTCCTAATGATAAAGATGAATTGATCCCCCAAAGAATTGTTACAGGTTATCGAATGGTAATTGATTTCCGCAAATTAAATAAAGCTACTAAAAAGGATCATTACCCATTACCTTTTATTGATCAAATGCTAGAAAGATTATCCAAACATACACATTTTTGCTTTCTAGATGGTTATTCTGGTTTCTCTCAAATACATGTGTCAAAAGAGGATCAAGAAAAGACAACTTTTACTTGCCCTTTTGGTATCTTTTCTTATAGACATATGCCTTTTGATTTATGTAATGCACCTGCTACCTTTCAAACATGTATGACTGTTATATTCTCTGACTTTTGTGAAAAGATTGTTGAGGTTTTCATGGATGATTTCTCTGTTTATGGAACTTCTTTTGATGATTGCTTGGGGCATAAAATTTTGAATTGGGAGAAGTGAAGAAACTAATCTTGTCTTGAATGTACCTGCAACCTTGATCGAGTTTTGCAGAGATGTGAAGAAACTAATCTTGTCTTGAATTGGGAGAAGTGCCACTTTATGGTTAATGAAGGTATTATCTTGGGGAATAAAATTTCTGAAAGAGGTATTGAGGTTGATAAAGCTAAGGTTGATGCTATTGAAAAGATGGCGTGTCCTAAGGACATCAAAGGTATAAGAAGTTTCCTTGGTCATGCTGGATTTTATAGGAGGTTCATTAAGGACTTCTTTAAAATGTAACATCCCAAATTTTCAATTTGGAATGTTATACACTAGATCATCATTGCATATCATATTTATTGCATTTTGGTTGATCCTAGAAAGTTCACGCAACTCAAGGACCCTCGGAGAGAGTTGGGGATTTCTTTATTTTCATATTTGAGTTGTCTCAAATTTTGAAAATAGGATCGTTTGATTTTATTTATTTTATCTTCAATTATTTCTATTACAAAAATATGAGAGAGGGAATAAAATGACTTTCCAAAAATAAAGAAATATTGAGGATTTAATAAAAATCAAATAAGATTTTATTTTGGTTTTATTGCTATTTTATTTGAATTTAGAAAAAATGCGCATTTTTCAAAATTCCATTTAGGCCCCAAATAAATGTTCATCCTATGCGGCTTGAGTCTGTTTAGTATTTCTTTTGTTTTTTTTCTGAGTGTAATTATTTAAAAAAAAGTCCGAACCGACCTTGGGCCATAACCGGCCAGGACTCCTCCTGGCCGGGCCTCTTATAAGCACCCCGAGGCCCCCGGCCAAGCCCAGCCACACCCCCACCCTAAAACCCTAACCCTAGCCGGCCGCCCCCCCGCGCCGCCGCCGCTGCTGCCCGCCGCCCCGCCGCCGCCGCCGGAGCGCCGGACCGCCGCCGCCGTTCGCCGGAGTCGCCGGAGGTAGTTTTTTTTCCGCCTCCGATTTTTCTCAAAAAACCGTTCTGTTTTTCGACGGTTTTGTTTGGTTTTTTTTAGTTTGTTTTTTTAAATAGATCGGTTTTCTAGTTTATTTATTCGTCCGTTCGTTCGTTTTAACGAACGTTCATCGTTTTTCTTTTTCTCGGATTAAATCCGTGATTTTTCTGATCGTGATTTTTGATCCGATTTTCGTTTTAGTCTAACTTTTCGCTCGTTTATCGGAATCATGCGATTCAAGCGCCTGGAGTTTCGTCTCGAAACCCTCTTTCCGTTTAACCAACTCAAACAAGTTTTTGCCACTGTAAAAATTTTCCGTAGATCCAGAATAGTAAACAAAGCCTTTTTCTTCTGTCGTTTGTCTTCCATTGCTTCGTTCGTTTGATTCTTTTTGCCAATCGGAGTTCTTAAGTTGAACTTTCTGGTTAGTTCTCTTGTTCGAGTTTTACCTGTGCATTAGTTGAGTACTTATTGTATGCTTGTTTTTTTGCGATAGAGTACCCTAAGCGCGCCGCTTGCTACTTTGAATTGATAGGTTTCCCGGATCATCGGCAAGGCAAGTAACACTTTGATCATGTTTTACCCTCTACCCAGTTTTATTGCATTAGATAAATCCTCACACATTGCATGATTAGGATCTAATTAAATTGTGGGTTTGGGAAGTAGTTGAGGTAGTGCCTATTACCTGTTATTATCAAACCTTTGGGAGTTACTTCCACGTTTGCTTATTATGCCATTCTATGCTAGTAGACGTGGATTGGGTGAGTGTATCCATGACAGATGTGAGATGTTAATTAATGGTTTACTTAAGGTGGCAACTTACATACACATCTGGGTGGATTGAGGCACCTGGATATTCCAGCGATTGCCTGTTTTTCTTTTGGACCGCCACCCAGGCTCAAAGGGATCATGAGATTATTCATACTAGAAACTTCCGTGTGCAGCCACAAGCTACTATGGGCTCTAGCATAGTTGACTAAGTCATGCGAACTCTTACAGTGGTAGACTAGCAGATGTAGGGGATGTAGGTTGGTACGGTCTACCCGTTCGTAAGGTGCTAGCGCTTCCGAAAGACTATGTCTCGGTCATCCATTTCTCAAACACCATGCAGTGCGAGAAAACCAATGGAGGAGATCGAGTCTTGTGGGGAAAAGTGCGCAAACCTCTACAGAGTGTATAAACTAATCATAGTTAGCCGTGTCCCTGGTTATGGACATCTTGAGTATCTAGTACCTGGATTATCATGTGAATCTCAACATGTTACTCAAAAATTAATTTTTTTGGGTTTTGTTTAATGGTGATGCTTAATTGGGATTGAGAATGCTGTCAACCCTTCTCAATGTTTAACAACTACCATGATAGTTAAATAAAATTTATTCCTTTGCAGTAGGGAAAAATTGGCTTTACGCAAAACTGTAACCATAGAGCTTTCCACCAGCCAAATATGCATATAGAATAGCTTGTTTCATTCCATTACTCTCTATGTGTTACTTTGCCAGCATATTCCATGTGCTAACCCGTTTCGGGCTGCAACATTAATGTTGCAGACTTTTCAGACGATGATTAAGGAGTTTTAGGTCGTGGTTCTATACTCAGTGATGCCGTTGGAGTTGATGGACTCACTTATCTTCCAAGCCTTCCGCTGTTATCGTTATTAGATGGCCTTAAGCCATATTCATTGTAATAAGTTCTCTTTTGAGACTCTCGATGTAATAAGTGTGTGATTGCTACTCTGTTATAAATCCTTCAAGTACTATGTGGTGTCAACATTACTGATCCAGGGATGACACCTGAGCACAGAGATTGGACCGTTTGAGGTCTGGTCGCTACATAAAATTTCTAGGCCTCTGACTAATCTCTTACAAAAAGATGTTCATTTTGTCTTTGATGATGATTGTGTAGAAGCATTTGAAATACTTAAGAAAGCTCTGATTTCTGCACCTATTATTTAGCCTCCTGATTGGAATTTGACATTTGAAATCATGTGTGATGCTAGTGATTATGCTGTAGGGGCTATTCTAGGACAAATAGTTGATAAGAAATTAAATGTTATCCAATATGCTAGGAAAACTCTAGACAGTGCTCAAAAATATTATGCTACTACTGAAAAAGAATTTCTAGCAGTTGTATTTGCTTGTGATAAGTTCAGACCTTATATTGTTGATTCTAAGGTAACTATTCACACTGATCATGCTGCTATTAGATATCTTATGGAAAAGAAAGATGCTAAACCTAAACTTATTAGATGGGTTCTCTTTCTACAAGAATTTGATTTGCATATTATTGATAGAAAGGGAGCTGAGAACCCCGTTGCAGACAACTTGTCTAGGTTAGAGAATGTTCTTGATGACCCACTACCTATTGATGATAGCTTTCCTAATGAACAACTAGCTGTCATAAATGCTTCTCATACTGCTCCTTGGTATGCTGATTATGCTAATTATATTGTTGGTAAATTTATACCACCTAGTTTCACATACCAACAAAAGAAAAAGTTTTTCTATGATTGAAGACATTACTTCTAGGATGACCCACACCTTTATAAAGAAGGAGTAGATGGTGTTATTATATGTTGTATACCTCAGCATGAACAGAAATAGATCCTATGCAAGTGTCACTCCGAGGCTTATGGAGGACACCACGCTGGAGATAGAACTGCACATAAGGTACTTCAATCCGGTTTTTATTGGCCTGCTCTCTTCAAGGATGCCCGTAATTTTGTCTTGTCTTGTGATGAATGTCAAAGAATTGGTAATATTAGTAGATGTCAAGAAATGCCTATGAATTATTCACTTGTTATTGAACCATTTGATGTTTGGGGCTTTGATTATATGGGACCTTTTCCTTCCTCTAATGGGTATACACATATTTTAGTTGTTGTTGATTACGTTACTAAGTGGGTAGAAGCTATTCCAACTAGTAGTGCTGATCATAACACCTCTATTAAGATGCTTATAGAAGTTATTTTTCCGAGGTTTGGAGTCCCTAGATACTTAATGACTGATGGTGGTTCACATTTTATTCATGGTTCTTTTTGTAAAATGCTTGCTAAGTATGATGTTAATCATAGAATTGCATCTCCTTATCATCCACAGTCTAGTGGTCAAGTAGAATTGAGTAATAGAGAGCTTAAATTAATTTTGCAAAAGACTATTAATAGATCTAGAAAGAATTGGTCCAAGAAACTTGATGATGCATTATGGGCTTATTGAACTGCATATAAAAATCCTATGGGTATGTCTCCATACAAGATGGTTTATGGAAAAGCATTTCACTTACCTCTTGAACTAGAACATAAGGCCTATTGGGCATTAAAGAGCTCAATTATGATTTCAAACTTGCCGGTGAGAAGAGACTTTTGACATTAGCTCACTTGATGAATGGAGAACCCAGGCCTACGAGAATGCCAAACTGTTTAAGGAAAAAGTTAAAAGATGGCATGACAAAAGGATACAAAAACGTGAGTTTAATGTAGGTGATTATGTATTGTTATAAAACTCTAATTTAAGATTTTTTGTAGGAAAACTCCTCTCTAAATGGGAAGGTCCTTACGTTATCGACGAGGTCTATCATTCTGGTGCCATAAAAATCAACAACTTCGAAGGCACTAGTCTGAGGGTGGTGAACGGTCAAAGAATCAAACATTATATCTCAGGTAATCCTATAAATGTTGAAACTAATGCTATTGAAACTGTAACTCCGGAGGAATAGATAAGGGACACTTTCCAGAACGTTTCAGAATCCAAAAAGGAATAGGTATGTGGTACGGTAAGTAAACCGACTCCAAACAGTTCTAATAGCATTTTTTCCGTTTTTGAATATTTAAGAAAATAGGAAAATCAGAAGTAGTCCTGGAAGGACACGAGGCGTCCATGAGGGTGGAGGGCGCGCCCCCTGCCTCGTTGGCACCTCGTGTGCTCTCCGGAGTCTGTTTTCTTGCACGATACTTCTTTTGGTCGGTAAAAATTCATTATATAATTTCTCGAAGGTTTTGACCACCATACCACACAAACATCCTCTGTTTTTGTTTCGAGTTGTCTATGCTGCAGATTTAGAGCAAGATGTCTTCTCAAGAGTCAGTTGGGGAGAGTCGGGTGTCTCATCCGACACCGGGGCCAAGAGCAAACAACTATGCTAACCACTTTGGGCCATCAACTGAGGAAGAGATGGAGGCCGACTTGAAAAGGATAGATGCCATCGAGGAGGATGAAGAAGTTACTTCTCGTTTCCGAGCTGGATTCACAATGGGAGAACTACAGATCTCAACTATTCCAAACTCGGTCATCCATTCCAATGTTAGGTTTCTTTCTTATCAAAATATGAAAAAGAGTGTTACCTGTTCTCCCACTGCTATGCAACATCCTTGGGTGAAAGGAGCTTTAGCCATCATGGGCAAGCTCCGTAAGGAAATAATGGACCTCAAGCAGCAAGTCAACAATCTCGAGGAAGAGAATCATATCCTGAGGGGCATCATCGCCAAGAATATCACATCACCACCCCCAAAGAAAGAGATATAACACATGGGTATGGGCACTCCCCTTGGCAACTGCAAAGCTTGGGGGAGTGCCCCGGTATCGTATCATCATCACACTTTTATCTTTACCATTTTTCCTAGTTCGACCCTTTTGGTAATATCTTGATCTAGTAGAATAAAGTTTTAGTATGATCTAGTCTTGAGTTTTGCTTTATGATCCTAATATGTAATCGATTCCGTGAGCTATATATAATAAAGATTAGTGTTGAGTCAAGGGCTTGATTATCTTGCTATGATCTTGAGGGAATAAAATAAAAGAGAAATAATAAAAAGAAATAAAGAGATCATATGGATCTTATGGAGAGTAATGACATCACATATAAAGAGTATGATGAGTAAAAGTTGTTGAGAGTTGACAAACATAGTTTTGGTCATCGCTGCAATTGATAGGAAGTAATAAAGAAAGAGAGGTTTTCACATATAAATATACTATCTTGGACGTCTTTTATGATTGTGAGCACTCATTAAAATATGACATGTTAAAGAGTTGACGTTGGACAAGGAAGACAACATAATGGGTTATGTTTTCTTACATCTGAAATAAATTATATTGTCATGGATCATCCAACATGTTGAGCTTGCCTTTCCCTCTCATGCTAGCCAAATTCTTTGCACCAAGTAGAGATACTACTTGTGCTTCTAAATATCCTTAAACTTAGTTTTGCCATGAGAGTCCACCATATCTACCTATGGATTGAGTAAGATCCTTCAAGTAAGTTGTCATCGTTGCAAGCAATAAAAAATTGCTCTCTAAATATGTATGATTTATTAGTGTGGAGAAAATAAGCTTTATACAATATTGTGATGTGGAAGAAATAAAAGCGACGAACTGCATAATAAAGGTCCATATCATAAGTGGCAATATAAAGTGACGTTCTTTCGCATTAAGATTTTGTGCATCCAACCATAAAAGCACAGTTCAACCTCTGCTTCCCTCTGTGAAGGGCCTATCTTTTATTCTTGCCTATTACTTCACATAAGAGTCATGGTGATCTTCACCTTTCCTTTTTCACATTTTATCCTTTGGAAAGTACAATGTGTTGGAAAGATCCATATATATATATAGCCAATTGGATGTGAGTTTTCATGAACTATTATTGTTGACATTACCCTTGAGGTAAAAGGTTGGGAGGTAATACTATAAGCCCCTATCTTTCTCTGTGTCCGATTAAAACTTCATACCCATAAATATTGCGTGAGTGTTAGCAATTGTGAAAGACTAAGGTCCAGTTCTTTTCAGCGATTCTCCCAGAATCGCCCCCCTCCCCAGCTTCTCCCAGAATCACCACTCCATAACTTTTTTACAATCCTATCTAGTTAAGGTCTAATTATCTAGGATTGTAAAAAACATATGGAGTGGCGATTCTGGGAGAAGCTGGGGAGGGGGGCGATTCTGGTAGAATCGCCCAAAGGAACTGGCCCTAAATGATAGTTGAGTATGTGGACTTGCTGAAAAGCTCTTATATTGACTCTTTCCGATGTTATGATAAATTGAAATTGCTTCAATGACTGAGATTATAGTTTGTTAGTTTTCAATGAAGTTTATGATTTGTTGGGGATATTACTACTGGGCGTAAACCGGCCTATCTGGGACGGGTTAACTTCATCAGTAGTTAAGTATGTTAAAGCCCATGAAGGTAGATGAGGGCTTAAAGCCCATGATCGGTTTAAGGCGTGTAGCCGTAAGCCGGCGTTGGTATGTAACTTGTATTGTAAGTTAGGAATAAGTAGAGACCAAAACGGACACATCTATGAGCCGGTATTGGGACTCTGTGAACTGACGGGCGTCACCCGTGTATATAAGGGGACGACCCGGCGGCGGTTCAAGGACAACAGACAACAACTCGAGACTTAGGCGAAGCTTGTTTGCTCCCTAGTCATCGAAACCCCATCAATTCCATCACAACTAGACATAGGCTTTTACCTTCATTGAAGGGGCCGAACTAGTATAAACTCTCTTGCGTCCTTGTGTCCGCTTTAACCCCTTCAAGCTAACCCATTGTGATGGCTCCACGACTAAGTCCTTTCACGAGGACATCTGCCGTGACAAAACCACGACAGTTGGCGCCCACCGTGGGGCTATAGCACGATGGTTTCAAGTTCTTGGAGGGCCGCTTTGAAGGACTCGAGGGCTACGTTGTGGGCCGGATGACTAAGAGTCGTCGCGGCAAGCTCTACATCGATGATGCAGGCTGGGGCCCCAAGGCCGGCTCAGTTGAGTACGGGTACCAGATCCCCTTTGGTGGCATACACGTTTTCATCGGCAAGATAGGTGAACCGACCTCGTCGAAACGGCTCAGCATGCACGATCCGCCCGGGTCAAACCGGCCGTGAAGCGTGCCTTCGTGGGAGTCATCCATGGAGGAAGTTGTGAGGATGGATCGGAGTCTCACGGCGAGACCGTCGTTTATTCCGGCGATGATTCATCAACCGGAGAAACCGAGTCTCTATATCAGCTACAAGATGGCCGGATTGGGGGCTGTTCCGATGGCGACAGTATTCCAGACCCCTCTGATCCACCCAACCGAGTTGGAATATTCATGGCCAGCACACAAGCAGCGCTTCATTCTTCGACCGCTTCGCCAATAACCTCCGGTTCAGTAGCGGCGACAGCTGCCGAGGCAGGAAGCTCTGCACGCCCGCCGGCTCAAGTTCTATCAAATCTATTTGATGCATTGGCTGTGCTTATGGCAGAAGCTCACCCGGCGGATCAAGAAGTCCACGACGCGGATATTGCAAAGGTGAAGGAACAGATCACCCTGGCCAAGGCGGACTTGGCAGATGAGAATGCCAGGATGACCACAGAGCGGGCCGCTTTAGACGCACAAGCCTACAGGCTCATGTTGGACCAGAACGCGTCACATGAAGTCATGAAGAGGAAGTACCGATCCCGTTTGCCTTCGGTTTTCAAGTCCAGAGACCTTTTCAACACCCCAGGAGCAGGAACCAGTAATCCGCTGGAGGGAAACCGGGCGGAAGCTCCTGGGACCGGCGCGCTGGTTCAGCCCCGTTTGATGAATCTGCCTCGTCAAAACACTGTTATACCTCAGGCGGCTTCAACACCTCCGGGTCACTACTCCAACCCGATGAACAATCTCGTTGCCGCTGCTGCACGGCTGGAGGCCATTCCGATTGAAGGTGACTCGCCGCAGGTGGTAGAGACACGACGGGTCAAGGAGCCTCTTAGGACAGCTTTGGTCCAACAGGAAGCATACTCGTACAGCCGCGACCAGATCCACTCGACCCCTCGTCCAAGCCGGAGCTATAGCAGGCATATGGATAAACCGGTGGTGTCAAGTAATGACTGACGTGGAGCACCCCGTGGCAACAACCCGGCGGGTGGTGCTGATAACGCTCAGGAAGTGGTGGACCGGGCCTGAGCGCGCAGGGAGGCCGGGTTAGCCGCACAGTATCAGGCTCAGCAGCTTACGCCGGTTCGTCCAACCATCTCGGTTGAACCTGGTGTTACTTCTAGTTCTTTGGGGGTGCCTTTCCTTGTCCCCGCTTTACACAATGTGTGCCTGCCCAAGGATTTCAAGGGCCCGCGCAAGGTACCGAATTACACGGCGGATCAACCCCCAGAGACATGGGTGGAAAGCTATGAGATGGCCATGGAGATGCTTGATGTGGATGATGCGGCATGTGCGAAGTACTTCACTATGATGCTTGAAGGAACGGCCCGCACTTGGTTAAAAAGCTTACCGGCCAATTCTATCAGTTCATGGGCCCAATTACGAGCCCGGTTTATCAGTAACTTCAAGGATACATGTAAGCAGCCTATGTCGATAGTGGACTTAGCTGCCTGCGTCCAGGAGGAAGGAGAATCAATGACTCATAGGGTGCGCCGGGTCTCACAAGTGTTGCATTCATCAGACCGCATCAACACTGACACTGCAGTCCTAACCCTAGAAGGCAACTGTCGGTTTGGGCCCCTAAAGCTGAAGTTGGGACGGATGAAGCGCCATTGCACTGACATGGGGACCCTCATGGCTGCTTTGGTAAAGTATGCTGACTCTGATAGTACCAAGGATCCCGAATCTGATGATGACAAGGCAGGGAAGGGAAAGAGGAACAACAAGTCCAAAGGTCAGCAGCATCACTCGGCAGGTAACGGTAGCGGAGGCAAGCGTAAAGAGGATGTCAGCATGGACTTTGTGGCTAATACCAACGCGCAGGACAAGGGTCAGCAACGCAAGGGTAAAACGCCGAATCGTGGTGGAGCGCCTAACCCTAACCCGGACCGCTTAAATTATCTATTGAACCAGCCCTGTCCAAAGCATGGGACGAAGGAGGTGACAGCAAACAACCTTTGGAAGGATTGCTTCATTATGCAGGAGTTCAAGAATTCTAATGCTTTCCGGTATGATCACGGCTCCGGCGGTGGCTCAGGATCGGGGCTGGGTTATGGTGGAGGAAATTCCGGTTCAGGATTTAATGGTAATCCGGGCGGACATAACAATCAAAATAATCAAAATAACCAGGGTGGTTACAACCAGAAGCAGCAACAGTCGGGTTACCAGAGCAACCCGAAGCAGTTGAATAGTGGGCAGTACCATGTCTTCACCACTAGCTTGGACAAGCGAGACCGGAAGGTTCAGGGGCGGGCAGTCAACTCTGTTGAACCGGCCGTGCCCCATTATCTACGCTAGTCTGAACAGCCAATCATATGGAGCAGAGAGGATCACCCTCCCCAGGTTGATAATCCGGGTCAGTTGGCTCTGGTGGTGGCGCCTCAGGTGGGAGGTTACAAGTTCACCAAGGTGCTCATGGATGGAGGGAGCAGCATTAATATCTTGTACTATGAGACCTTCCGTCGTATGGGACTAACAGTTAAAAATCTCAAACCGTCTAATACGGTGTTCCATGGTGTGGTACCTGGCAAGTCAGCATATCCTGTAGGTAAGATAGCTCTGGAAGTGGCCTTTGGAGATGATCATGATTCCAGGTCAGAAACATTGACGTTTGAAGTGGTGAAAATCCAAAGTCCATATCACGCCCTGTTTGGGCGACTGGCCTACGCCAAGTTTATGGCACGACCCTGTTATGTGTATTTGCAGCTCAAGATGCCGGGTCACAAGGGGACAATAACGGTCCACGGAAGCCGCAAAATCGCTTTGGAGTGCAAGGAAGGAGATGCGGCCTACGCAGAGTCGGTTTGTGCCACCGAGGAGCTGAAGTATTATAAGGACAATGTTGATCCGGCAGACATGACTCCATTAAAGAAGCCAACTGAGGAGCATGATCCGGCCCTGAAGTTCAAATCAGCAGCTGAAACTAAACTTGTTGACTTCGTGCCTGGCAATTCGTCCAAGCAGTTCAGCATCAGTACCAACTTGGATCCGAAATAGGAAAGCGCGCTCATCGAGTTCATCCATGAGAATCGGGACATTTTTGCATGGAATCCCTCTGACATGCCAGGTGTACCGAGGCAACTCGCTGAGCACACCCTTAATGTGGATCCTAAATACAAACCGGTGAAACAGTTCCTCCGCCGGTTTAACGAAGAAAGACGCAAGGCGATTGGAGAAGAGGTAGCCAGGCTTTTAGCCGCTGGCTTTATTATTGAAGTTTTCCACCCTGAGTGGCTTGCCAATCTGGTGCTGGTCCTTAAGAAAAATGGCACCTGGCGCATGTGTGTGGATTACACAAATCTTAATAAGGCTTGTCCAGCAGATCCTTTTACCCTCCCCCGTATTGATCAAATTATTAATGCTACGGCGGGTTGTGAGCGTTTGAGTTTTTGGATGCATATTTTGGCTATCATCAGACCAAAATGGCAGTTAAGGACCAGGAGAAGACGGCAAGTTATTGGGTTTTCTGGTGTCCAACAGGGGAATCGAGGCTAATCCGGAGAAGATCACAGCCATTACCTCCCTAGCTAAACTGAAGTGTATCAATGATGTTCAACGCTTGGCAGGCAGGATTGTAGCGTTAAGCCGGTTTATCAGCCGCCTTGGTGAGAAGGCAATCCCTTTGTATCAGATGTTGAAGAAGACGGATCAATTCGTCTGGAGTTCTGCTGCTGATGAAGCATTTGAGGACTTAAAGCGGCAATTGGCTAATCCACCTGTGCTCGCCGCTCCCATGGACAAGGAGCCGTTACTGCTATATGTTGCTGCTAATGCTCATGCGGTCAGTGTGGCTATTGTGGTGGAGCGAAAAGAGGCAGTCAAGGAGCATCCGGTTCAACGTCCGGTTTATTATATTAGTGAGGTACTCATTGAGTCCAAGCAAAGGTATCCGCACTGGCAGAAGCTGGTATACGGAGTTTTTATGACAAGCCAGAAGCTTAAGCAATACTTCCAAGGGCACCCCATTACGGTGGTCAGCTCTGCTCCCTTGGGGGATATCATCCAGAACCGGGAAGCGACTGGCCGGATTGCCAAGTGGGCTATAGATCTTGGGCCACACGGGTTGAAGTATGTGCCTCAGACGGCGGTTAAGTCTCAAGCACTTGTTGATTTTATCAATGATTGGACGGAACTGCAAGCACCTGAAGAAAAGCCGGATCACACATTGGACCATCCATTTTGACGGATCCAGGCAATTGGAAGGCCCGGGGGCTGGAGTCGTATTAACTTCCCCACGAGGTGATAAGTTTTGTTACGTTCTCCGCTTAATGTTCCCTTGTACTAACAATGCAGCTGAGTATGAAGCCTTGCTCCATGGTCTCCGGATGGCTAAGGAGATGAATCTAAGTTGAGTTAAGTGCTTCGGTGACTCGGACCTTGTGGCTCAACAAGTATTTGGCACTTGGGATTCCAAGGACCCACTCATGACAGCATATCATCGTGAGGTGGATATTGTTGCAGGTCACTTTAAAGGCTATCAGGTAGACCACGTGGACCGACGGAAGAATGAAGTGGCGGACGCTTTAAGCCGGCTGGGCTCTCAGCGCAAACCGGTCCCACCAAATGTTTTTCTGGATGTGCTGCACAACCCGTCGGTCAAGCTCCCTGGTGAAGCGGGTTTGGCTATTCCTGACCCGGAGGCTCAATTGGTGGCAGCTCGTCATGTCATTCCGGATTGGACGCTTCCTTACCTGGCGTACATGAACCGGGGCGAGTTACCAGAGGATGATACTCTGGCCCGACAGATAATCCGACGGTCCAAGTCCATGACTATTGTCAATGGCAAGTTGCATCATTGTAGTGTATCAGGGGCGTTTCAACGTTGTGTGTCTCCTGAAGAAGGCTGTGAAATTTTGCGTGAGATCCACGAAGGAGATTGTGGTCACCACGCCGGTTCAAAATCTTTGGTGGCTAAAGCATTCCGCCATGGCTTCTATTAGTTAAGTGCTCATGCTGATGCGGAGGATCTGGTCAGACAATGTGACGGTTGCCAAAAGTTTTCAAGATGTGCTCATGTGCCAGCTCAAGAATTGAGAATGATTCCAATTACTTGGCCGTTTGCGACTTGGGGGCTGGATATGGTTGGGCCTTTCAAAAGGTCCAAAGATAAGAAGACCCACCTCCTGGTGGCGGTTGACAAGTTTACAAAGTGGGTGGAGGCAGAACCTGTTAGCAAGTGTGATGCGGCCACGGCGGTTCAGTTCATCAAAAAAGTGATTTTCTAGTTTGGCTTTCCACACAGTATCATGACAGATAATGGTACCAATTTTTCCAAGGGTGCCATGAAGGAGTTCTGCAAACGGGAGCACATCCGGCTTGACATTTCATCAGTGGCACACCCACAGTCCAATGGTCAAGCAGAAAGGGCTAATCAAGAGATCTTGAGAGGCATCAAGCCCCGGCTTATGGTTCCTTTACAGAGAACACCGGGTTGTTGGGTAGAAGAGTTACCATTTGTGTTATGGAGCATCAATACTACACCCAACAAATCAACAGGATACACGCCGTTCTTCATGGTCTACGGAGCGGAGGCGGTTCTCCCAAGTGATATCCATCATGACTCACCTCGTGTGGCGGCTTATGTTGAAGCGGACAACGAGACAGCACGGCGAGATGCTTTGGACCGGTTGGATGAAGAGCGTGACGTAGTAGCTGCTCGCTCGGTGATTTACCAACAAGATCTTCGTTGTTATCACAGTCGCCGAGTTAGAACCAGAACCTTTCAAGAGGGAGATTTGGTGCTTCGGCTCATCCAAGATCAGACTGATATGCATAAGTTATCCCCACCTTGGGAGGGGCCTTTCGTGGTCAGCAAGAATCTGCACAATGGGTCATACTATCTGATCGATATTCGAGAGCATAAAGACTCACGTACATCAGAGGAGGAGACCAACAGGCCGTGGAACATAGCTCATCTTCGGCCTTACTATACCTGAGCCATTGGCTCTACTTATGTACATATTACGACGATGTATATATTATGATTAATATAATAAACCAGAACCTCAGCTAAAGTAGGGTATCTGTTCTTTTACATCATGTGTGGTTACACGGAGTTGTTCTAAAGCGGACTCCGGTTTACCCCTTGAGTTAGCTTTTCAACGCATCATGTAATATGACTTGGGGGCTTGGTCGTATCCGAACCAATGCAACACCTTTTGATAGGCGAAAGCCACCAGATCACTTGGGGGCTTGGTCGTATCCGAACCAATGCAACACCTTTCGATAGGCGAAAGCCACCAGATCACTTGGGGACATGGTCAAGTCTGAACCAGTCACGCCTCTTGATCGGCCTAAGGCTACAGAATCACTTGGCGGCTTGGTCAAACCTGAACCAATGCCACGCCTCTTGATCGGCATAAATGCCACGGTTTCATTTGGGGACCTGGCTAACTTGAACCATAGCTACACCTA
Source organism: Triticum urartu (assembly GCF_056163025.1). Taxonomy (NCBI): domain Eukaryota; kingdom Viridiplantae; phylum Streptophyta; class Magnoliopsida; order Poales; family Poaceae; genus Triticum; species Triticum urartu. Next base: position 618,564,740 of record NC_141879.1, on the reverse strand, counting down.
TCGGGAGCTTGGTCGTGTCCGACCATGGTAACACCATCTGATCGTCTCAAATAAGCCTCTTTTTGCAAAGGGTTTATCATTGCCTTTGCTTCACAATTTTCTTTGATAGATATTTCTTTCTTTTTGTTGCGTTTTTTAAACCGACAAAGTTTTAAACCGGTTCAAACCGTCAATTGACGGAACACGGTCCATTTTTAATCCGGAGACTATTTGCCCGGTTTGATTTTTTTATTAAATCCTATTACGGAGTAACGCGGTGTTTTATTATAACCCGGCACGGTTTACATGGTAAACCGGCATTATATATATACAGGAGCTACTATCTCCTCCAACAGTGTGGGTTTATAAACCTCCGCTTCAAGATTGGCCAAGCCAACTTCATGCCCAACGATGGCAGGTATTATGTATCCCAAAGATTTGATCATATGCTTAAATTTTAGATATTTTGATTTCATATATGCAGACATCATACTCCACCTGACGGTACAACCGCGGTGGCACTTTAAGATTTTTTGTATTGCAGAAAATACTTTGGAAAGTTCATCACCCAAAGGAAGAACAAATTGAAGTAATTATGCACGAAGGCATATCAAAATCAAGAGTATCGGCTAGCCTATTACAAGGCAACACGGTGCCCAAAATAAGATCATTCTTTTTTTCGCAAAGGAGAAACAGTTTAAACCGGCTTCCGGTTCAAGCTTGGTCACCAGCCTGGCCTGATGGTTGTGGGTCATCCCGCACGGCTTCAACTTCAACTTCTCTACCCTGCGACTGGAAATCAACAGTTGTCCAGTCGATTCCCATTAATGCTTGAAAGACAGCTTCATCATGGATTAGCAACGACGGTTCAATATCGGGAGCGTAAGTATGCTTACGGATTGGCGAGATAAGGTTTTCCGCTTCAGGAATAGGTGCAACTACTCGCTTGTTTTGGTTGTCATATTGGGCATGATAATCAGACAAGTCTGCTTCTTCAACCAATTGACAAGCTAGCGGACGCACCTCCCGGTTTATTGCTCGCAGATCCGCTTCACTAAACTCTGACCCATCGTCCTTCAAGCTAGGATAGCCCTGAGCCGCGTCAACAGGATCAAAGTCCGGCACCCAAGCTTTTGCCCGGATTAAGGCGTTGACCGCGCCGGTTCGAGCAGCAGATTTCTTCAGCTCTTCAACCTGGGCAGGAAGCATCGACAGTTTCTTCAGAGTGTCCTGAATCAAAGTGGGCGCCGGATTGTTGTGGGATGCAGCAGAGATGATCCGCTGTGCACCAATGTACAGTTGTTCAGTCAAGGTGTAGGCGGCTTTCAATTTTTTCCGCACATCTGACCCCAAGTGACCAATGCGTGTCCCGAAAATATTACGAAGGGTTAACAAACCGGTAGCTCTATAAGACGGCCGAATCAATCCAGAAATCAAACCAGCTTACCAAAGATAGCAGCGGTCATGGCATGCACTTGCCGCTTTATGCTGGTCAGTTCGTCCACCCCCGGTTTCAGTGCAGCCTCGGCATCTTCTGCTCGTTTGGTTAAAGTGGATTTTTCAGTGGACCAATCTGCCCGCTTCTTCTTGAAGCCCTCCTTAAGCTGTTCCATGGCACTTAAAGCGCTGGTTAATTCCTCTTTTGCTTTGGAGGTTTCAGCTTGTTGGCACTTCAGATTTTCTTGGAGATCGGCGACTTGGTTTTCCTTTGTCTTCAGCTCATCCTGCATACAGACAGATATATGATTCCGCAACCAGTACAACAATTCAAGTACCAACCACATAACAAGTTATGCGCTTGGCCCTTGGGGGCTAATGTATATTTGATCTTAATCTTTCAATAGATTCTAAAGTCCCAAGATCAATACAAGTATTCAACTTGGCACTTGGGGGCTAATGGCTATTTGCTCAAATAAAGATGACAATTACTTAAAGTCCCGGTTTAACTATGCTAAGTTGAACCGGCCCTTGGGGGCTACATCAGCGAATTCCAAAGTATGGAGATTTATGTTTGCAAGTCCCGGTTTGAAAGAAGATTCTAGACCGGCCCTTGGGGGCTAGGAGGATTAACAAGATTGAAATGTCCAAACAGGGAAAAGCACATGGAAGTTACCTCAAATTTCTCTTTCATCATATTCACTGGACCAGCTTCATAATCACGGCTGGTATACAGCCGGTTCAGATAGCCAGCATGAAGATCTTGGGCATTCAGAGCAGCATAGGTCACCAAGTCAACATTCCACATGCCTTTGCCAATGGCAGCAAATTCTTCTTTGGCGGTATGCTTAATTCATCATCCTTAGCATCACCGGTTTGCACTGGCATAGTCGGTTTGTCAGCAGGCTGGGATGGACTGGTGGATCTCCCAAACCGGATGGGGCTTGTGGGCTGGTTGACAGGGCCTGAGGCATCAATAGGTCTTCAGCAATAAAATCGTCATCCTGCTGTGGTGGATCATTGGGTATATCTTCATGAATAGCCGCTTCAAGATCTTGTGTTTTGCCCGGTTCAGGGACGGTGTCCTCCTCGGCCGCTTTATCCAGGCGAGCCTTCTTGCTCGGCCTAGGCTTGGCCCTGAAAGGAATAACAAAGTCAAATACAACATATGTTACAAGGTGATGTACTAGAAATATTATGATAAGTATAGCTTACCCAAGCACCATTTTGAGCGGTGGCACCTGAGTAGCCGATGACTCGCCAGAGGATGAGTGGGAAGTAACCTGATAATCGGAGTCAGATGGATTAAGAGGTTGATGAAAACAGCCCGCTTTAGGACAAGCACTGACAAGCAAATTAGAGACCTCTGAACGGCATTTCCGAACCGGACTGTTCGGTAAACTGGCGGAGGTAACTACCTGGCCGCTGTGCCGGGTTGTGCGGCGAGCTTCGTGCTGTTGGGTCTTCATAAGAAATTTGGGATCCAAATAAGCAAGAGGATGAGAAAATTTAACCTTCCGGTTTGCCTGACGGATTTTTAGTGAAGGCAAAGGGTCTGAATCGGAAGAGAGAGTAATTACCTCTGCAGCATCAGTATGGCTGGCTTCGGCATCATCCTGACAAATATCATCATCAATAAGGCGCATGAAAAGTAAGACAAGTGAGTCAAGCTCTACCTCAAGGTCCGGATTACCCACATCATCATCAGGGGCCGGATCAGAAGATGGAGTGGTTCTCTTCTTATGACCAGGCCGCGTCATGAATTTAGTCTTTGACCGGGTTGGTCGTTCCGGTTTGTCTGTTTTTTCTGGCTTCTCCTGGGAAAGCTTCTTGCTCCAAAACGGATCATTGCCCTATTTAAACAGACATTGATATTAAATAATGACCAGATATATCAATAACAGGTTCAGTAAAAAGAAAAATCAAGCTCTTACAGCTGGCGGTTTGTTGGTGGCACAGAAGGGAAGCAGGCCGGTTCGAGCACAGACGTGTTCCGGTTCATTCAGCATTTTATTCACAACCTCTGTGATTTCTTCGTCGGTGAGCTGGATGTTAGCATGTCGCAGTGGGTCATCAACACTGCCAATATACTCGCACATCAAACCAGAGCGCTGACTAAGGGGCAGTATGCTCCACGATATCCAACAAAGAGCGAGATGAACCCATGTTAAACCATTAGCCATGAAGGCTCTGAGCTTGGACAATTGAGGAGCGTATTTGCTTCTCTCCTTGGCAGTCAACCTTTGCGGAAAGGGGTGTGTATTGCTAAGCCGCTCCGGATGAAAGCCAGGAAAAGGATTTTCACCAGCAGGGGAGGTGTCTTTGCAATAGAACCATGTTTGATTCCACTCTTTGGGGTGGCTGTGCAGTTTGGCGTGAGGGTATGTGACCTCTTTCCTTTTCTGAATCGCCACACCACCATATTCCGTATTGGAACCGTCAGTAAACTCAGTACGGCGGTTTAGATGGAAGCAATCTCTGAACAACTCAACCGTGGGCTCCTCTTGAAAGAACACATCACATAGCACTTGGAAGTGACACATGTTTGTAACAGAGTTGGGGCCAGTGTCTTGAGGGCGGAGTTGAAAATCGGCCAAAACATCCCGGTAAAATTTAGAACCGGGCGGTTTAAAGCCCCGGGCTAAGTGGTCTACGAAAATGACAACCTCTCCTTCTTGAGGTGTGGGAGGGCATTCTTTGCCAGGGACCCTCCAATGGATGGTGTTTTTGCTGCCTAAAGCGCCAATCAGGACTAAATTGTTCAGTTGAGTCTTTGTGACGCGAGAAGGAACCCAGTTGCACTCATATACTTGCTTGGCCATGATGAAATCTACAAGATAGGTGATTCCGGTTCAAGAATGCATTGATTAAAGTACACTGGTATGTACAATGGTAAACCGGAGACAGCTCTATCTAAAACAGAGTTTTATGAAGCAACAATGTCTAGCGGTTCAACAAGGGGACTAATGATGGATAAGTGTACAGAAACAGATTTCATAAGATTTCTATACAGCGACGGATCTGAAGCATGTTCAGAAAAGAAGGAAAATATTCAAGGTTCAAAAAAGAACAGTACCAAATCAATGGGCAGAGATACAGGTAGATCAATGATCTTGAGGCATGTAAGTGAAGGCGGATGCTAAAAACTACCACTACACAGAGCAAAGGTTCACAGGTTCATCTAAAATCTATCATATGAGTACGAAGCAGACGATGAACACTGAAGAACTTGGAAACCCTAGAACGGATCTACGGAGGAAAAGGTGAAAAACTCACCGGAGCCGAGGAAGAAATAGAAGGTCACTGCGATGCTCTGATACAATCAGGGTGATGCAGCAGCCAAGGTTGGAGCGGAGGTCGTCGACGGCGGCAGAACTCCGAAGCTGGACGACGCGGGGAAGACGAAGCAGAAGGGCATGAAGGGAAAAAGAAATGACCCTTCAGTCCTATTTATAAGGCAAGGGACATGTGTCAGGCGCGAAAATCAAGGGACCGTGGGTTTGGAAATGAAGTTGTCGCCTTAATTGTCGCAGACCTATTAGACAAAAAAGGTATCATGGATAAGTTTCTTTATAACAGGTGACGTCACGGCGGTTCAACAAACTACAAGAAGATGTTGAAGAGGAAGTTTTTTGCTAAAGGATTGACATGAACCTGTTCAAATCAATCTGGGGCCTAATGTTGGGGATATTACTACTGGGCGTAAACCGGCCTATCTGGGCCGGGTTAACTTCATCAGTAGTTAAGTATGTTAAAGCCCATGAAGGTAGATGAGGGCTTAAAGCCCATGATCGGTTTAAGGCCTGTAGCCGTAAACCGGTGTTGGTATGTAACTTGTATTGTAAGTTAGGAATAAGTAGAGACCAAACCGGACACATCTATGAGCCGGTATTGGGACTCTGTGAACCGACGGGCGCCACCCGTGTATATAAGGGGACGACCCGGTGGCGGTTCAGGGACAACAGACAATAACTCAAGAGTTAGGCGAAGCTTGTTTGCTCCCTAGTCATCGAAACCCCATCAATTCCATCACAACTAGACGTAGGCTTTTACCTTCATTGAAGGGGCCTAACTAGTATAAACTCTCTTGCGTCCTTGTGTGCGCTTTAACCCCTTCAAGCTAACCCGTTGCGATGGCTCCACGACTAAGTCCTTTCATGAGGACATCTGCCGTGACAAACCCACGACATGATTCATACTTGATACTGTGAATGAATTGTTACTTTAGCATAAGAGACAATATGAAAATATATATACATATATATATATATATATGTTGCTGTTATAATAATGACAATGATGCCCTCATGTCCGTATTTTATTTCATCGACACCAATACTCTAAACATGTGGACATATTTTTCGATATCGGCTTTCGCTTGAGGACAAGTCAGGTCTAAGCATGGGGGAGTTGATACGTCCATTTTACATCATGTTTTCATATAGATATTTATTGCATTATGGGCTGTTATTACACATTATATCACAATACTTATGCCTATTCTCACTTATTTTACAAGGTTTACATGAAGAGGGGGAATGCCGGTAGCTGAAATTCTGGGCTGGAAAAGGAGCAAATAGTAGAGACCTATTCTTCACAACTCCAAAAGTCCTGAAACTTCACGGGAGCATGTTTCAGTATATATAAAATATATTGTGTGAAAGAAGTACCAGAGGGGGGCCACCCACCATCCACGAGGGTGGGGGGCGCGCCCCCTGCCTCGTGGGCCCCTGGCAGGCCTCTGATGCCCATCTTTGGCTATATGGAGTCTTTCGTCGAGAAAAAAAATCATAAGCTAGCTCACGGGACGAAACTCCGCCGCCACGAGGCGGAACCTTGGCGGAACCAATCGAGTGCTCCGGCGGAGCTGTTCTGCCGGGCAAACTTCCCTCTGGGAGGGGGAAATCATCACCATCGTCATCACCATCGATCCTCTCATTGGGAGGGGGTCAATCTCCATCAACATATTCACCAACACCATCTCATCTCAAACCCTACTTCATCTCTTGTATCCAATCTTTGCCCCAAAGCCTCAGATTGGTGCATGTGGGTTGCTAGTAGTGTTGATTACTCTTTGTAGTTGATGCTAGTTAGTTTATTCGGTGGAAGATCATATGTTCAGATCCTTTATGCATATTAATACCCCTCTAATTATGAACATGGACATGATTTGTGAGTCTTTATGTTTGTTCCTGAGGACATGGGAGAAGTCCTGCTATAAGTAGTTATGTGAATTTGGTATTCGTTCGATATTTTGATGAGATTTATGTTGTCTCTCCTCTTGTGGTGTCATGTGAAAATCGACTAGATGACACTTCACCATTGTTTTGGCCTAGTGGAAGGCATTGGGAAGTAATAAGTAGATGATGGGTTGCTAGAGTGACAGAAGCTTAAACCCTAGTTTATGCGTTGCTTCGTAAGGGGCTGATTTGGATCCATATGTTTCATGTTATGGTTAGGTTTACCTTAATACTTCTTTTGTAGTTGTGGATGCTTGCAATAGGGGGTTAATCATAAGTGGGATGCTTTTCCAATGAAGGGTAGTACCCAGGCACCGGTCCACCCACATATCAAATTATCAAAGTACCGAACGCGAATCATATGAGCATGATGAAAACTAGCTTGACGATAATTCTCATGTGTCCTCGGGAGCGCTTTCCTTTATATAAGAGTTTTTCCATGCTTCTCATTTTCTACAAAAAGGATTGGGCCATCTTGCTGCACCTTATTTACTTTTATTACTTGTTACACATTACAAATTACCTTATCACAAAACTATCTGTTACCGATAATTTCAGTGCTTGCAGAGAATACCTTACTGAAAACTGCTTATCATTTCCTTCTGCTCCTTGTTGGGTTCGACACACTTACTTATCGAAAGGACTGCGATAAATACCCTATACTTGTGGTTCATCAAGACTCTTTTCTATAATGAAAATTCCCAGTAGTATATGAAAGTGACAAAACAAGTGACTCTCTATCATAAATATCATGGTGCTACTTTGAAGCACAAGTGTGGAAAAATAGGATAGTAGCATTGTCCCTTTTTATTTTTTTTTTATTTTTTTGGCCTTTTTTGGGACAATGATCTATCAATGATGATCATCACACTTCTATTTATTTACAACTCAATGATTACAACTCGATACTAGAACAAAATATGACTCTATATGAATGCCTCCAGCGGTGTACCGGGAAGGGCAATGAATCAAGAGTGACATGTATCATAAATTATGCATGGTGGCCTTTCGTTAAATTCATGCAAAGCAATATGACAATGATGAAGCATGTCATGAATGAAATGCTAGGAAGTTGCATGGCAATATATCTCAGAATGTCTATGGAAATGCCATAATAGGTAGGTATGGTGGCTGTTTTGAGGAAGATATAAGGAGGTTTATGTGTGATAGAGCATATCATATCACGGTGTTTGGATGCACCGGCAAAGTTTGCACCAACTCTCAAGGTGAGAAAGGGCAATGTGTGGTACGGAAGAGGCTAGCAATGAAGGAAAGGTGAGAGTGCATATATTCCATGGACTCAACATTAGTCATAAAGAACTCACATACTTATTGCAAAAATCTAGAAGTCATCAAAAACCAAGCATTATGCGCATGCTCCTAGGGGGATAGATTGGTAGGAAAATACCATCGCTCGTCCCTGACTGCCACTCATAAGGAAGAAAATCAAAGAACACCTCATGTTTCAAATTTGTTACACAACGGTTACCATACGTGCATTCTACGGGACTTGCAATCTTCAACACAAGTATTTCTCAAATTCACAACTACTCAACTAGCACATCTTTAATAGCACCATCCTCATATCTCAAAACAATTATCAAGTATGGAACTTCTCATAGTATTCAATGCACTTTTTATGATAGTTTTTATTATACCCATCCTGGATGCCTATCATATTAGGACTAATTTTATAACCAAAGCAAATTACCATGCATTTCTAAAGGACTCCCAAAATAATATAAGTGAAGCGTGAGAGATCAATAATTTCTATAAAATAAAACCACCACCGTGCTCTAAAAGATATAAGTGAAGCACTAGAGCAAAATTATCTAGCTCAAAAGATATAAGTGAAGCACATAGAGTATTCTAATAAATTCCAATTCATGCGTGTCTCTCCCAAAAGGTGTGTACATCAAGGATGATTGTGGTAAACTAAAAAGCAAAGACTCAAATCCTACAAGATGCTCCAAGCAAAACACATATCATGTGGTAAATAAAAATATAGCCTCAAATAAACTTACCGATGGAAGAAGACGAAAGAGGGTATGCCTTCCAGGGCATCCCCAAGCTTAGGCGTTTGGTTTTCCTTAAATTTTACCTTGGGGTGCCTTGGGCATCCCCAAGCTTAGGCTCTTGCCACTCCTTGTTCCATAATCCATCAAATCTTTCCACAAAACTTGAAAACTTCACAACACAAAACTCAACAGAAAATCTCATGAGCTCCGTTAGTATAAAAAACAAACCGCCACTTAAGGTACTGTAATGAAATCATTCTTTATTTATATTGGTGTTAAACCTACTGTGTTCATCGAAATAAGCAAACCACACACGAAAAAACAGAACCTGTCAAAAAGAGAACAGTCTGTAGTAATCTATAGGTTTCGAATACTTCTGTAACCCCAAAAATTCTGAAATAAATTGTTGGACATTAGGAATTTTCCTATTAATCATCTGCAAAAATAATCAACCTAATCGCACTCTCCAGTAAAAAACTGGCAGAAAATCTCATGAGCACTAAAGTTTCTGTTTTTTACACTAACTAAAAGGATAAAACCACATCTAAACAGAGGCTAGATGAATTATTTATTACTAAACAGAACCAAAAAGCAAGGAACAAAAATAAAATTGGGTTGCCTCCCAACAAGCGCTATCGTTTAACGCCCCTAGCTAGGCATAAAAGCAAGAATAGATCTAGGTATTATCATCTTTGGTATGCAATTCATAGGTGGATCTCATAATAGATTCATAAGGTAATTTATTTTTCTTTCTAAGAAAGTGTTCCATGCCTTTCCTTAACGGAAATTGGAATCTAATATTCCCTTCTTTCATATCAATAATTGCACCGATCGTTCTAAGGAAAGGTCTACCAAGAATAATGGGACATGTACGATTGCAATCAATGTCAAGAACAATGAAATATATGGGCACATAATTCCTATTTACAACAATAAGAACATCATTAATCCTTCCCATAGGTTTCTTAATAATGGAATCCGCAAAATGCAAGTTTAAAGAACAATCATCAAATTCATGGAAACCTAACACATCACACAAAGTTTTTGGAATCGTGGAAACGCTAGCACCCAAATCACATAAAGCATAGCATTCATGATCTCTAAGTTTAATTTTAATAGTAGGTTCCCACTCATCATGAAGTTTTCTAGGGATAGAAACTTGTAATTCAAGCTTTTCTTCATAAGATTGCATTAAATCATCAACGATATGTTTGGTAAAAGCTTTATTTTGACTATAAGCATGCGGAGAATTTAGCACGGATTGAAACAAGGAAACACAATCTATTAAAGAGAAATTACCATAATTAAATTCCTTGAAATCCAAAATAGTGGGCTCATTGCTATGTAAAGTTTTGACCTCTCCAATCCCACTTTTACCAATTTTTGCATCAAGATCTAAAAACTCCAAATCATTGGGACGCCTTTTAACTAAAGTTGACTCATCTCTAGTCCCATCATTATTAAGATTCATATTACGAAACAAACATTTAATAGGAGACACATCAATCACTTTTAGATCTTCAACCTTATCATCAAATTCATCCGGTTTGGCGGCCATCTTATTAACTAAGATGGCCTGCTTATCCGAAATTTGGGCTATTAAGTTTTCAAGATGAGCTAACTAAGATTTCAGACCATAAAATTCTTTAGACATATCATCGAGCTCTTTATTCATGTACCCAATAAAACCTTTTTGTTCTTTAAGCTCATTTTTGAAGAAATTATTATGCTCAAACTGCAAGGACATAAAACTTCTAACATTGTTTTCAATTTCTTCCAACCTTCTAAGGTGAGGATCAACACTTTTTGGTAAAGCCATCGCGGCAAACAAGACAACACACAAGCACACAAGAAGCGAGCGAAAAAGAGGCGAATGGAAAAAGAGGGTGAATAAAACGGCAAGGGTGAAGTGCGTGTCGTGGAATTGTCACGGCAGATGTCCTAGTGTGAGGACTTAGTAGTGGAGCCATATTGATGAGGTTGGCTTAAAGGGGTTAATCGGGACAAAGGACACGAGGACTTTATACTGGTTCAGCCCCTTACGGTGAAGGTAAAAGCCTAGTCCAGTTGTAGGTGGTATTGCTAGGGTTTCGATGAGCTGGGAGTGAATACGCTTGACCCGGCAAGATCCATCTGTTGTTTCTTGTCCTAAGCTACTGCTAGGTCGTCCCCTTATATACACAGGTTAACGCCCTGTGGTGTACAGAGTCCCGGCCGGCTTATACAACGTATCCGGCTCGGTGACCTTTCTTACATGCCTTAGAATACAAGTTTACATACATGGCGGCTTATATCCATGGGCCTTAAGCCGCCTTCGGGTCTGGGCCCTCTACTAAGCCTATCTATGAACCGCCATATGATCTTGGGCTTCATTGTCATGAATCGTCATAGGGATGACGAGGCCCCTCCTGGGTGGGTTATACCTAATACTTATATCTCCAACATTAGGTCCCAGGTTGATTTGAACTTGTTCATGTCAATCTTCAAGACTTCGAAAAATCCTTCCACATCTGCTACGAAAACCTTATAACTCGCCATGACGTCATCTCCAAGAATTTCGGAAACCTGCCACGACGTCATCTTTAACGGATCTTTATCTTAATGTCTTTCTGAAAATTGAGGCGTCCAATTAGCTGGATTACCATCATTTGGCCTCCTCGTCTTTCGCGCCTGCCTGTTTTTCTGTTTCCTTATAAATAGAACCATAGAGTTATCTTCCATTCTTCTCCTTCTCCTTTCTTCCTCCTCGCAACACATCGACCCGCACGAGCCTCGCCGCTGTCGACCTCCGTTTCCAACCTCAACTCCGACCGCTGCATCGCCCTGAATAGACCAGAAAACTGCGGCGCCACTCCGCTGTCCTAACAGCATCAGTAAGCCTTCTTTCCTTCGTTATAGATCTGTCATTAGGTTTTGTCGGTGTTCGCCGGTGTTCGTCAGCGTTCCTTGTCGCCCTTCTTTCTCCTTGTTTAGTTCCATGGGTTAGATCAAAAAACCATATGAATCTTGTGCGGTAGTAGTTTTAGCATTTGTTTTTTACACTAGAATATATCCCCACCATGATAGATCTCCTCTATGGCACCTCTGCTTTTCCACTGTCACGTCTGTAGATTTCAAATTTATTTACTTTTTCTGAACAGCGGTAGATTCAAAGTTGTAACCTCAATCTACAAAACCTGTTTGACCCAACACTTAGCAAATTATAGCCTTGGTAGATATTGAATGTCTTTAATCATGGCGGCTTACTCTGTCGGCTTATCGTTACTTCATATATCATTAGCCCTTGCTTAAGCCACCATTCTGAACATGCACTGTACTTGTTAACTCGCAATTTTAACAATCATCTGGAGCCAGCAAATTCTTTCTTGTCTTTTAGGTTGTCCTTTCACCATGCCGCCCAAAACAATCATGACCTGCAACTGGGTTCCCTCCATAGTCAGTGAGGACACCTTGAAGGATTTCATCACCGTTGGATATTTGCCAGATAAAAATGTGATGCATTACCATGTTCCTGACCCAGGCGAAGAGAAACCTTAGCCTAAGGATGGTGAAGTTATCGTATTTAATTATCATATGAACCGGGGTTTCTCGCCACCCGGCTCTAAATTCTTCAGAGATATCCTACACTTCTTCAAACTCCATCCGCAAGACATTGGACCCAATGCAATATCAAACTTCAAGAAGATCCTAGTGTTGAGCTTTTCAAAGAGTATTTCTACTTGAACCGGCATAATGAGTTCACAAATGGGCCCAGCTTGGAGCTTGGCGGGATTTCAATTCAACACAGATGACATGCCATCTTCCCTCAAGTAGCTCTGCCAAGCCATCCTAAAGACTGGAACCAAACATGGTTCTACTGCAAAGATATCTCTCCGTCTGATGAGAATCCTTTGCCGGGTTATCGACCTGCGCGCCTTGATTCAAAGTACCAACTTCCTGATAAACTTACCATCGCCGAACGCAAGAAACTTCTCCCTACAATCTGAAAAGTTCAAGCCTTGCTGGGGAATGGCTTAACCAGAGTCGACTTAATCCGTTGCTGGGTCACATGGCGAATCATCCCCTTAAGCCGCCGATCCGGCTTGATGTGTAACTATACTGGACGAACAGATGATCCCTTACGCCATAGCTCTCTACGACTGACTGAAGAGGGCATCGTTGAGATGGTGACCACACTTGTAAATAGTAAATATGAAGACTGCAGCAAAGTCGGTTTGAATCCTTTCTGCGAGCTTAACCCAACGCCAGAGGTAAATTTTTTGATTTCTTTCTCCTTCAACACTTAAACATTAAATGAACTCCAATATGTTATGCTTCCACAGGCTAAATCTGACTTCTGGAAGGCCAAATGTGACCATGAGGCTGCTCAAAAGGCTAAGGCTACTGCGAGAGCCGCCAAAAAGACCATCAGGAGGTCTAGGAAGAAACCCAGCGCCTCTGAACTGCTGAAGCTGGATGATGCCTCTAAGTTGGAGCTAGCCCTTGACTCTCTTGGTTTGTTTTTTAACAACCTTATTGACACTGACTATTGTCAGGATGACATGGGAGCCAGACAAGCAGTCGAAGAAGAGGTAACTACTATTTCCTCCGACTCAGAACCTTTATGAAGGCAGAAACTTCGGCGGGTAACTCAGAAAGTAAGGTTTTCACACCCCTTGGCTTATTTAGATCCTCATTTTCTCTTAAAATGGTAGCAACATGAGAGCCGCCGCCAGATCCGGACTGGTGGAGATGACGATTTATCCTCCGGCTTACCGAACACTCCTCGGAAATGCCAAAATGAGGTTCTTTTTAATCTTAACCCTTGTATTTACCAGCGAGTTACTTTCATTAATCACTCAATTTTGATTCCATACTTGTAGGAGATTTCCCGTTCCTCATCTGGCGACTCATCGCAGACTCAGCTATCGGCTTTCAAGACTGCCCCTGGGTAATAATAAACATCTTTCTTCTGTACCTTTATATCTTTACCATTATACTGACTTTGTCCAAACTCTTTTAGCGGTCAAGCAAAGCCCAAAAATAAAGCAAAGGTGTCAAAGCCGGCCGAGGGTCCGAAAGCCACTGAACCGGACCAAACAACCGTTGTACCAGAACATCCTGACCAACCAGAAGATCCTGCTCCCAATGCTCAACCTAAAATACCTGAGCCGTCTGTTGATGAAACCGTTGTTGACCCGTCAAGTATTGAACCATCAAGCTCAGCTAACCCGCCAGAGACTCATGGTGATGACGTCTTAATCACTGGCACCAGATTCATTGAACCGGGGAACACAACTGTACTAGCGAGACACTCTGCCAAACAAGAAGTCATGGAAAGACAGAAAGTGAGGTTTGATGTCTCCCACTATGCTCACCTGAGTATTAGTGAAGTTTTATCTGGCTATGTCAGTCAAGTGCATTCCGGCCGTGACTTGGAGATTGAAATGGTTAAGCAAATGCAGCAGAAGTATGAGGTACATCATCCGGCTTATAATCTATATCCTGTCAGCCCCAAGTCTTCTGATTATGATAAACTTGAATAATCTGTAAACTTAAAATATTAACGAGCTTCTACCCTAGACTCCCTCCGAGTCTGGTTTAAAAACTTATAACAGATGCATATGATAGCATAACTTTGTATTTGTAGTCCCCAAGGGTCGTCTTAATCAGTATGAATGAGTCGCTCCTATTAATCATTATGTAAAAGAACAAAACTTAACTGCATATCCCTCATGAGTCAGCTGGGACTGTCAATAGCACACCTGGGTCATCCTTAGCAAGAAAACAAGCAATATGCATTAGCCACCAAGTGCCAAGTGTTATTGCTTGCAAAGCACTTGGGACTTTTAGAAAGAGTCGATTCCTTTAAAAAATTGCGTTGACAGACATTAGCCCCCAAGTGCCAAGTGTTGTTGCTGGCAAAGCACTTGGGACTTTGTATTATTGTAATCCGCCATGAAACTTAACGGACTTATGTTGTATGCAGGCTGCTACCGCTGAATTGGAAACTAAATTAAACGAGGCCAAGACCCGGCTGGCGGCTCAGGAGACTGAGACCAAAAAGGTTGAATCAAAAATTCAATTTAGTGTGTCTGAAGATGAAAAATTGAAGACTAGCTTTATTGCAGACAAAGAGGCTTGGGCCAAGGAAAAGACTGCCCTGATTCAGCGTGCTGAAAAAGCAGAGGTGTCTCTGGAAGAAGTTACCACTGAACTCACCAGTTTAAAGAACCGCGTGTCTCAGATGGTTTCTGCAATCTTTGGTAATTCACCTTGTTATTTATCTAGAATAAGTATTTGTCCTCATACTGTAAGTCGGCACTGTAAGTCGCCTCTTAACCAATCTTTGCAATTTTGTTTCAGGTGCCAGGAGCAGCAATCTGAGCCGAGATACACTGGTGAAGCTCAAGGCGGTTTACACGCTTGTTGAGCAATTATACACTAGAGTTTAGCGGACTCTTGCCACTATCTCCCCAGCAAATCAAGGACCAAATCTGTGAAGTGGTGTCTTGAAGAAACTGTCCATCTTGCCCACCAGGTTCCATGAAATCAAGCGATCTTGTGCTAGAGCCAGAGGTGTGACAACCTTGAGCCGTGCCAAAGCCTGGGTACCGGAATTAGACCCGGCAGACGTAGCCAGCGGGTATCCTAGTCTCAAGGAAGATGGAACCCCTTTTGACCAACAAGACTTTGCTGCCTGTGTCAAAGAGATTCGCCCTCATGAAACAATCATTGCCGAAGAGACCAACCTCACCAAGTATCAGCCGGGTTACGATGCAGATAACCAGAAGATGCCGACTCCTTCATATAAAGTGATGGATTTAATTCCACCCATTCGTAAGCACACTTTCGCCCCTGATATTGATCTGCCTGATCTGGTTGACGACAAAGCTGAATTCGTCACCTTGGCGTGGCTTTGACTGGTCCAAACCCCACTTCAAGACGATGGAGGAGGAAGACGAACCGACAAGGGATGAGTCGCAACCTTCAAGTCAGCAAGGCCAAGATTCATGAACCGGGGCCGGTTTATCATCTGCTCATTGCGATACTTAAAAACAATCATCCTTTTTGGCACCAAGCGCCTTGTAATAGGCTACCTTTAAAATTCTTGTTCTGCTATGCCATCGTGCATATTGTGCTGTTCATGACACTATTTATCCGCCATGCGAAGATATGCCATATATGCTTTGTGATATTATCAATTTTGAATTTGTTCCTGTGATATTTGATCACACATGTTGGTTTATCAAGCCAGTGCAGTAAGGGCGATAACCCAAGATTTTGGACACTGGTAATTGTCAGAGATTGCCGGCTTATGAACAAAACCGGACCGGGTAAATAAACATCGTATATTATCTTTATTTCATATTGGCGACTTATAGTCAAAGACCAGGCCGGGTTAATAAACACTGGATTTTATCTCTATTTCATACTGGCGACTTATAGTCAAAAACCAAGCCGGGTTAATAAACACTGGTGATTTACAATCAAGCTTTAGAAATCTTATCAAATAAACCTCAAAAAGAAAGAATATGTTGAATAAAAACAAACAAGAAGCGAGGCTTTTCATGGGCTGCCAGGCCCAAAACGAGGCTTTTCATGGGCTGTCAGGCCACTGAGTTAAACCCTTTTACAAACCTTATAAGATGGACCTCACATTAACCAATCGTCATTTTAACTTTGACAAGTTCAGAGTCTGCATAAGATTGATTTGTCAAACGTTCGGCGGGTCTTTCTAGGATTACCTGGGCGGAGTGACTTTCTTAAAAAGGCAGGATAACCCGGGGTTTTAGGTGAATACACCTGGCTTCCAAGCCTGGCTTTTATAGCCTATCACAAGGTTACAGACTCTTTGTTCTTTAGAACAAAAGAGCCCTCAAGCAATATTTTGAGCTATGCTTAAGGGGTACCTGTGTTTGAGTTGTGCTTTTGCAACAGACTCTCTTTGGTCCATGTAACCTAGGTAGCAAGCCCCCATGTTTTTTTATGTGGCTTATAAGCCAGATCAAAAGGTAATCATAACTTTGTTGTATAAAGCAGAAGCCCCCATGTGACCAAAAACTCATTATTTAAAGAGGAAAAATGACAGAGGCCCGGCTTTAGCATGGATGTCGGCTTTATTATATCGATCATAATATATACATTGTCAAAATATGTACATAGGAACAGCTAGTGGCTCAAGTGTAGTAAGACCGAGGATTAGCAATATTCCATGGCCGGCGGGTCTCTTCCTCCGACGTGCGTGAGTTCCTGTGGTCTCGAACATCGATAAGGTAATGTGACCTGTTGTTCAGATTCTTGCTAACCACAAAGGGTCCTTCCCAAGGTGGGGATAACTTGTGCATATCAGTCTAATCCTGGATAAGCCGGAGCACCAGATCGCCTTCTTGGAGAGTTCAGGTTTTAACCCGGCGGCTATGGTAACAGCGTAGATCTTGCTGGTAGATCGCTGAACGAGCCGCCGCAATGTCACGCTCCTCATCCAATAGGTCAAGTGCTTCCTGGCGTGCTTTTTCATTGTGATCTTCAACGTAAGACGCCACACGAGGTGAGTCATGACGGATGTCACTAGGGAGAACCGCTTTTGCTTCGTAAACCATGAATAAAGGCGTGTAACCCATAGATCTGTTAGGAGTGGTATTGATGCTCCGTAACATGGAAGGTAACTCCTCCACCCAACAACCCGGCGTTCTCTGCAGGGGAACCATAAGCCGGGGCTTGATGCCTTTCAAGATCTCTTAATTGGCTCTCTTGGTTGACCATTAGATTGGGGGTGAGCTACTGATGACACATCAAGCCGGATGTGTTCTCGTTAACAAAATTCTTCCATAGCACCTTTGGAGAGATTAGTGCCATTGTCTGTTATGATGTTGTGTGGAAAGCCAAAACGGAAAATCACCTTCTTCATGAATTGAATCGCCATTGCTGCGTCACACTTACTGACTGGCTCTGCCTCTACCCACTTAGTGAACTTATCAACTGCCACCAAAAGGTGGGTTTTCTTATCCTTGGATCTTTTGAAAGGTACAACCATATCAAGCCCCCAAACTGCAAATGGCCAAGTAATTGGAATCATCCTTAATTCTTAAGCTCGTCGTGAAAATTTCTGACATCCATCACAGCTTCTAACCAGGTCTTCCGCATCAGCGTGAGCTGTTAACCAATAAAATCCATGATGAAAAGCTTTAGCCACGAGAGATTTTGAACCGGCATGATGACCACAGTATCCTTCATGAATCTCACGCAGGATCTCACAGCCCTCCTATGGAGAAACACGGCGTTGAAATACTCCTGTGACACTGCGATGATGTAACTCTCAATTAACAATTGGCATTGACTTAGACCGCTGGGTTATCTGTCTGGCTAAAGTTTCATCCTCAGGTAACTCACCCCAGGTCATATAAGCGAAATAAGGAACTGTCTAATCCGGAATTAAATGAAGAGCCACCACCAACTAAGCCTCCGGGTCAGGGATAGCCAAATCCTCCTCTGTAGGTAATCTGACCGACGGGTTATGCAAAACATCAAGAAAAACATTAGGCGACACCGTCTTACATTGAGAACCCAACCGGCTTAAAGCATCTGCCGCTTCTTTTTTCCTCCGATCAACGTGCTTGACTTGATAACCCTTTAAGTGACCAGCAATAACGTCCACCTCTCGCCGATAAGCTGCCATGAGTGGATCCTTAGAATCCCAAGTACCAGAGACTTGCTGAGCCACCACGTCTGAGTCGCCGAAGCACCTAACCCGGCTTAAGTTCATATCCTTAGCCATCCGAAGACCATGAAGCAAGGCCTCATACTCAGCTGCATTATTAGTGCAAGGAAACATCAAACGGAGAACATAACAAAATTTATCACCTCGAGGGGAAGCAAGCACGACTCCAGCCCCCGAGCCCTCCTACTGCCTGGACCATCAAAGTGACTAGTCCACTACGTGTTATCTGGCTTTTCCTCAGGCATCTACAGCTCTGTCCAATCATTGATGAAATCCACCAGCGCCTGAGACTTGATAGCCGTGTGAGGCACATATTTTAACACGTGAGGTCCAAGTTCAATAGCCCACTTACCAAGCCGGCCAGTCGCTTCCCTATTTTGGATGATATCTCCCAAAGGAGCAGAGCTAACCACAATGATGGGATGACCCAGAAAATAATGTTTAAGCTTCCGGCTGGCCAAGAACACCCCATATACAAGCTTCTGCTAGTGCGGATATCTCTGCTTGGACTCAATAAGCACCTCACTGGTATAGTAAACCGGCCTTTGAACCGGATGTTCTTTGCCTACCTCCTTCCTTTCTACCACAATGGCTACACTGACAGCCCGGCTATTAGCAGCCACATATAACAACAAAGGCTCCTTAACAATAGGGGCAGCAAGCACGGGTGGCTCAGCGAGCTATTTATTTAAGTCCTCAAACGCTGCATTAGCGGCATCACTCCAGATAAAATTATCTGTCTTTTTCATCATCTGATACAGAGGGATGGCCTTCTCTCCTAACCGGCTTATGAACCGGCTTAAAGCCGCAATACGACCCGCCAGACGTTGCACATCATTGACACATCTCGGGTTAGCTAGAGAAGTGATGGCTTTGATCTTCTCCAGATTAGCTTCAATTCCTCTGTTAGACACCAAAAAACCCAGGAGCTTGCCTGCCGGCACACCAAAAACACACTTGGCCAGGTTAAGCATCATCTTGTAAACCCGGAGATTATCACAGGTTTCCTTCAAATCATCTATCAATGTCTCTTTCTCTCTGGATTTCACCAAAGTATCATCCACATAAGCATGAACATTACGCCCAATTTGGTTATGAAGGAAATTTTGCACACATCTCTGATAAGTCGCATGGGCACTCCTGAGCCCAAAAGGCATAAACACATAGCAGAAGGCTCCAAAGGGAGTTATGAAAATTTTCTTCTCCTGGTCCTTAACTGCCATCTTGATCTGATGATAACCAGAATAAGTATCCAAAAAACTCAAATGCTCACAACTCGTTGTAGCATCAATAATCTGATCAATACGAGGGAGAGCAAAAGGATCATCCGGACAAGCCTTGTTTAAATCCGTGTAGTCCACACACATACGCCAAGTGCCGTTCTTCTTAAGTACCAGCATCGGGTTAGCCAACCACTTAGGATGGAAAACTTCAAAGATAAACCCAGCTGCCAAGAGCCGGGCTACTTCCTCTCCGATGGCCTTCCGTCTCTCCTCATTAAAACGGCGGAGAAACTGTCTGACCGGCTTAAACTTTGGATCGATATTAAGAGTGTGTTCAGCGAGTTCTCTCGATACACCCGACATGTCTGAAGGCTTCCATGCAAAGATATCCCGGTTCTCAAGGATGAACTCGATGAGCGCGCTTTCCTATTTCGGATCCAGATTAGCACTGATGTTGAACTGCTTGGATGAGTCGCCAGGAACAAAATCAACCATCTTGGTATCATCTGCTGATTTATACTTTAAAATTGGATCATGCTCTGTGGTTGGTTGTTTCAAAGATGTCATATCTGTCGGGTCAACATTGTCCTTATAAAATTTTAACTCTTCCATTGCACAAACTGACTTAGCATAAGCCGCATCCCCTTCTTCACATTCCAGAGCTATCTTATGGCTCCCATGCATTGTAATGGTTCCCTTGTGAACCGACATCTTGAGCTGCAGATATACATAACACGGTCGCGCCATGAACTTGGCATAAGTCGGCCGTCCAAACAGAGCATGATATGGGATGTGGATCTTGACCACTTCAAAGGTCAACGTCTCTGACCTAGAGTCATGATCATCTCCAAAAACAACTTCCAGAGCTATCTTACCAACTGGATGTGCTGACTTACCACGCACCACGCCATGGAAAACAGTGTTTGATGGCTTAAGATTTTTATCAGTCAATCCCATGCGACGGAAAGTTTCATAATAAAGGATATTGATGCTGCTCCCTCTGTCCATGAGTACTTGGTAATCGTATACCCTCCGACCTGAGGTGCGACCACCAAAGCCAAATGACTCGGATTATCAACGCGGGGCGCGTGATCTTCCCGAATCCACACGATGGGCTGCTCAGACCAGCGCAAGTAACAGGGAACCGCCGGCTCAACGCCATTGACTGCTCTCTTATGAAGCTTCTGGTCACGCTTACATAAGCTAGTGGTGAAGACATGATATTGTTCACTATTCAACTGCTTTAGGTTGCTTTGATAACCAGACTGCTGCTGTTGACCCCCCTGATTATTCCGCTGGTTGTAACCACCCTGGTTGCTGTGATTACCTTGATTTCCATGGAATCCAGAATTAGAACCGCCACCGCCATAACCCGAACCATGAGAGCCGAATCCAGAACCGCCACCTGGCCCATGACTGTCATGAAAAAGATTGGAATTCTTGTACTCTTTCATAATGTGACAATCTTTCCAAAGGTGCCCGGATGGTCTTTCTCGCGTACCATGTCTTGGGCAGGGCTGATTTAACATCTGTTCAAGATTAACATCTGTTCCATCCGCAGGGAGTCCGGCCGAGGTTTCCGCATACGGCCCCAAACGATGTGTACAGGGTTCCCGAGACACCAAACGGGCGACTCGGTACACCGTGCCACGGTGTATCTACCGCATCATAGCCCACCCCTAGGGTCAGCGCTACGCACGGCCACCAACACATATCCTACAAACACCAGAAACTAGTTGCAACTCCTGGACAGAGGACTAGGGCGGTTAAGAAGCCGAGATGGTCAATTAAGGATCCCAATGCATGGTAGTAACTGGTTCTTAAATCACACATACAGATCTCGGTGCTTAAGGACGGCTCCAATGAAACAACAACCATGTACTCCTACATGGCCTCTCATCGATACCTTTACCAAATCGTGTTCAAGACATCACTCACATTACCAACATATTCATTTCACTCTAGCCCATCACCCAAATGAACCAGACCTGACACAACTCTAAGAATAGCAGGCATACCAAGGTAGGAAACACAGACATGGCTCAATCAACTCCTACACATGCTAGTGGGTTTCATCTAGTTACTATGGAAATGACAGGTCATGCAGAGTAAATGGTTCAACTACCGCAGCACACAGCAGTTTGAGCGATTTCTCTCTTCATCCTAGTCCACCAAAACCTCTGGCGTAGGTCTTGATACATTTTAGTACTACCGGGATGAATGGTGAGATGAGAATCATGAGCTTCAATTCCTTAAGGATTAGTTGCCGTAGTTGCTGTTTCTTGGGAACCACTAGGCGGTTCTCAAAGAAGATAACACCTTGATCGTTCACAAAGAAACATTTAGCAGCTCCGCTAGCAATGTTCTGCTTGATCCGAGATATCCCCTTGTCATACCGCTAGGCGGTTATGATCTGATCCATAAGGGTCGGTTTCGCCACCAAGGTAGATAGGAATCCTTGAGGAACAATGTGAATCTTAAACTTCCAAAATTCCTCATGGAGAAGTGGTTGACTTTGTTGTAACAGTAGGTTGTTACAATAGGATTTACGACTTAGTGCATCAGCCATAACATTGGCTTTTCCCGGGGTGTAAGTTATCCCTAAGTCATAATCTGAGATCAACTCGACCCAACGTCTTTGCCTGAGATTCAATAGACTTTGGTGATTGATGAAGATCTCGCAACGATTACCGATAAGGTAATGTCGCCAAGTTTTGAGTGCATGGACTACAGCTGCAAGCTCCAGATCATGTGTGGGATACTTTTCCTCGTGAGGGTGTAACTGTCGTGAAGCATAGGCAATTACCTGACGATCTTGCATGAGTATGCAACCTAGTCCTTGTCACGAGGCATCGCAATAGATAATAAAGTCCTTGGAGAAATCTGGCGGTACCAGTACGGGAGCAGATGTCAGGCATCTTTTCAGTTCTTGAAAGCTGAACTCGCACTGTGGGGTCCACTCGAACATTATATCTTTCTTGAGGAGTTCAGTTAGAGGTTTAGCAACCTTAGAGAAATTCTTGACAAAGCGGCGACAGTAGCTCGCTAAGCCAAGGAAACTCCGAACTTGCTTGACCGTTTCAGGTGGAGTCCAATCAAGGACAGCTTTAACTCGCTCAGGATTGACAGCAATACCCTTACCTGAGATTACATGGCCTAGGTAGGTCACTTCTGGCAACCAAAATTCACATTTGGAGAATTTGGCATAGAGGCGATGCTCTCGAAGTATCGTCAATACTAGCCTTAGATGTTCGGCATGTTCTTCCTCATTCTTGGAGCAGATGAGTATACCATCGAGGTATACCATGACGAATTTATTCAAATACTCTATGAAGATTGAGTTCATTAACCAAGAGAAAGTGGCTGGGGCATTGGTTAAACCAAAGGACATGACGGTGTACTCGTATTGTCCATATCGAGTAACAAAGGCCATTTTGGGGATGTCCCCGTTTTTTATTTTGATTTGATGGTAGCCCAACCTCAAATCCATTTTTGAGAAGACTGAGGATCCAGTGAGCTGATCATACAGATCATTGATCCTGGGGAGCGGATACTTGTTCTTTATGCTGACCAAGTTGACGGGTCGATAATCTACAACCATTCGATCCGTACCATCCTTCTTCTTGACGAAGAGGACGGGGCAAGCCCATGGAGAAGAACTAGGACGGATGAAACCCTTTTTCAAGAACTCATTGAGTTGTTTCTTAAGCTCAGCTAGTTCTAGGGGTGCCATCTTATAAGGTCTTCTAGAGATTGGAACGGTTCCTGGTACAAGGTCTATCACGAACTCGACATCCCTGTCAGGTGAAACACCTGGCAATTCTTCTGGAAAGACATCCGGGAAGTCACGGACTACCGGAATATATTCAAGGTCTGGAAGAGGGGTGGCATTTAGGGAGTAGAGCTGACGCTTGGCCACTTGGGTTAAGACATTGACTGTCTTGCTCGATGGGTGAGTAAGTTGAACAGTTCTAGTGGCGCAATCAATCTTAGCATAATGGGCTGACATCCAGTCCATACCTAAGATGATATTTATGTCCGAGGACTTGAGGGCTATTAAGGATGCAAGGAAGACAAGTATGTCGACAAGAATTTCATCCCATGGCTTACTCTAGAAGTTTGCCATTTGGAACCCGGAGTTTGAATTACCATGGGAGTGGGCATGTCACAAAATGTGGTGTTATGCAACTGAGCATAACTCTCAGATATGAATGAATGAGATGCTCCAGTATCGAAAAGAACAGATGCCGGATGGCAGTTAACAAGAAGCGTACCAAGAACGACGTTAGGATCATCATGAGCCTCCTCTGGTGAGACATAGTTAACATGGCCACGTGAAGTGGTGGCTGGCTTGACATAATACACCTTTCCCGCTGGCTTACCATGGCCAACGGACTTTCCAGACTAGTTGGGGTTGTTGTTCTAGGGACACTCTCGACTGTAGTTACCCGGCTCTCTACATTGAAGCATGTCATAGTTTTTGTGCACGGAGCAGCATTGGCGGCCGGTCCACCATAAGCCTTAGGCAGTGTATAGTGCTGGGTTGGCCGAGGCGCCTCATTGGATGGCCTCGGAGTGAACCTGGGTGGCAGAGCTGTGCTTGGAATCCACACCCGGCGCTTCTGAGAACCTGAGTCGGATGAAGAACCAAAATCATGGGAATGCTTATGTGTAGCCTCAAAGTTAGTCTGACCGATCTCAGCACTGATGGCTTTGTTCACAAGCTTCTGGAAGGAGGTGCACTTGTGCAAACGGAGGTCACGGCGAAGCTCGGAGCTAAGTCCCTTCCGGAACCTCACCTGCTTCTTGGCGTCAGTGGACACTTCCTCAGGTGCATAACGTGCCAATTGCCCAAACTCACGGCTGTAGGCATCCACGGTCAGTCTGCCTTGGGTGAAGTTACAGAATTCCTGTCTCTTGCGATCCATTAGACCCTCTGGAATGTGGTGTTCACGAAAAGCCGTGCTGGATTCATCCCAAGTGGTAACCTGGCCGGCTGGGCGCATAGCTCCATAGTTTTCCCACCAAAAGCTAGCAGGGCCCTCAAGGCGATAAGCAGCGTAAGTGACTTTGTCAGCTTCGGCTACGCGTGCAGAATGTAGCTTATGGGTAATGCTGTGAAGCCAATCATCCGCATTGTGAGGCTCGACAGAATGATGGAAGGTTGGTGGAGTTAGCTTGATGAAATCATTGAGAGACACCAAGTCGTTCCTCTGGGAACGTGTAGTGTTCTGCTTGATGCGTTCTAACAACCGGTTGGTCTCGCGTTTATTCCTTTCTGCCACCAACATGACTTCAGCCAAGGAAGGTGGATTGGGCAGATTCCCATCCCTAGCTACACTGGCTTCACCCTGCTCCTGAACAGCAGGGGTGCTTCGGGTGTTCATCATCCTAGGAAAACAAAACAACGGTTTAGACAAGGATGGCAAAACCATGGCATAAGAATGCAGAATGTAATGGATGACACAGAATGCAGAGATGTTCATCCGTATGACATGGTAATACAGAAACTGCCATATATATATACCATCGGTCATACACACCATACATAGTTTAGTACAAGCCCAGGCTCATGTACAACTACGGTGAGGAACATTACAACTCATCAGAGGCATTCCAAGCTCCTATACATTATTTTTCTACACCTCCGGAATTCAGTACACACTAAGTCATATTCCACCAGACGCGCAGGACTATGGAAATACAACTGTTACAATACTAGTGAAACTACTACCAACTACCAACTCAGATGTCTCCGTAGTAATCTTCATAGAGATTACCACCGTATCCTGGGAGCTGAACAAGACCATCTGGAAAGAGTCGGTTCTGTGGAGTTTGCGATCCATAAGGACTCGGGTGTGGCCTTGGTCCAACAAACGGTGGCAGACGGGGCCCACGGGGAGGGGTGATGCCTCCTACATCACACCAGTCCATATGATCTGGCAGACCAGACCGCACGGGGTACAAATCCCTCATGTCCATATACCCAGCCTGCACGGTAGGTGCAAACCGTGTCGGAGTGGCCCAGTGATCAGCTTGATTGTTGAAAAGCTCCATACGCAAGGCACGATTCTCACGGTTCTTGTCCTCAAGCATCTTTGTGGTGGTGCGAAGTAGCGAATCCTCATGGGAGGAGTCAGCATAGAGAGCCTGGTAGTAACCTTCTGCACCAGGAAGTGATGCTCGCATATGGCGAAACTCAGTGTTCCGAAGTAAAGGAAGTCTAGCTCGCATGATGGTCATCATCGAGTAAGCTGCGTCCTGCACGGACATCTCGACGGTAATCCCAAGTCCATATGAACAGTGGAGGGATTCAGTAGCTCCAGGGTAGGAAGGGTATATCCTGACTGTGCAAAGATATTGGCTTTGGTTGAAATCTCGATATTGCTCCTCAATGGTATATTCAGGATACCATCGATAGCCCGCCTCGGTCATCACACGGACTAGCATGGCCGTGTGACCAGGTACATCGAGGCATCGAGTCAAACGAACCACCTGATTCTGGGTGCGGGTGGCCATCTAAAAGCACAAAATAATGCAAAGGCATTAGAATTTTCTAGGAGAAATCGGACAGCATAACGGCTGTAAATTCTCAGAAAAAGATTTGAGACATTCACAACAGTTGGCAAAACCACTCAACAACATCATATCAAGGTTCTGGTTTAACTGACAACATACTAAAAGTAGTAGAAACTGAACTGAGGCCTGGAACCAACAATCCTAAGATTCTACGGATTAGTAACACGTGAACCTGATAGAAGATGAGATCCTAGTCCTTCACTCGCGTAGAAAGAGAAGAGGACGACTCAGGTCAGAGGGCATAAGGTAAATGTAACATCCAAATTTTCAATTTGGTATGTTATGCATTAGATCATCATTACATATCGTATTTTACTGCATTTTGGTTGATCCTAGAAATTCTAAGCAACTCAAGGACCCACGGAGAGAGTTGGGGATCTCGAATTATGAAAAGAGGATCGCTTGATTTTAATTTTATTTCTCTGAAATATTTCTTTTATAAAAACATAAAAGAGAGAAGATAAAATGACTTCCTCAAAATAAAGAAATACCTGAGATTTAATATTAAAATCAAATAAGTTTTTTCCGGAGTTTTATTTCTATTTTATTTGAATTAGCAAAAATATGCGTTTTTCAAAATTGCATTTTAGCCCCAATAAATGTTCACCTTGTCCGGCTAATTTTTAGAGGACGGGGAAAATTTATTTCGGGATTTTTGGAGTCCGTTTAGTATTTCTAACCGACCTAACCGGGATATTTGGAGTCCGTTTAGTATTTTTAGAGGACGGGAGCACGTCCGAATTGTTTTATATAAACGCGAACCGACCTAACCGGGCCGTGTCCGTCTAGGACTCTTGGCCCGGCCGGCCTTATATGCCGGGGGAGCCGGCCCTCAGCCCACCCTACACCCCCGCCCAAAACCCTAGCCGCCCGAGCCGCGCGCCGCCACCGCCCCGCAGCCGCCTAGCCCGCCAGAGTCGCGCCCCGCCGGCGCAGCCGCCTGACCCCGCTGGAGCCGCACGGTGCCCGCCGCCGTTCTGCCGCTGCCGGTAACCGCCGCCGCCGTCGGTTTTCTACGGAAAAACCAATCGGTTTTTCTTTAGAACCCACGGTTTTTTTAGTAGATTGTTTTTTTTTGATTTAGTTATTTAGCGGACGTTCATCCGTACGTTCGTTTTTACAAATGGTTTTCACCTTTTAGCCGCAGACAGCGAACTCTCTTACATTAGCCTGTTCGTCAGTTTTCTTTAATCGGATTTTTCCGCGATTATTTCTGATCGAGATTTCTGATCCGATTTTCGTTCTAGTTTATCTTTTCGCTCGTTTGCCGGAATCAGGAGATTCAAGCGCCTAGTTCTTCGTCTCGAGACCCTCTTTCCATTTAACCAACTTGAACAAGATTTTTCTACTGTAAAATTTTACCTAGGTCCAGATTAGTAAACAGATCTTGTTTCTTTCGCCGTTTGAGTTTCGTTGCTCCGTTCGATTTGATTCTTTTTGCAAATCGGAGTTCTTAAGTTGAACTTTTTGGTTAGATCTTCTTATTTGAGTTTTACCCGTGTTTCTTTGCTTGATTGCTTATGTATGCTATTGCTTATTTACGATAGAATTCCCGGAGTGTGAAGCGTGTTATTTGGAGTCCCTAGATTTCGTGGATCGTCAGCAAGGCAAGTAACACTTTGATCATACCCCTTTATCACCCAGTTTTTATGCATTAGTTCCAATCGACAAACATTGCATGGTTAGGATGGCATTAACATGTGGGTTGGGAAGTAGTTGATGAGGTAGAACCTATTGCCCTATTACATTCAAACCCTTGGGAGTTACTTCTACGTATTGCTTATATTGCTATGCCATGCTCGTAGACGCGGTTTGGGTGAGTGAAATCCATGACAGATGTGAGATTGTTAATTAATGGTTCAACTTAAGGTGGCAACTTAAATACACATCTGGTGGATTGAGGCACCTGGAGTACCCAGTGTTGCCTGTATTTTTGGAAATCTCGGACTACCCGTGTGATCTTCCTATGGACCGCCACCCAGGCTCAAAGGGAACTGAGATTATTCCTGCTAGAAACTTCCGTGTGCAGCCACAAGCTATTATGGGCTCTATCATAGTTGAGTAAGTTACGTGAAGCTCTTGAAGAGGTGGATCAGCAGGTAGTGGGTTGTAGGTTTGGTATGGTCTGCCCGGAGTAGAGAGTTAATGTTTCTGAAAGACTGTGTCTCGGTCATTCGTTTCTCAAACACCATGTAGTGTGAGAAATTCAATGGAGGCGATCGAGTCTTGTGGGGAAAAGTGCGCAAACCTTTGCAGAGTGTACAAACTAATCATGGTTAGTCATGTCCCCGGTTATGGACATCTTGAGTATCTAGTACTTGGAGTATCTTAAGTATCTCATCACTCTTAAATTAATATTGTTGGGCTGATAATTAATTTAATTGGGATTGAGTTGGAGGAACCTTCTCAATGATGTTTCAACTACCATGATAGTTAAATAAAATCTATTCCTTTGTTGTAGGGAAAAATTGGCTTTTCGCAAAAACTGTAACCATAGAGCTTTCGACCAGCCAAATATGCATGTAGTGATAGCATTATTCTTGCTCTACTGTGTTACTTTGCCAGCATATTCCATGTGCTGACCCATTTTCGGGCTACAACGTATTATGTTGCAGACTTTTCAGACGAGGAGTAAGGTTCGTTAGGTCGTTGTCGTGCAGCTCAGCTATGCCATTGGAGTTGATGGACTCACTTTATCTTCCAAGCCTTCCGCTGTTATCGTATTAGATGGCCTTAAGCCATATTTATTGTAATAAGTTCTCTTTGGAGACATTCAATGTAGTAAGTGTGTGATTGCTACTCTGTTATAAATCCTCGAGTATTGTGTGTGTCAGCATTACCGATCCAGGGATGACACTGAAGCACAGAGACTTGACCGTTTGAGGTCGGGTCGCTACAAGATGGTATCAGAGCACATGCTGAGTGTAGGACACGACCACTAAGCTAAAATCCATAGATCACTATTCTCTTCTCATTTTTGAATCCTCTCCATTTTCTACTCTTTAGGATGGCAGATCCAAGGAACAAGTTTGCACAACCGGATGAAGAAGCACCTTTTGGAAGACACTTGATGGAAGTCACTAGGTACCTGAACATAGGAATACCAAACTTCACCGGGACCTACAATGCCACTTTACTAGAAAGGAGCGATGGATGATTCAAGTTCAAGTTCTAGGAAGAACCTTCACGCCAGTGACTAAACCCATAGAGTTTTCCTTTGATGCACCAACCTGGAGTCTAGGAAAAAGTATGGCAGCTCACATCACCATGGGACACATTGGAGAAGTTTACCAAAAGGAGCTTAAGGATACTATCTACCAGATTTGTGGGCGCCGAGATGAGCAATGGGAGATGATCAACACCAGCAAGGATAGATCAATTGCATCTTTCATCCAGGAACTAAACCAACACATTCGACGCCAGGAGAATCAGATGTGCGCAGGAATGATAGATCTGAAGAACGTGATGACAGGGATCACGGAACTGGAGGAAGAACTCAAGGCTACACGTGAAGATTATGAGGAGGAAATCATGTACTAGTGGAGAAGAATGACGATCTGGAAAGGAAGCTAGGAGTATTCTTGGGAGACCCCGCACCAGGAGAAGAAGACAAAGAACCCAAGGAGATTCGCCCGGAGGACTACATCATCATCGACGACACCGACTCCAATCTTAGCGATGGTGACTTTGAAGACGAAGCGGCAGCAGATATCATGGATTCTTCAACTGAGGAATATTTTTAGTAGACCACCGCATCAGTAGTAGTACTCCGCCATGTAAATAGAGTAGCCCGAGCAGTTTTGCGATAGTTCTAGACCGATTCTATGCCTTGCTTGATTGATTGAGTGAAATGATTGTGTTTGTCTCATGTGCATATGGGTAGTGCTTTCTCATTAGACCTCATTCTATTCTAATCTCTCCCCTCTAAACCCATCAGATGCCTCCGAGACGTGACCCTAGATTTGATTTCCCACCGGAGCTCACTCAGTTGATTGAGCAACAGAATACCCTAATGCAGTTGTTAGTTCAGAACCAAGGCAACAACATTCCACCACCACCACCACCAGCAGTTGACAACTTAGCCCATTTTCTGAGGTTGCAGCCGCCGGTGTTTTCCAGTAGCACCGACCCTATAGTAGCAGATGATTGGCTCCACAGGATTGGAAGGAAGTTAACCACTGCAGGATGTACTGATGCTGAGAAGGTGCGTTTTGCTGCACATCAGTTGGATGGACCAGCAGCCTCATGGTGGGAGAATTACACTGTCACCTACCCTATAGCCACGGTGACATGGGACCAGTTTCAGCAAGCTTTCCGTACAGCCCATGTCTCAATTGGAGCAATGAGTATGAAGAAGCGTGAATTTCGCAACTTACGCCAGGGGAACCGTACTGTGGCACAGTACACGGATGAGTTTAGCAAGTTATCTCGCAATGCCCCTGAAGATGTGGCCACAGATGCCGCAAAGCAGGAGAAGTTTATGGAAGGGATGAATGATGAGATGAGCATGAAGTTGATGGTGGCAACATTCACCAACTACCATGAGTTGGTAGATAAGGCTCTTATGATTGAAGGGAAGCAGCAGCAGATTGAGAGCCGTAAGAGGAAGTATGGACAAGGGAGTTATAACTCAGGAGCTCAGGAAAAGCCTCGCCTAACCCCGAATTCAGGAGGACTTGTTCATAACCATGGAGGCCACACCCATAATGGAGGAAGTAACCATAATCATACTGGCCCAAGGAATGGGAATGGGAATGGAGCAAGCAATAATCAGAACCGCCCCAATCCAGCCACACCCACCAAGAGAAACCTAAGCCACGTTACTTGTTACAAGTGTGGGAAGACTGGACACTATGCCACGGAGTGCCCTGAAGGGAAGAATGGAAACAGAAACGGGAGCGCTGTGAAGAAGCCCAATCCATTCAACAAAGGACAAGTGAACCACGTTAACGTGGAGGAGGTTGAAGAGCAGCCAGACGCGGTTATAGGTAAGTTTTTCGTTAAGTCATTTACCGCTCTTGTTTTTTCGATACTGGTGCATCGCATTCATACATATCAAGGGAATTCATGGATAAGTTTAAACTACCGACCCAAACCCTTAGGACCCCTCTGTCAGTAAGTTCACCTGGAGCAGAGTATATGGCTAGTCGATGGTGCGACCAGATACCTATAACCATTGGCAACCATGTTTTTCCGTCTGACCTAATTATCTTGGAGTCACAAGGATTGGATGTTATATTAGGAATGGACTGGATGTCAAAGTATGGAGGAAGCATTGACTGTGTTAGTAAGTCAATTTGTCTCACCACCCCGGAGGGAAAAAGGATCAAGTATATATCTAGGCATTCACCCAGAAGTAGCCAAGTAAATACCCTCACGGGAGTTGTTTAGGAGGAAGTGCCTGTGGTAAAGGATTACCCGAATGTTTTTCCAGAGGAGTTACCAGGCATGCCACCAGATCGAGATATCGAGTTTTTGATAGAGCTATTGCCAGGCACAGGGCCAATATCCAAGAGACCCTATCGGATGCCTGTGAATGATCTAGAGGAGATTAAGAAACAGATCAAGGAGTTATTGGAGAAAGGTTACATTCGACGGAGTTCATCACCGTGGGGAGCCCCAGTGCTTCTGATTGAGAAGAAGGATAAGTCCCTAAGAATGGTTGTTGATTATCGAGCCTTGAATGAAGTGACGATCAGGAACAAGTACCCATTGCCGATGATCAATGATCTGTTTGACCAGCTGCAAGGAGCTAAGGTGTTTTCGAAGATCGATCTACGATCAGGATATCACCAGCTGAGGATACGGGAGAGGGATATACCAAAGACAACATTCACCACACGGTACGGGCTATACGAATATACGGTCATGTCGTTTGGACTGACTAACGCCCCTGCCTATTTCATGAGCATGATGAACAAGGTGTTCATGGAATATTTGGATAAGTTTGTTGTGGTGTTCATTGATGATATAATGGTATATTCGAAGAATGAAGAGGAACACAAGGAGCATTTGCATTTAGTTCTCGAGAAACTCAGGGAACATCAGTTGTACGCCAAGTTTAGCAAATGCGAGTTTTGGTTGAAGGAAGTCGGATTCCTTGGACATGTTATATCAGGAGAAGGTATAGCACTAGATCCCACCAAGGTTCAGTCAGTCACTGAATGGTTGGCACCCACTTCAGTTAGCGAGATCCGCAGTTTTCTTCGACTGGCGGGATACTATCGGAGATTCATTGAGAATTTTTCCAAGATCGCGAAGCCAATGACAGAATTTTTGAAGAAGAATACCAAGTTTACATGGACAGAAGATTGTGAGGCAATTTTCCAGGAGCTGAAGAAACGTTTGACTACAGCCCCGGTGCTGACACTGCCACATATACGTAAGGATTTCCAAGTGTATTGCGACGCCTCTCGATTAGGACTTGCAAGTGTGCTTATGCAGGACGGAAGAGTTGTTTCATATGCCTCGCGACAACTGAAACCGCACGAGTTGAATTATGCCACGCATGATTTGGAGTTAGCAGCCGTAGTGCATGCGTTGAAGACGTGGAGGCATTACCTTATTGGAAACCATTGTGATGTGTACATGGATCATAAGAGTTTGAAGTACATCTTCATCCAGAAGGAACTGAACCTTAGGCAGAGAAGATGGTTGGAGCTTATAAAGGATTATGACATGAAGCTGCACTATCATCCAGGAACGGCCAATGTCGTCGCAGACGCTTTGAGACGGAAGAGTTATGCTATTACCCTAGAGAGCACGGGATTGCCGAAGGAGTTAGCAGAGGATCTCCAGGAACTACGTTTAGAGATTTTTCCTAGAGGTTTTGTTGCAACAATGGAGGTTCATCCTACATTGTTAGGAAAGATTCGAGAAGCTCAGAAGGATGACAAAGAGATTGCCGAGATAAAAGAGAAAATGAGCGAAGGAAAGGCCAAAGGTTTTCATGAGGATGAGCATGACACCTTATGGTTTGAGGACCGGGTTTACGTGCCCAATAACACAGAGATCAAGAAATTAATACTACAGGAGGCTCATGACTCACCATACTCGATACACCCCGGAAACACCAAGATGTATTTGGATTTGAAAGAACGTTTCTAGTGGACAGGGATGAAGAAGGATATCGCCGAGTATGTAGCCATATGTCATGTATGTCAGAGAGTGAAGGCAGAGCATCAAAAGCCAGCAGGATTGCTACAGCCTATGCCGATACCCGAATGGAAGTGGGATAAACTTGGCATGGATTTTATCATCGGATTGCCCAGCACCAAATCAGGTTATGATTCTATATGGGTAGTAGTTGATCGCTTGACCAAAGTGGCACACTTTATCCCAGTGAAAACAACTTATACGAGTGCAAAGTTGGCCAAGATATATATGACCAGGATCGTATGTCTGCATGGAGTTCCGAGGACCATCGTATCAGATAGAGGGACACAGTTTACCTCAAAGTTTTGGCATCAGCTGTACCAGACTTTGGGAACAAGATTGGAGTTCAGTACAGTATTTCACCCACAGACGGATGGACAGACCGAGAGAGTCAATCAGATTCTGGAGGACATGTTGAGAGCCTGTGCGCTAGATTATGGATCTAGTTGGGATGACAATTTGCCTTACGCAGAGTTCTCATACAAAAATAGTTACTAAGCCAGTTTGAAGATGGCACCGTTTGAAGCCCTGTATGGACGAAGGTGCAGAACACCGTTAATGTGGGATGAAGTTGGAGACCGACAATTGTTTGGACCAGACTTGATCAAAGAGACTGAGGAGAAAGTTAAACTGATTCGAGATGCACTAAAGATAGCTCAGTCCATACAGAAGAGTTATGCAGATTCGAAATGCAAGGAGGTAACCTATGAAATTGGAGATAGAGCATATCTGCGAGTATCACCTTTGCGAGGAGTGAAACATTTTGGATTTAAGGGAAAGTTAGCCCCGAGATTCGTAGGACCGTATTGTGTTTTGGAATGGATGGGAGAAGTTGCCTACAAGTTGGAGTTACCTGAAGGACTGTCAGGAGTTCACGATGTGTTTCACGTTTCCCGGTTAAAGAAGAGCCATGTTGAGATGGCCGATATACCGCTAAGAGATACCATACCCTTGGAGGCGATTCAGTTGGACAATGATTTGACTTATGAGGAGAAACCAGTCAAGATTTTGGAGTTTGCCAGTCGAGTCACCCGCAGCAAGGTTATTAAGTTTTGCAAAGTTCAATGGATCCACCATACCGAGGATGAAGCCACCTGGGAACGAGAGGATGACCTTCGCAAAGACCACCCACACCTATTTTCTAGCCAACCCGAATCTCGAGGGCGAGATTCATCTTCAGGGGGGTAGGTTTGTAACATCCCAAATTTTCAATTTGGTATGTTATGCATTAGATCATGATTGCATATCATATTTTACTTCATTTTGGTTGATCCTAGAAATTCTAAGCAACTAAGGACCCACGGAGAGAGATGGGGATTTCGTTATTTTCATATTTGAGCTTTTCTCGAATTATGAAAAGAGGATCGCTTGATTTTAATTTTATTTCTCCGAAATATTTCTTTTATAAAAACATAAAAGAGAGAGCATAAAATGACTTACTCAAAATAAAGAAATATCAAAGATTTAATATTAAAATCAAATAAGTTTTTTTTCCAGAGTTTTATTGCTATTTTATTTGAATTAGAAAAAATATGCGTTTTTCAAAATTGCATTTTAGGCCCAAATAAATGTTCACGTTGTCCAGCTTATTTTTAGAGGATGGGGAAAATTTATTTCAGGAATTTTGGAGTCCGTTTAGTATTTCTTTTCTTTCTTTTTCTGCACATCCAAATTGTTTAAAAAAAGCGAACCGAGCTAACCGGGCCGTGTCCGTCTAGGACTCTCGGCCCAGCCAACCTTATAAGCCGGGGGAGCCGCCCCTCAGCCCACCCCGCACCCCCGCCCGAAACCCTAGCCGCCCGAGCCGCGCGCCGCCGCCGCCCCGCAGCCGCCCAACCCCGCCGGAGCCGCACGCCGCCACCGTCGTTCTGCCGCTGCTGGTAACCGCCGCCGCCGCCGTCGGTTTTCGACGGAAAAACCGATCGGTTTTTCTTTAGAAACCGCGGTTTTATTTTTTAGTAGATTGGTTTTTTTGGTTTAGTTATTTAGCGGACGTTCGTTCGTACGTTCGTTTTTACAAACGGTTTTCACCGTTTAGCCGCAGACAGCGAACGCTCGTTCATTAGCCTGTTCGTCAGTTTTCTTTAATCGGATTTTTTCGCTATTATTTCTTATCCGATTTTCGTTCTAGTTTATCTTTTCGCTCGTTTGTCGGAATCAGGCGATTTAAGCGCCTAGATCTTCATCTCGAGACCCTATTTCCGTTTAACCAACTTGAACAAGATTTTGCTACTGTAAAATTTTACCTAGGTCCAGATTAGTAAACGGATCTTGTTTCCTTCGCCGTTTGAGTTTCGTTGCTTCGTTTGATTTGATTCTTTTTGCAAAGCGGAGTTCTTAAGTTGAACTTTCTGGTTAGATCTTCTTATTTGAGTTTTACCCATGTTTCTTTTCTTGATTGCTTATGTATGCTATTGTTCGTTTGCGATAGAATTAGCGGAGTACGAAGCGTGTTATTTGGAGTCCCTAGGTTTCGCGGATCGTCACCAAGGCAAGTAACACTTTGATCATACCCCTTTATCACCCAGTTTTTATGCATTAGTTCCAATCCTCAAACATTGCATGGTTAGGATGGCATTAACATGTGGGTTGGGAAGTAGTTGATGAGGTAGAACCTATTGCCCTGTTACATTCAAACCCTTGGGAGTTACTTCTACCTATTGCTTATATTGCTATGCTATGCTCGTAGACGTGGTTTGGGTGAGTGAAATCCATGACAGATGTGAGATTGTTAATTAATGGTTCAACTTAAGGTGGCAACTTAAATACACATCTGGGTGGATTGAGGCACCTAGTGGACCCCGTGTTACCTGTATTTTTGAAAATCCCGGAGTACCCGTGTGATCTTCCTATGGACCGCCACCCAGGCTCAAAGGGAACTAAGATTATTCATGCTAGAAACTTCCGTGTGCAGCCACAAGCTATTATGGGCTCTAGCATAGTTGAGTAAGTTACGTGAAGCTCTTGAAGAGGTGGATCAGCAGGTAGTGGGTTGTAGGTTTGGTATGGTCTGCCCGGAGTAGAGAGTTAATGTTTCTGAAAGACTGTGTCTTGGTCATCCGTTTCTCAAACACCATGTAGTGCGAGAAATTCAACGGAGGCGATCGAGTCTTGTGGGTAAAAGTGCGCAAACCTCTGCAAAGTGTACAAACTAATCATGGTTAGCCATATCCCCGGTTATGGACACCTTGAGTATCTAGTACTTGGAGTATCTGAAGTATCTCATCACTCTTAAATTAATATTGTTGGGTTGATAATTACATTAATTAGGATTGAGTTGGAGGAACCTTCTCAATGATGTTTCAACTACCATGATTGTTAAATAAAATCTATTCCTTTGTTGTAGGGAAAAATTTGCTTTTCAAAAAACTATAACCATAGAGCTTTCCACCAGCCAAATATGCATGTAGTGATAGCATTATTCTTGCTCTACTGTGTTACTTTGCCAGCATATTCCATGTGCTGGCCCGTTTTCGGGCTGCAACGTATTATGTTGCAGACTTTTCAGACAAGGAGTAAGGTTCGTTAGGTCGTTGCCGTGCAGCTCAGCTATGACGTTGGAATTGATGAACTCACTTTATCTTCCAAGCCTTCCGCTGTTATTGTATTAGATGGCCTTAAGCTATATTTATTGTAATAAGTTCTCTTTGGGGACATTCGATGTAATAAGTGTGTGATTGCTACTCTGTTATAAATCCTCGATTACTGTGTGTGTCAGCATTACCGATCCAGGGATGACACTGAAGCACAGAGACTTGACCATTTGAGGTCAGGTCGCTACAGTAAAGGAGTAAAAAGAGCCTTACGTTCCCTCCCACAATCAATTCCCCTACATATAACTAAAGCATTTCTAGACTCGACATCGACCAGTTTGGCTTAACGAACCTACAGGCAGTCCGGCTCTAATGCCAATGCTGTCATGACCCCAATTCCAAGTCGCACTGATCTAGCCTGTAACACCTCATTTCACTTTGTGCCTTCACGCACGGTATTCCCACGGGTGTCGCATTACCCTGGCCCGGGACCGGGCCGACATGACTAGTCGTGAACCCAAAGTGGCACTAACTTACAGGGACAGGCATACATGAATCAACCTCGAGCATGTCGGTCAACAGCGTATGAATCCGGGCTGTAGCAACTGGGCTAATAGGACTCCGGAAACCCAGGCTGTAGCAGGCTAATAGGACTCTGGATGTCTCCGCGTGACATTTCCCCGAAGGGACAGACACAGGAACGAAGTGAATCACATGCTGGCCAGTCAAGTGTTCCGGAGCAGTAGTGCCGGGCTAGCAGGACTCTGGTGAACTGGGCTGTAGCGGACTACTATGGCTCATGGAAGCACAAGACTAAATTTCCCCATAAGAGAGGCTACCAAGGATAAACAACTGGATTGTTGGATCCCACACATACCAAGCATTTCAAACATACACACAATATGCTCGATATGTGTAAATACAACATGGCATCACAAGAAAACTCTACAACTCAAAGTACTTTATTCAGAAGGCTCCAAAGAGCCTTACATAATATGTTCATACAGGTAGGGGTCACACGACCCGACACTCAAGTCATACAAACATACAAGCACATGCGGAAGCAAACTGGTTTGGGTACAGACAACTAGAAAGCAAGAAGGCTTGACAAAGCATGTCTATCTACAAGGCCCTTCACGGCTCGGGATCACCAACTGGGTGGCAAGTCACTCATCAACGTCGAGATCTACATAGAAACCATCGGAGGGGGCGGTGTTCTCTTCTGGAATAGTAATTAAGCAAACATGAGTACAAAGGTACTCGGCAAGTCTTACAACAGATCCTACTACACATGCGACATTCTCAAGAAGGATAGTGGGGTTATTGCAGCAAGCCAGCTTTGACTCATGGCTAAGCTATCCTACTAGACAACAATTTGTAAATGTTTTGCGCACACGAGTCCACTACTCACCACAACAATACACTACCATGGACCCTCCTCCGTCATCCTACGTAAAGGCCATCCACGACACTCACACTTGTCTTGAGGCTTTTAGAAGTATCCATTTACTTGTCCATGAACTGTATAGGCAACCAAGTAGTCCTTTACCACGGACGCGGCTATTCGAATAGATGATGTTAACCCTGCAGGGATGTACCTCTTCATACATGCTCTCACCACTTATCATCGTTTACACAATATGTACTCAGCAACCTTCAAGCGGAAGCCCAACGAGGGTGTCGGCCACGGCCTACATAAACACTCAAGTCCCTAGTCCAGGTTTTTCGCCTATCTAGGTTCCATCCGTAGGGAGTCCAGCCGAGGTTTCCACATACGTCCCCGAACGATGTATAGAGGGTTCCCGAGACACCAAGCGGGCGACTCGGTACACCATGCCACGGTGTATCTACCGCATCATAGCCCACCCCTAGGGTCAGCGGTACGCACGGCCGCCAACACATATCCTACAAACACCAGAAACTAGTTGCAACTCCTGGACAGAGGACTAGGGTGGTTAAGAAGCCGAGAGGGTCAATTAAGGATCCCAATGCATGGTAGTAACTGGTTCTTAAATCACACATACAGATCTCGGTGCTTAAGGACGGTTCCAATGAAACAACCCACCATGTACTCCTACATGGCCTCTCGTCGATACCTTTCCCAAATCGTGTTCAACACATCACTCACATTACCAACATATTCATTTCACTCTAGCCCATCACCCAGATGAACCAGACCTGACACAACTCTAAGCATAGCAGGCATAGCAAGGTAGGAAACACAGACATGGCTCAATCAACTCCTACACATGCTAGTGGGTTTCATCTAGTTACTGTGGCAATGACAGGTCATGCAGAGGAAATAGTTCAACTACCACAACACACAGTAGTTTGAAACGTTGTTGTCTTAAATGCAGTAAATGAGAGTAGGAGCGAGAACATGGGATTGTATCGATATGATCAATGAGATTGCTTGCCTGATGGAGTGGTAGTAGGGTACTGCCCTTCAGTCGGATAATCGAAGGTATCCTCGGAGGCAGAACCTACCACGAAAGACACAACTGAACACAATCATCACATGGCAATATGCAACAATATGATACATGCTATGACATGGCAATATGGTTGTGTTATGGCTAATGCATTCTAAACAGGTTGGTTTGAGTCCATTTGAATCAAAGATTCAAATATAAGCTCATGACATGAAGTCATATTAGTACATTAGCTTGCTTCACTTAAACAGCAAGGTTTAAATGTTTTGACATGCATGAAACTATTACAGATGGAAAGATTGGATTTTTCTAATCATTTTTCATATATAAATCTTTGCACTTGGAGTTACAGATTAATTTCTATGAATTTTTGAATTTAGAACATTTTCTGGAACTTCCTGTATGGGAATAAATCTAGTAATTGAATTACTGCGTTAGCATTGCGTCATGGTGACGTCAGCAGTCAACGGGGACGGACCAGGTCAAACCTGACCAGTGGGTCCCAGTGTCAGCATCATTAGTTTAACTAATTTTTAGTTAGTCTTAAACCTAATTTAATTAGCAGGCGGGTCCCAGCTATCATAGACCCAAGGGGATCAAACTGGGCCCACCCGGAGTCAAACTTGGTCAGTGGGGTCAAACTCGCTGGCGTTTAGCTGCCGGGGAGGCCAAACACGGTGGGGCAGTGCGGGATTTGCACTACGACGACCAAATGGACGGCGGAGGCCACCTACGCGTAGCTGGGAGCAAGCCGCGTCGAGTGGTGCTAGTGGTTGGGCTCGTGGTCGCCGGAAACGATGACGGCGATGAGCGTGGCAGCAACCAAAGCTCAGACGAGCTCGAACTCATCGCAAGGAGGAACGGCGAGGAGCGTGGAGCGGTGCTACGGGCTCCTGCGAGTGTGGTGAAGACGATGGCGTGCTCGGTTTCGAGCCAACGTGGATGTGGCCACGACGGCGACGTGCGATGGCTGCGGCGGGTGCGGCCGAGCTTGGTGCGGTCGCTGCGGTGCTCGAGAAGGCAAACGAAGAGGATGGGGAGGTAGCTGAGCTCACGGCAATCACGGCGGAGCAGATGGTGAGGTCGGGGATGAGCTGATGCGGCGGTGACGACGAAGGGGATCTCCGGCGGTGTTCGGTGAAGGCGAGGTTGAAGAAGACGGCGAAGGGCGTGCGAGCGCTCGGGGCTCGGCTAGCTCGGTGTAGCGGATGATGGCGAAGCTCAGGGACATGATGGGGCGGCGCGAGGACGACGGTGGCTGCGAGAACTACGGCGGCGCGGGCGCGGCAGCGTCGGCCATGGCGAGGAGAGGGTGGGAGAGAGGAGCAGGTGAGTGCGCGAGGTGTCTGCGGGGGTCATGGCGGCAACGTGGAGCTCGCCCAGGTGTCCAGGGGCGACGCGGCAAGCAGGTGGCGCGGTGGCGAGCTCTCGCGCGCCGGCGTGACCTCCTGCCTGCCTGCCTGGCGGGAGGAAGCAGCTGGCTGGCATGGGCCAGCACAGTGCTGGGCCGCCAGGTGGGCCGGCCAGGTAAGTGCCTCTAGCCTTTCTCTCTCTCTCTCTCTCTCTCTCTCTTTCTCTTTAATTAATTCTATTTTGTTTTATTTCTGTAGGTTTGTGGAATTTCTAAAAATAGCTAGGCACTTTCAAAAATCAACAAACTTCACATGGCCACTAGTTGGAATAAATCCAACATGGAACATTTTAGTTTAGGATTATTTGAGCATTTAAATTCCCAAATTCAAATAGTTAAAGATTTTATCCAGTGACCTTAGGATGACCTAGGAATTTGTGCATCATTTTTGTCAGAGGTTTAGGACCAAGGCAAAGATGATGAACATTTTAGATGGGCATTTCAGGTTCATTGAAAATATTTTTAGTAAACCGTAGTTGTTATCAGGGGTTGCTGGGGGTTCTTTCATCCCCATTTCCAAGTTTCTGATAATTTAGACATGATGCAAGCACTCTAATGCATGAACTAGCTAGGGTGTTACAACTCACCCCCAATCAAAAGAATCTCGTCCTGAGATTTAGGGTCCGGCGGGAAGAAGGTGGGGTACTCAAGTCGAAGACGATCCTCCCTTTCCCAAGTGGCTTCTTTCTCAGAATGGTGTGACCATTGAACCTTGAGAAACTTGATGTTATGGCGTCGAGTGGTACGCTCGGCTTGATCAAGGATACGAATGGGATATTCTAGTATGTGAGATTATCTTGGAGATCAAGCGTTTCGTGGTCCACTCCACGGATAGGATTCGAGAAGCAACGCCTTAGTTGAGAGACGTGGAAGACATCATGAACTATGGAAAGATGCGGAGGTAGTTCCAATCGGTAGGCAACTTCTCCTCGTTTGGCAAGAATGTGAAAGGGACCAATGTAATGAGGAGCCAATTTGCCTTTGATACCAAATCGATGGGTTCCCTTTAGAGGGGTAACCCGAAGGTAAGCCTTCTCGTTGACTTCAAAAGTCATGGCCTTATGTTTACGATCATATTGGCTCTTTTGACGTGATTGGGTTGTTTTCAACTTTTCACGAACAATGCGAACTTGCTCTTATGCTTCCTGGATCATATCTGGGCCAAAGAATTGTCTTTCCCCGGTTTCTGATCAGTTAAGAGGCATTCGACACCTTCGTCCATAGAGAACTTCAAAAGGAGCTTTACCCAAGCTAGATTGATAGCTATGGTTATAAGCAAATTCGGCAAAGGGAAGGCATTTCTCCCAATCCATTCCGAATGAGATAACAGAAGCTCGGAGCATATCTTCTAGAATTTGTTTGACGCGTTCTATTTGACCACTTGATTGAGGGTGGAAGGCGGTGCTAAAGGAGAGATGAGTCCCCATAGCATTTTGGAAACTTTCCCAAAATCTAGAAGTGAAGAGACTTCCACGGTCTGAGTTAATATCCAATGGAACACCATGAAGAGACACTATTCGAGAGATATACAGGTCGGCTAGCTAGCTAGCGGTTATACTCTCCCGAACAGGTAGGAAGTGGGCTACTTTGGAAAGACGATCGATGACAACAAAAATAGCATTATTCCCTTTCTTGGTCCTGGGAAACCCGGTGATGAAATCCATACCGATTTTATCCCATTTCCATTCAGGAATAGCTAAAGGCTGAAGGGTGCCAGCAGGCCCTTGATGCTCTGCTTTAACACGACGACAGACGTCGCAATTTGCAATATATTGAGCAATTTCTCTCTTCATCCTAGTCCACCAAAACCTCTGGCGTAGGTCTTGATACATTTTAGTACTACCGGGATGAATGGTGAGAGGAGAATCATGAGCTTCCTTA
Organism: Triticum urartu; assembly: GCF_056163025.1. NCBI lineage: Eukaryota > Viridiplantae > Streptophyta > Magnoliopsida > Poales > Poaceae > Triticum > Triticum urartu. Next base: position 618,522,152 of record NC_141879.1, on the reverse strand, counting down.
AGGATCAGTTGTCGTAGTTGCTGTTTCTTGGGAACCACTAGGCGGTTGTCAAAGAAGACAACACCTTGATCGTTCATAGAGAAACATTTAGCAGCTCCGCTAGCAATGTTCTGCTTGATCCGAGATATCCCCTTGTCATACCGATGCGCGGTTATGATCTGATCCATAAGGGTCGGTTTCGCCACCAAGGTAGTTAGGAATACTTGAGGAACAAAGTGAAGATTAAGCTTCCGAAATTCCTCATGGAGAAGTGGTTGAATTTGTTGTAATATCAGGTTGTTACAATAGGATTTACGACTTAGTGCATCAGCCATAACATTGGCTTTTCCCGAGGTGTAAGTTATCCCTAAGTCGTAATCTGAGATCAACTCGACCCAACGTCTTTGCCTGAGATTCAAATCCGGTTGCGTGAAAACATATTTAAGAATTTGGTGATCTGTGAAGATCTCGCAATGATTACCGAGAAGGTAATGTCGCCAAGTTTTGAGTGCATGGACTACAGCTGCAAGCTCCAGAGCATGTGTGGGATAGTTTTCCTCGTGTGGGTGTAACTGTCGTGAAGCATAGGCAATTACCTGACAATCTTGCATGAGTATGTAACCTAGTCCTTGTCGTGAGGCGTCGCAATAGATAATAAAGTCCTTGGAGAAATCTGGTGGTACCAGTACGGGAGCAGATGTCAGGTGTCTTTTCAGTTCCTGAAAGCTGAACTCGCACTGTGGGGTCCACTCGAACTTTTTATCTTTCTTGAGGAGTTCAGTTAGAGGTTTAGCAACCTTAGAGAAATTCTTGACAAAGCGGCGACAGTAGCTCGCTAAGCCAAGGAAACTCCAAACTTGCTTGACCGTTTTAGGTGGAGTCCAATCAAGGATAGCTTGAACTCGCTCGGGATTGACAGCAATACCCTTACCATAGATTACATGGCCTAGGTAGGTCACTTCTGGCAACCAAAGTTCACATTTGGAGAATTTGGCATAAAGGCGATGCTCTCGAAGTGTCGTCAATACTAGCCTTAGATGTTCGGCATGTTCTTCCTCATTCTTGGAGCAGATGAGTATATCATCGAGGTATACCACAATGAATTTATCCAAATACTCCATGAAGATTGAGTTCATTAACCGAGAGAAAGTGGCTGGGGCATTGGTTAAACCGAAGGACATGACGGTGTACTCTTAATGGCCATAACGAGTAACAAAGGCCGTTTTGGGCATGTCCCCGTTTTTGATTTTGATTTGATGGTAGCCCAACCTCAAATCCGTTTTGGAGAAGATTGAGGATCCAGCGAGCTGATCATACAGATCGTTGATCCTAGGGAGCGGATACTTGTTCTTTATGGTGACCAAGTTGATGGGTCGATAATCTACAACCATCTGATCCGTACCATCCTTCTTCTTCACGAAGAGGACGGGGCAAGCCCATGGAGAAGAACTAGGATGGATGAAACCCTTTTTCAAGGACTCATCGAGTTGTTTCTTAAGCTCAACTAGTTCCAGGGGTGCCATCTTATAAGGTCTTCTAGAGATTGGAACAGTTCCTGGTACAAGGTCTATCATGAACTCGACATCCCTGTCAGGTGGAACACCTGGCAATTCTTCTGGAAAGACATTCGGGAAGTCACGGACTACCGGAATATCTTCAAGGTCTGGAAGAGGGTTGGCATTTAGGGAGTAGAGCTGACGCTTGGCCACTCGGGTAAAGACATTGACTGTCTTGCCTGATGAGTGAGTAAGTTGAACAGTTCTAGTGGCACAATCAATCTTAGCATAATGGGCTGACATCCAGTCCATACCTAAGATGATATTTATGTCCAAGGACTTGAGGGCTATTAAGGATGCAAGGAAGACAAGTATGTCGACAAGAATTTCATTCCCATGACTTACTCTAGAAGTTTGCCATTTGGAACCCGGAGTTTGAATTACCATGGGAGTGGGCATGTCACAAAATGTGGTGTTATGCAACCGAGCATAACTCTCAGATATGAATGAATGAGATGCTCCAGTATCAAAAAGAACAGATGCCGGATAGCAGTTAACAAGAGCGTACCAAGAACGACGTTAGGATCATCATGAGCCTCCTCTGCTGAGACATAGTTAACATGGCCACATGTAGTGGTGGCTGGCTTGGCATAATACACATTTCCCGCTGGCTTACCAGGGCCAACGGAGTTTCTAGACTGGTTGGCGTTGTTGTTCTGGGGACACTCTCGACTGTAGTGACCCGGCTATCCGCACTTGAAGCATGTCACAGTGTTGGTGCGCGGAGCAGCATTGACGGCCGGTCCACCATAAGTCTTAGGCGGTGTATACTGCTGGGTTGGCCGAGGCGCCTCATAGGATGGCCTCGGAGTGAACCTGGGTGGCAGAGCTGTGTTTGGAATCCACACCAGGCGCTTCTGAGAACCAGAGTCGGATGAAGAACCAAAATCACGGGAATGCTTACGTGTAGCCTCAAATTCTGTCTGACCGGTCTCAGCATTGATGGATTTGTTCAAAAGCTTCTGGAAGGAGGTGCACTCGTGCAAACGGAGGTCACGGCGAAGCTCGGAGCTAAGTCCCTTCAGGAACCTCGCCTACTTCTTGGCGTCAGTGGACACTTCCTCAGGTGCATAACGTGCCAAGTTCCCAAACTCACGGCTGTAGGCATCCATGGTCAGTCTGCCTTGGGTGAAGTTACAGAATTCCCGTCTCTTGCGATCCATAAGACCCTCCGAAATGCGGTGTTCATGGAAAGCCACGCTGGAGTCATCCCAAGAGGTAACTTGGCCGGCTGGGCGCATAGCTCCATAGTTTTCCCACCAAAAGCTAGCAGGGCCCTCGAGGCAATAAGTAGCGTAACTGACTTTGTAAGCTTCAGCTACGCGTGCAGAACATAGCTTATGGGTAATGCTGTGAAGCCAATCATCTACATCGAGAGGCTCGACAGAATGATGGAAGGTTGGTGGAGTGAGCTTGATGAAATAATTGAGAGACACCAAGTCATTCCTCTGGGAACGTGCAGTATTCTGCTCGATGCGTTCTAACAACCAGTTGGTCTCGCGTTTATTCCTTTCTCCCTCCAACATGACTTCAGCCAAGGAAGGTGGATGGGGCAGATTCCCATCCCTAGCTCCAATGGCCTCACCCTGCTCCTGAACAGCAGGGGTGCTTCGGGTGTTCACCTTCCTAGGAAAACAAAACAACGGTTTAGAAAAGGATGGCAAAACTGTGGCATAAGAATGCAGAATGTAATGGATGACACAGAATGTAGAGATGTTCATCCATACGAGATGGTAATACAGAAACTGCCACATATATATACCAATGGTCATACACACCATACGTAGTTTAGCACAAGCCCAGGCTCAAGTACAACTACAGTGGGGAACATTACAACTCATCAGAGGCATTCCAAGCTGCAATACATTATTTTTCAACACCTCCGAAATTCAGTACACACTAAGTCATATTCCACCAGACACGCAGGACTGTGGAAATACAACTGTTACAATACTAGTGAAACTACTACCAACTACCAACTCAGATGTCTCTGTAGTAATCTTCATAGAGATTACCACCATATCCTGGGAGCTGAACATGACCATCTGGAAACAGTCAGTTCTGTGGAGCTTGCGGTCCATAAGGAATCGGATGTGGCCTTGGTCCAACAAACGGTGGCAGACGGGACCCACGGGGAGGGGTGATGCCTCCTACATCACGCCAGTCCATACGATCCGGCAGACCAGACCGCACGGGGTACAAATCCCTCATGTCCATATACCCAGCCTGCACGGCAGGTGCAAACCGTGTCAGAGTGGCCCAGTGATCAGCTCGATTGTTGAAAAGCTCCATACGCAAGACACGATTCTCACGGTCCTTGTTGGGGACATTACTACTGGGCATAAACTGGCCTATCTGGGCCGGGTTAACTTCATCAGTAGTTAAGTATGTTAAAGCCCATGAAGGTAGATGAGGGCGTAAAGCCCATGATCGGTTTAAGGCCTGTAGCCGTAAACCGGCGTTGGTATGTAACTTGTATTGTAAGTTAGGAATAAGTAGAGACCAAACTGGACACATCTATGAGCCGGTATTGGGACTCTGTGAACCGACGGGCGTAACCCGTGTATATAAGGGGACGACCCGGTGGCGGTTCAAGGACAACAGACAACAACTCGAGACATAGGCAAAGCTTGTTTGCTCCCTAGTCATCGAAACCCCATCAATTCCATCACAACTAGACGTAGGCTTTTACCTTCATTGAAGGGGCCAAACTAGTATAAACTCTCTTGCGTCCTTGTGTCCGCTTTAACCCCTTCAAGCTAACCCGTTGCGATGGCTCCATGACTAAGTCCTTTCACGAGGACATCTGCCATGACAAAACCATGACAGTTGGCGCCCACCGTGGGGCTATCGCACGATGGTTTCAAGTTCTTGGAGGGCCGCTTTGAAGGACTCGAGGGCTACGTTGTGGGCCGGATGACTAAGAGTCGTCGCGGCAAGCTCTACATCGATGATGCAGGCTAGGGCCCCGAGGCCGGCTCAGTTGAGTACGGGTACTGGATCCCCTTTGGTGGCATACACGTTTTCATCGGCAAGATCGGTGAACCAGGCCCTGAGCCGGACATCTGCACCGACCTCATCGAAACGGCTCAGCGTGCGCGATCCGCCCGGGTCAAACTGGCCGTGAAGCGTGGCTTCGTGGGAGTCATCCATGGAGGAAGTTGTGAGGATGGATCGGAGTCTCACGGCGAGACCGTCGTTTATTCCGGCGATGAGTCATCAACCGGAGAAACCGAATCTCTTTATCAGCTACAAGATGGCCGGATTGGGGGCTGTTCTGATGGCGACAGTATTCCGGACCCCTCTGATCTACCCAACTGAGTTGGAATATTCATGGCCGGCACACAAGTAGCGCTTCATTCTTGAACCGCTGCGCCAATAACCTCCGGTTCAGTAGCGGCGACAGCTGCCGGGGCAGGAAGCTCTGCACGCCCGCCGGCTCAAGTTCTATCAGATCTATTTGATGCAATGGCTGTGCTTATGGCAGAAGCTAACCCGGCGGATCAAGAAGTCCACGACGCAGAGATTGCAAAGGTGAAGGAACAGTTCACCTAGGCCAAGGCGGACTTGGCAGATGAGAACGCCAGGATGACCGCAGAGCGGGCCGCTTTAGACGCACAAGCCTACAGGCTCATGTTGGACCAGAACGCGTCACATGAAGTCATGAAGAGGAAGTACCGATCCCGTTTGCCTTTGGTTTTCGAGGCCAGAGACCTTTTCAACACCCCAGGAGCAGGAACCAGTAATCCGCTGGAGGGAAACGGGGTGGAAGCTCCTGGGACCGGCGCGCCGGTTCAGCCCCATCTGATGAATCCGCCTCGTCAAAACACTGTTATACCTCAGGCGGCTTCAACACCTCCGGGTCACTACTCCAACCCGATGGACAATCCCGTTGCCGCTGCTGCATGGCTGGAGGCCATTCCAATTGAAGGTGACTCGCCGCAGGCGGTAGAGACACGACGGGTCAAGGAGCTTCTTAGGACAGCTTTGGTCCAACAGGAAGCATACTCGTACAGCCGCGACCGGATCCACTCGACCCCTCGTCCAAGATGGAGCTATAGCAGGCATATGGATGAACCGGCGGTGTCAAGTAATGAACGACGTGGAGCACCCCGCGGCAACAACCCGGCGGGTGGTGCTGATAACGCTCAGGAAGTGGTGGACCAGGCCCGAGCGCGCAGGGAGGCCGAGTTAGCCGCACAGTATCAGGCTCGGCAGCTTACGCCGGTTCGTCCAACCATCTCGGTTGAACCTGGTGTTACTTCTAGTTCTTTGGGGGTGCCTTGCCTTGTCCCCACTTTACGCAATGTGCGCCTGCCCAAGGATTTCAAGGGCCTGCGCAAGGTACCGAATTACACGGCGGATCAACCCCCAGAGACATGGGTGCAAAGCTATGAGATGGCCATGGAGATGCTTGATGTGGATGATGCGGCATGTGCAAAGTACTTCACTATGATGCTTGAAGGAACGGCCCGCACTTTGTTAAAAAGCTTACCGGCCAATCTATCTATCTATCTATCATCTATACCTATACTAATTTGTGACTCCCTAAAAATTACCATGTTAATCAGTAATTATGAACCGTTAATCTGATGGGGCCGAGTTATTACGGTGTAGATCTGGCCATATGATTCTCGCTTGAAAGTTTGTTCAGTTGAGAAAAAACACTATATTAATCTACCGATTCTTCCTCCCCTCCCGTAAATAAAGCAATCTATCTCTTCAAAAAAAAACTCTATCTACTTATAAGCTCTAACCGTCCCCTTTAGAAAAAAGGAAAAAAACTAATCTAATTGTCATCTCGCCTAATCTCACGGTGTTCCTACCCGACAACCGCATACCTCCTGCAATCTCCCGTCATGTCTTCTGTGGCGGCGGCATGGCAATGAATCCAGCCCAACGGCTCATGACCTGCAACTCCGAGGCCGACGACTTCAAGATGAGCTGGGGCATTGCCTTCACGCAGCTTCAAGGGGCGCCAGTACCAGCACCGGTGTATTCGTCGCTCGAGGGGGTGCCAGTACCAGCACCGGTGTCTTCGTCGACATCACGTAGGAGCAAGTCTACACCGTGGCTCAGTGTAGCTCATCAAGATCGAGTGCCCTACATGGCCCCCGGCCAGGTAAGGCTTTCTTCATAATCCCTTAATTTTACTAATAAATCAAACACTGATTTGTGCAAGGGGAGTCTCATGGTACAATTCTCTTGATACCACACTACATACACATATTGATCAAACTGGTCTCGGCAATGTCAAGAAAGATTATGTATGTTTTTCTTTAAGCAATCGTGTATCTTTCATAGATGTTAATAGCCCTTTGATTAATTGCCTACTCTGTACAGGTCTCAGCCTTCTCCACGAGCAAGATTGATGTCTTATGGTTCAGGATTGACTTTTACGATCTTTACCTTACTAGAACTTAAGCAATAATCTTTCCCTGCATGCCGTGCCATCTGATTTGTCGCCCCATCTGATTTGTCGCCATTGTCGACTTCCTAGCGCTGAAATATGGATCTCTCTCATGGATCCCGTCGGTATCCTTCAATTCACCTTCGTCCATGTTAGCAGCCGTCCATGCAGAATGCACCAGACTCTCACGTACAAGTGATGGAGATTGATCCATTGATCCTCCACTGTAGAACGGTTTACCGCGAGTCCCGCCGGTGTCCTCTGATTCAACACTCCCGGGCTCTCTGATTTGTCGCCGTCGTCGACTTCCTAGCGCTTAAATATGGAGCTCCCCTGTGAGTCCCTTCTGTATCCGCTGATTCACCGCCCCCGATATTAGCATCCAACCATGTATAATACACCAGGCTCTAGCGTCCAAGTGATGGAGATTGATCCATTGATCCCCCACTGCAGACCGGTCCGAGGCGTGTCCTGCCCGTGTCCTCCGATTCACCACCCAGGATGTTAGAAATAGGCCATCTCACTGGTAGAAAAAGGGCCTATAGTCCCGGTTCGTAAGGGCCTTTAGTCCCGGTTCCTGAACCGGGACTAAAGTGTCGGTACTAATGCCCTGTACCTTTATTCCCGGTTAAATCCAGAACCGGGACTAATGGGCCTCCATGTGGGCAGTGCGCAGAGCCCAGGCACGAGACCCTTTGGTCCCGATTGGTGGCACCAACCGGGACCAATAGGCATCCACGCGTCAGCATTTCTGTGGCTGGGGTTTTTGTTTTTTTTTGAAGGGGGGGGGGTTTGGGGGTTTTGGGGGGTTAATTTAGGTGTTTCATATATTGTGTTAGCTAGCTATAATTAATGGAGAGAAGTGTCCTCTCTTACGTCCGTGCTTGGTCGACGCTACGTACTATATATACGTATAGAGAGGACTAGACATGCTAGTTAGCTAGTAAGAAAATGAAGGAAACAGAAGATCGTCATGAACATATATGCATACAGAGAGAAGTGATATCGACCACCTCTCCTTCTCCGAGAGATTGGTCGAACAACAAGTTCTCGTATATCTATCTGACACTACCGGCTACATATATACAATAATTATCTCTTACAAATATAATCATATGTACTCATGGTCCACATAGTATTCTCCGTCTTCAGCGATCACTTGGTCAAGAAAGAATGCCGCCAATTCCTCTTGAATTGCTCGCATGCGAGCTGGTGCTAGGAGTTCATCCCGCTTCCGAAACATCTAATTTGAAGAAGGGGGTTAATACATATATATATATGAATGAATGAAACTCAATACAAATGATGGTAATAAAATAAAATTGTGAATGTTGTTATTTACGTACTTCATATTGTTCGTCAGAGTACCCGCCCCGCTCACAGGTCGTGTGGCGGATGGACTCGCAGACGTAGTATTCACAGAAATCATTCCCTTTTTCCTGCCACAACCACTTTACAAGAAATAGAGGTCAATCAAACTGATAAGCAAGAATGCTAACTGGTATTGATGAAACTAGCGCTTGAATCACTAGGAGATGCGCGGAACATGCTACTATAGTACTTACTTTCGGGTGTCTAAATTCCAGCTCCTTCGGCAGTCCCGGAACTGTTCTGGTGAATTTTCTCCAAACCCTACCGGACAAAGAAAACAATTACTTGATATCAGGAAATGAACAAAGTTGCTGATATGGTGGATAATGATCGATTTAACTTACTTCTTGAGGATTTCAGTCATGTCCGCATACTCCTGGGGATCTTTTCGTTTAGAGACCAAGACGGTTACTACTCCCTGCTCAAGCCTAATATCTAGGAGAATATAGTGGAAACTACACAGGCATGCATAACTCATCAATTACATTACTATAACCTGGACTAATATATAAGGGAAACCGAATATGCACAAGACAGTAACACTCACTTGAAGTTGTAAGGAAAGAGTATTATATCTTTGTTTTCATTTTTTTGAATGATCGTAGCAAGTTGGCCTCGGTATCTCCGGGACGATGTTGAACCTCAGTTGCATCTATGATATATGTGTTAACGAACCCAATATCACCGATTTGTCTTTTCTTCAATTCGGCGATCTTCATTCTGCATAATATAGTGAGGATAATTATAAATACATGCAATGAAAGAGATGAGCTATACAGAGAGACTTAATGACAGAAGTAGTAGTACTTACAAACAGTAGCAGGTGATCGTTGTTTTATCGAGGGCCAATTGATTGAAAAACTGATAGAACTCCTCAAATGGAATATTTAACAGTTCAATTCCAACGAGGTCATGCTCCGGTTTAACTCTCGCATACAAAGTACTCCTCCCCCCAGACTCTCTGCAGATTTTCAAGTACCAATCATGTAATCTTCGCATCATCATTGTTAAAGATTTTTCATCTTTGACGAGAGGCTTCCCGTACTCGTATCTGTGTATCTGCACCTCCATGGTATCATAATGTACATCATCGGGCAGGTAATCGTCAACATTGCCATAACCGGGCACCATCCTCGGGTCGACGATGTCACTAGGCACCTTGAGATGGGGGCACGATTGCTTCGCTTGTTCACCGAGCTGGGCAATTTGTTTCCCAGCTGCTCGTCGTTCTTTCAGCCTTTGATCACTGACTGTACTTCCCGACCGCTCCGCTTCGGCCCATGTCTTTGCAATAATGCGCTCATAGTTGCCTTTTGGCAGAGACTTGGGTGGTTTTGCCAGGGCAGCCAGAGTGCGCTTCACTTTCACCGGATCTACCTTCTCCTCCGGAGGTGGATGTCTCTTTGCTCTCAACCCTTGAAACCAGTCATCCACTTCGGTTCGCGTGATCTCGGTTCTCCTCCGGGGTCCTCTCATATGGTAACTTCTCTGGAGTCTTCAGAGAAGGACCGAATTTGTATGTCCTCCCGCCTCTGGTTGTACTGCTAGACGCCGACCGAGCAGACGGAGCGGTTGTCTTCTTTACTTGCTTACAAGGCGGAGGAGAAGGACTACGACGCGCCGGAGCAGCTGGAGCGGCGGCAGGTCTCTTCCGCCCTTGCTGACGAGGCGGAGAAGGAGGAAGCTCGCTGCTCGGGCGCGTCGGCACAGGCGGAGAAGGAGGCGGAGTGCCGCCACGCGCCGGAGAAGGAGCCAGCCGAGGGCCCTGATCGTCACTCGCCGGAGGAGGAGGCGGTGGAGGAGGCGGAGTGCCCTGACTCGCCGGAGGAGGAGGAGGAGGAGGAGGCATCCAGTTCGGAAGGTTGATGAGCTCCTTCCGCCATAGGAATGGAGTCTTCAGAGCAGACCCCAGCCGGGTCTCCCCTTCACCGGTAGGGTGGTCAAGCTGGAGGTCCTCAAATCCCTCCGTTATTTCATCCACCATCACCCTAGCATATCCTTCTGGAATCGGCCGGCAGTGAAAAGTTGTGCCGGGTTCAGTAGGATAAACAGAGCCAACAGCCGCCTTGACCTTCAAATTCATCCATTGCGTCATAAGGTGGCAATTTTGAGACTCCGTGATAGCATCCATGGGATAGCTGGCAGGAGCCATCAAGGCATGCTCCGGCTGAAGCAGCTCAGTGGAAGCCACGCTGCTTCTGTGCTAAGAAGGCGGGGTAGCTTCGGGGGAGGCTTCGGCAGTACGTTTGCTGTGATTTGCTTCTCGTTCCTCTATCGCGTCTACCCTTGCTTGCAGCGCCTGCATTTGGGTCCACTGCACTTTTTTCCTCCTCTCATGGGATTTGTAACCGCCTGCGTCCGGAAACCCAACCTTCCACGGAATCGAGCCTGGCGTGCCTCGTGTCCGTCCAGGGTGCTCAGGATTCCCGAGGGCCATTGTGAGCTCGTCGTTCTCTCTGTCTGGAAAGAACTTCCCTTGCTGCGCTGCTTCGATATACTACTTAAGCTTCCTGACTGGTATGTCCATTTGATCATTCGTCCAAATGCACTTCCCTGTTCCAGGGTCCAAGGTTCTGCCAGCCCAGAAGAACCAAGTCCGGCAACGGTCTGGCCAGCTAATTGTCTCTGGTTCGATCCCTTTATCAACCATATCATTCCCAGTCTTGGCCCACTTAGGCCGAGCTACGAGGTAGCCACCTGACCCCATGCGATGGTGAAGCATCTTCTTCGGAGCCTTTTGCTTGTTTGTCACCGACATCTTCTTACTCTTTTCTGATGTCTTGTGGGCCACAAATGCGGGCCAGTGATCTCTGATCTTCTGATATCTGCCCTTGAATTCTGGTGTCTCATTATTTTCGACAAACTTATTATCTCTTTCTTCCACCTCCTGAATAGTTCTGCCATCCTCTTAAGAGCAAAAGACTTGATTAATTTCTCTTTAACTGGGTTCTCTGGATTATCCTCTGGCGGTAGGGTGAAATTTGACTTCAGCTCAGTCCAAAGATCATTTTTCTGCATATCATTGACATAATACACCTCAGGGTCTTCTGTAGCCGGCTTAAACCATTGCTGGATGCTTATCGGGATCTTGTCCCTAACCAGAACCCCGCACTGAGCAACAAATGCGCTCTTTGTCCGGAGGGGTTCAACCGGTTGGCCGTCGGGCGCGATTGCTATGATCTCAAACTTTTCATCCGAGCTCAACTTTTTCTTCGTGCCTCGTCTCTTTACCGAAGTTGTGCTCGATCCGGAGGGCTAGAAAAAAGAACAAAGACTTAATTAATATGTGTACATACCAAAACAATGAATGCATCAATCAGCTAGTCAGCACAGGCTTAACTAATATATATACCTGGCCGGACTCGGTTCGGTCACCGGAGCCGTCATCACGGTCTCGTTCTTGCACCGGCATTGGGTCACCGGAGTCGTCCTCATGTTCTTCTTCTTGCACCGGCATTAGGTCACCGTGGCCAGCTTGTTCACCCTCTCCTTCCAGACCATCGGTTTCGTTGAGAAACAACGAGACGGCGTCACTTCCTTCTGCGATTATGTCCCTCAACAACGCTTCTTTTGCTTCGTCTAGGGCGGTGTCCATAGTTTCTACAAATATTTACAACATGGCAATTATTATTCAAACATGACAGATGGATATATTAGTGCCAAACGTAGAACTAGCTACCTAATCATAGTAAGCTATCGGGAGGGGGTATATATCGACAACGACGACACTACATCTATGTCCCTCGACGACCCTCGTTCCCGATAAAAAAAAGAGGAAGAAGAAGAAAAAAAAGAGGAGAAGAAAGAATAGAGGAGAAGAACTCCTCTATTCTTTCTTCTCCTCTTTTTTTTCTTGTTCCTCTTCTTTTTTTATCCTCTTCTTCCTCTCATGTTCGAGAGCATCGCCGAGGGGTCGGGAGGTTGCCTAGTGTCAAAGGATTCAACAAAACCATGTCTTCATCATTAGGCGAAAGTAACATGTGCATGATGGTACGAAGCTCTTCAAAGTTATTTTGGAACAGAGTCCTAGATAGGATAATTCTCTTTTTGGTACAAAGTTCAGCAAGAACCTTCCAAATATCATTATTTGGAAGGCATTTGCTGAAATTCATACAAGAAGGCAAATTATCCTATCCGGGACACCATTCCAAAATAATTTTGGAGGACTTCGTCATGCCCTGGTTACTTCTGGCTAATGATAAGCCATGGATTTCTTCAATACTTTGACACTAGGAAACCTCTCTCAACCCCTCGGCGATCCTCAACCCCTCGAACCCTCGACGACCCTGGAACCCTCGACCCCTAGACGACCCTGGAAACATTGACCCTCGACCCTATAGAACCCTCGACCCTGAAACCCTCGACCCTTGACCCCTTAACGACCCTTGACCCTCTACCCTAGTTCCCGACCCTCGACCCCTCGGCGATCCTCGACACCCTCGTTCCCGATAAAAATTAAGCAGAAGAAGAAGAAGAAGAAGAAGAAAGAGGAGAAGAAGAAAGGAATAGCTAGAGGAGAAGATCGAAGAAAAAAAGAAGAAAAAAAAGAGGAGAAGAAGAAAGGAATAGTGGAGAAGAATAAAAAATAGAACATATTCTATATTCTCTTCTTCTCCACTATTCCTTTCTTCTTCTCCTCTTCTTTTTCTTCTTTTTTCTTCTTCTTATTTATTTCTCCTCTTCTTCCTGTCCTCTTCTTCTTCTTATTTAGTTCTCTCGACCCCTCGTCCCTCTCTCGACCCCTCGATGACCCTCATCCCTGATAACATTTTTTTTCTCCCCTCGCCACCTCTCGACCTCTCGTCCCACTCTCGACCCCTCATCATTATCTATCACCCCCCTCATTTTCTTTAGCATATATCCATGAACAAAATAATAATTCATATATAGAAAAATGCTATATGAACATACATACATATGAGCATATACAGAGAGCATATACATAGCCAAATCCATATACAGAGAGCATATACATACATACATACATACATATGAGCATATACATACATACATAGCCATACATACATACATACATACATACATACATAGCCATACATATCAGCCTCTCGGCGGCGATGGTCAGAGCGACAGGGATTGATGGGAAGGGGGGAGCTCACTGGAGGCGCGACGGGGAGGAGGCCGGGGACGGGGAGGAGGCCGGCGACGGCACGGGGGAGGCCGGTGACGCGGCGCGGGGCGACGGGGAGGGGGCCAGAGATGGCGCACGCAGCGACGAGGAGGAGGCCGGCGACGGCGCAAGCAGCAACGGGGACAAGGCCTGCGGCGGCGCGGGGCGACGGCGACGGGGAGCGGGCAACGACGGGCTCGGGGCGGCGACGACAACGACGAATGGCCTGGGGGCGAATGGGAGGGGTTGGCGAAATTTTCACAAGTGCTACCTTATATACCCAGAGCAATGGTCCCGGTTCGTGGCACGAACCGTGACCAATGCCCCCCTTTGGTCCCGGTTGGTGGCACCAACCGGGACCAAATGCCAATTTTCAGCAGCCCATAGGGCGGGAAGCGGCGGCCTTTGGTCCCGGTTGGTGCCACCAATCGGGACCAATGGCCTTGTGCTGCCCCGCGCCCAAAAGTTTAGTCCCACCTCGCTAGTTGAGAGGGGTCGGGTGTGGTTTATAAGCGCTGCTGCACCCACCCTCCCGAGCTCCTCTCAACTGTAGGCTTTCGGGCCTAATCTGTCACTGCAATGCCTGTGGGCCTACTGGGCCCGCTGCGGGCCTGAATCCTGGCCCATGGTAGGGTTTCTAGTCGTATTCAGGCCGTGGTGGCCCAGTAGGTGGCATTTTTTTGTTTTTTTGTTGCTTTATTTATTTTCTTTTGTTTTTTGCTTTATTTTTTAATTCTTTATGCTTTTAGTTTTAGAAAAATTATAAACTTTTTGTTAATGCCATTAGTTTTCAAATTTGAAAATAATGTTTTTGTTTTTTTGTTGCTTTATTTATCTTATTTTGTGATTAACTTTACTATAAAAATAGTTTTTTCCTGTTTTTTTGATTTTTTTTTGCATTATTTATTTCATTTTGTTTTTTGCTTTAATTTTTAATTCTGTTTGCTTTTAGGTTAGCAAAATTATAAACTTTCGGTTAGTGCCATTAGTTTTACAAAAATTATAAACTTTCTGTTAGTGCCATTAGTTTTCAAATTTGAAAACACTTTTTTAGTTTTTTTTCTTTGTTGCTTTTTTTTGTGACTAACTTTACTATAAAAATAGTTTTTTCCTGTTTTTTTGATTTGTTTTTTGCATTATTTATTTTCTTTTGTTTTTTTGCTTTAATTTTTAATTCTGTTTGCTTTTAGTTTAGCAAAATTATAAACTTTCTATTAGTGCCATTAGTTTTCAAATTTGAAAACACTTTTTTAGTTTTTTTGTTTTCTTTGTTGCTTAATTTATTCTATTTTGTGATTAACTTTATTATAAAAATAGTTTTTCCTGTTTTTTTGATTTGTTTTTTGCATTATTTATTTTCTTTTGTTTTGGGATTTAATTTTCAATTCTGTTTGCTTTTAGGTTAGCAAAATTATAAACTTTCTGTTAGTGCCATTAGTTTTAGAAAAATTATAAACTTTCTATTAGTGCCATTAGTTTTCAAATTTGAAAACACTTTTTTAGTTTTTTTGTTTTCTTTGTTGCTTTATTTATTTTATTTTGTGATTAACTTTACTATAAAAATAGTTTTTTCCTTTTTTGATTTGTTTTTTGCATTATTTATTTTCTTTTGTTTTTTGCTTTAATTTTTAATTCTGTTTGCTTTTAGGTTAGCAAAATTATAAACTTTCTGTTAGTGCCATTAGTTTTAGAAAAATTATAAACTTTCTGTTAGTGCCATTAGTTTTAGAAAAATTATGAACTTTTTGTTAATGCCATTAGTTTTCAAATTTGAAAATAATTTTGTAGTTTTTTTGTTTTCTTTGTTTCTTTATTTATTTTATTTTGTGATTAACTTTACTATAAAAATAGTTTTTTCCTGTTTTTTGATTTGTTTTTTGCATTATTTATTTTATTTTGTTTTTTGCTTTAATTTTTAATTTTGTTTGCTTTTAGGTTAGCAAAATTATAAACTTTCTGTTAGTGCCATTAGTTTTACAAAAATTATAAACTTTGTGTTAGTGCCATTAGATTAAAATTTGAAAACACTTTGTTAGTTTTTTTTGTTGCTTTATTTATTTTATTTTGTGATTAACTTTACTATAAAAATAGTTTTTCCTGTTTTTTGATTTGTTTTTTGCATTATTTATTTTCTTTTGTTTTTTGCTTTAATTTTCAATTCTGTTTGCTTTTAGGTTAGCAAAATTATAAACTTTCTGTTAGTGCCATTAGTTTTCAAATTTGAAAACACTTTTTTAGTTTTTTTGTTTTCTTTGTTGCTTTATTTATTTTATTTTGTGATTAACTTTACTATAAAAATAGTTTTTTCCTTTTTTGATTTGTTTTTTGCATTATTTATTTTCTTTTGTTTTTTGCTTTAATTTTTAATTCTGTTTGCTTTTAGGTTAGCAAAATTATAAACTTTCTGTTAGTGCCATTAGTTTTAGAAAAATTATAAACTTTCTGTTAGTGCCATTAGTTTCCAAATTTGAATAGTTAAAATTCGAATTCTTTGAAAATTGTTTGAATCACAAGTTTGTGATTAACTTACTAAAAAAATGAGAATAGATGAAAGCTGAAAGTTTCTGTTAGTGCCATTAGTTTTAGAAAGTTGAAAGTTGAAAGTTGGCATGGTCCAGGGACTAATGGTCATGGTATTACGAGGGCCGAACCATAAGACATGAAAGAATTTCAAATGAACTTTGAAAAAGTTGAAAGTTGGGATGGTATCATAATTTCACCCACATAGCATGTGCATGTACAAAACAGACAATGGTAGCATGTTCGTGTGTTACAAAGTTGCGGGAGAAAGTCTTCACTTTTTCTTCGCTTGTGTCATTTGCTTATTGCACCATAACCATGGATAATCTTCATTGTTTATCACGATGCTTGGGTCAGCCTTGACATTGAAGGGAGGAATTTCATGAAACTTTTCATAATCTTCAAACATGTCTGTCTTGCCGTCCACTCCCAGGATGTCCCTTTTTCCTGAAAGAACTATGTGTTCACATGTAATCCAGTCGTCGCACTGCTCCGGGTGTTTGGAGCGCAGACTGTTCTTGTGTTCATCGACATACGGGGTCACCAAGGTAGAGTTGTGTAGAACTGTGTAGTGTGCTTGAGACCAAGAATATCCGTCCCGGCATATTATTGAGTCTCTTCCAAGAGTGCCTTTTCCAGTCAGTCTCCCCTCATACCGCGATTTAGGGAGACCTATCTTGTTAAGGCCAGGAATGAAGTCAACACAAAACCCGATAACATCCTCTGTTTGATGGCCCATGGAGATGCTTACTTCTGGCCTAGCGCGATTACGGACATATTTCTTTAGGACTCCCATGAACCTCTCAAAGGGGAACATATTGTGTAGAAATACGGGCCCTAGGATGACAATCTCGTCGACTAGATGAACTAGGATGTGCGTCATGATATTGAAGAAGGATGGTGGGAACACCAGCTCGAAACTGACAAGACATTGCGCCACATCACTCCTTAGCCTTGGTACGATTTCTGGATCAATCACCTTCTGAGAGATTGCATTGAGGAATGCACATAGCTTCACAATGGCTAATCGGACGTTTTCCGGTAGAAGCCCCCTCAATGCAACCGGAAGCAGTTGCGTCATAATCACGTGGCAGTCATGAGAATTTAGGTTCTGAAACTTTTTCTCTAGCATATTTATTATTCCCTTTATATTCGACGAGAAGCCAGTCATGACCTTCATACTGAGCAGGCATTCAAAGAAGATTTCTTTCTCTTCTTTCGTAAGAGCGTAGCTGGCAGGACCTTTATACTGCTTCGGAGGCATGCCATCTTTTTCGTGCAAACGTTGCAGGTCCTCCCATGTCTCAGTTGTATCTTTTGTCTTCCCATACACGCCCAAGAAGCCTAGCAGGTTCACGCAAAGGTTCTTCGTCACGTGCATCACGTCGATTGAGAACCAGACCTCTAGGTCTTTCCAGTAGGGTAGGTCCCAAAATATAGATTTCTTCTTCCACATGGGTGTGTGTCCCTCAGCGTCATTCAGAACAGCTAGTCCACCGGGACCCTTTCCAAAGATTACGTAGTGTAAATCATTGACCATAGCAAGCACATGATCACCGGTGCGCATGGCGGGCTTCTTCCGGTGATCTACCTCGCCTTTGAAATGCTTGCCTTTCTTTGGACATTGATGGTTGGTCGGAAGAAATCGACGATGGCCCAGGTACACATTCTTCCTGCATTTGTCCAGGTATATACTTTCAGTGTCATCTAAACAGTGCGTGCATGCGTGGTATCCTTTGTTTGTCTGTCCTGAAAGGTTACTGAGAGTGGGCCAATCGGTGATGGTCATGAATAGCAATGCCTTAAGGTTAAATTACACCTGTCTGTGCTCATCCCACGTACGTACACCGTTTTCGTTCCACAGCTGTAAAAGTTCTTCAAATAATAGCCTTAGGTACACATCAATTTTGTTGCCGGGTTGCTTAGGGCCTTGGATGAGAACTGGCATCATAATGAACTTCCGCTTCATGCACATCCAAGGAGGAAGGTTATACATACATAGAGTCACGGGCCAGGTGCTGTGATTGCTGCTCTGCTTCCCGAAAGGATTAATGCCATCCGCGCTTAAAGCAAACCATACATTCCTGGGTCCTTTGCAAAGTCATCCCAGTACTTTCTCTCGATTTTTCTCCACTGCGACCCGTCAGCGGGTGCTCTCAACTTCCCATCTTTCTTTCGGTTCTCACTGTGCCATCGCATCAACTTGGCATGCTCTTCATTTTTGAACAGATGTTTCAACCGTGGTATTATAGGAGCATACCACATCACCTTCGCAGGAACCCTCTTCCTGGGGGGCTTGCCGTCAACATCACCAGGGTCATCTCGTCTGACCTTATACCGCAATGCACCGCATACCGGGCATGCGTTCAGATCCTTGTATGCACCGCGGTAGAGGATGCAGTCATTAGGGCATGCATGTATCTTCTCCACCTCCAATCCTAGAGGGCATACGACCTTCTTTGCTGCGTATGTACTGTCGGGCAATTCGTTATCCTTTGGAAGCTTCTTCTTCAATATTTTCAGTAGCTTCTCAAATCCTTTGTCAGCCACAGCATTCTCTGCCTTCCACTGCAGCAATTCCAATACGGTACCGAGCTTTGTGTTACCATCTTCGCAATTGGGGTATAACCCTTTTTTGTGATCCTCTAACATGCGATCGAACTTCAGCTTCTCCTTTTGACTAATGCATTGCGTCCTTGCATCGACAATGACCCGGCGGAGATCATCATCATCGGGCACATCGTCTGGTTCCTCTTGATCTTCAGCAGCTTCACCCGTTGCAGCATCATTGGGCACATCATCTGGTTCCTCTTGATCTTCACCAACTCCCCCTGTTGCAGCATCACCATATTCAGGGGGCACATAGTTGTCATCGTAGTCTTCTTCTTCGCCGTCTTCCATCATAACCCCTATTTCTTCGTGCCTCGTCCAAACATTATAGTGTGGCATGAAACCCTTGTAAAGCAGGTGGGAGTGAAAGTTTTTCCGGTTAGAGTAAGACCTCGTATTCCCACATTCAGTGCATGGACAACACATAAAACCATTCTGCTTGTTTGCCTCAGCCGCACCGAGAAACTCATGCACGCCCTTAATGTACTCGCGGGTGTGTATGTCACCGTACATCCATTGCCGGTTCATCTGCGTGCATTATATATAATTAAGTGTCCAAATTAATAGAAGTTCATCATCATATTAAAACCAAAGTGCATACATAGTTCTCATCTAACAACATATAGCTCTCCAGAGCATCTAATTAATTAAACCATACATTGAAACTATGTAAAACATTTCAATGCGAAAACAAATGCGATCATAATCGCAACCAAGGTAACAATTGATCCAACGGCATAATGATACCAAGCCTCGGTATGAATGGCATATTTTCTAATCTTTCTAATCTTCAAGCGCATTGCATCCATCTTGATCTTGTGATCATTGACGACATCCGCAACATGCAACTCCAATATCATCTTCTCCTCCTCAATTTTTTTTATTTTTTCCTTCAACAAATTGTTTTCTTCTTCAACTAAATTTAACCTCTCGACAATAGGGTCGGTTGGCATTTCCGATTCACATACATCCTAGATAAATAAAATCTATGTCACGTTGGTCGGCATAATTTTCATAAACAATAAATGAACCAATAGTTATATAGATAATATACATACCACATCCGAATCATAGACAGGACGAGGGCCGACGGGGGCGGATACCAAAACCATCACACTATATAAGATGCAATAATAAATGTAAGAAAATGATACAAGTATCTATCTAAACATACAAGTAAGAATATTTTTCCTTTTAGAAAGAAGATAAGAACAAGACACTCACCACGGTGGTGTCGGTGATGAGATCGGCGCGGGTGATCGACGGCGGTGAAGACGGGGACGGGGCGTGACGGACCGCTAAATCTAGACAAATCTCGAGGAAAATGGAGCTTGGAGGTCGAGCTTCGAGAGGAGAAAGCTTAAGTAGTGTGGCTCGGGCATTCCATCGAACACCTCATGTGCATAGGAGGTGAGCTAGAGCACCACAAAGCCCTCTCCCCCTCGGCCAGAAAAAAACAGAGCACTGTGCTCTGCTCTTGCGCGAGGGGGTATATATAGGCACCTCATTGGTCCCGGTTGGTGACATGAGCCGGGACTAAAGGGGAGCCTTTGGTCCCGGTTCAAGCCACCAACCGGGACCAATGGTGGTGGGCCAGGAGCGAGGCCCATTGGTCCCGGTTCATCCCACCAACTGGGACCAAAAGGTCCAGATGAACCGGGACCAATGGCCCACGTGGCCCGGTCGGCCCCCTGGGCTCATGAACCAGGACCAATGCCCACATTGGTCCCGGTTCTAGACTGAACCGGGACTAATGGGCTGTCCCGGCCTGGACCAAAGCCCTGTTTTCTACTAGTGCTCTGCAGAACATCAGCCTCACATGCACAAGTGATGGAGATTGGTACATTAATCCTCTACCACATAATTGTCCACCGTAATGCATGAATGCATGGTCAGAATTAGCATGATGCATCATACTGCAAAGTAGGGCAGCACCTTCACAGCGTGAGACAATATCCATGTGTTTGTCTGGCTGTATGTTCACCCTCATTGTTGCTCCTATTGCTCCCATATACAAACAAGACTGATAAGAAGCTAGATTGGTGCTAGACTGGGTGCTCCACGTTTCATTCCCGATCATGGATGTCATGTGATGATGTGATGTGATCACGATATTCCACTAGTGCTCCACGTTTCAGTTCCAGATTTAATGATGTTTCTTCTTGCATCATGTGGAGAAGGAACTGTCAATAGCAGGCAGCAGCTAGATCAATTGTTTTTCTTCTATTATACACTGGGATCTGATTTCTATTTATCACATTTATTTCTAAACAGGTCATGATTTCATCCATAGTGATGTTCTCTCCAGGATGCAAATCTTTTCATGTATAATCTTTAATAAGGAAGAGACTATGTGTCGTGCAGCAGATCGATAGGGAAATCTTCAGGTTGATGGTCTTTTTAATGGGGAGAGGTGGACAATGGAGTAGTACAGACACTAAGATAGGGTCATTGGACTTTTAATCCATTATTATTTTTGGTTGAATCACAGAAAATTTTGGCCAAGGATTAGATTGGTTGATCATTTAAGCGACATAAGGTGGTCATCAGCGTGTTGGTTGACATGGGTTTCGATGCTCCCAAACTCAATCTGAATCAAGGAGGTTAGCAGTTGATGGATCCCTGCTTGCTCATTAAGGTTATCGATCAAAATTATTTTCCTTTGCATCTATGAGTGCCTTATTGTTGTCCTTGACATCAAGATAAATCAGCGTGCTGCAATCATAAATCAAAAAGCACGACCCAAATCTACAATCTAATCTCTCATATAGCTTTGTTGTACTGCAGGCAGGGAGGCACATAACCGGCCAACCACGAGCAGCAACGAAACAAGGTGAGAGCGGATTTCAGGAACTATAATGGATTGGCAGCATGGGGAGTCACACCCCAAACTCGGTTCGAGTTGACACGCTACGCAGTAGTGCCGGAGTCAGAAAGCCGATCACATCGTGTGTCCTGTCCGTATCCAGTGCAGTGCGCTTGGGACGGTGTATGCCAGGAGAACAAGAATATTACCATATATATATATGTAAGTATTAATTATTATTTAATTCATCTAGAAACTAAGATTGACTATGGTTTTCTTAGACAGATCGATTATGAATTGACTGCTCTAATACATAAGCAAATAGCCTGAAATTGTCTCTCTCCTGGGTACATACATAAGCAAATGAGCACACCCATTAGTTAGTTTGACTAGCCTCATCAAATAGCCATTTATACAGCCTCAGCGGAAAAGAATAATCGTTTACACAGGTATGAATACATTGCGTATGTACAAATTAGGGAAAAACTCTTTGCCACTTTGGTTTTCCTACAACGTCATGCCCTCTAATAGTGTTGTTCTCTTCTGGGATTCAACTCAATGCAAATCTTTTCAGGTATGATCTTTAATAGGGAAGAGACTATGTGTCATGGAGTAGATTGATAGAGAATTCTTCAGGTTGATGATCTTTATAATGGGGAGAGGTGGGTATTGTGGAGTAGTACATAGACTGAGATAGGATTCTTCGACTTTTAGTAGATTTATTTTTGGTTGATTAGATGATTGGTAGCATCAAGCCAATCTTTGATATGTTCCTGTCCATGATGGTTCTAAAATGTGCACGTGTGTTGTTTGATTGATAACTTGATGCTAACCCTTGATCTTTGTCCAACTATGATGGTTATAGCTTTGTTGTACTTTAGGCAGGGAGGCACGTATCCGGCCAATGGCAAGCAGCAACAGAACAAGGTCAAAATGGATTTCAGGAACTACAATAGATTGGCAGCATGGGGAGTCAGACCCCAAACTCGGTTTGGGTTGACGTGCCACGCAGCAACGCCAGAGCCAGAGAACTGATCATATGGCGTGTCCTATTTCGTATACCATGCAGTGTGCTTGCGACAACAAGAATATTACCATATATATGGTAATAATGCCGATCTAATTTCGAGCAAGCAAGGCTATATATGGGCTAGAAATATTGTGGAATAATCATGCATTTTCTATATAGAAGAATGTTGTGGAGTCCTCTTTGCGAGCACAATACTGTGGTGTCTCTCATTATTTTTTTAGAACCATATTTTGTGTATTACTATATTTGACACCTTTTATTAGAAAGAATTCTTGATTTGAACCGTCTCACACCTCCATACATACCGATTTCTATTCAGGTATATTTACTGTTAAAGATAACTAAAAACTTAACTTTATATGAACTAAGATTCCTACTAAGATTAATTTTAACCTTAGATAAACAAGGCACAATTTAACATGCATGTACATATGTGAAACTTCGGCTCTCTTAATTATAATCCTCGTGAAGAAGAAATGAGAACATGATTTGTTTAAGAATTTCAAAATATTTTTAAAATGTGTAACCTGATAGGTGTTTAACTAGAATACAACTTTGGGAAAAGTGTTTGAATTAACTATTAATTCTATTAAAGTGTTTTGAAGGTTAACTGCACTAAATTAGAGCTAGTAGCGTAATGTTTATAAATACCAAATATTTATGGTTGTAAATTTACAATTGTCATGAATTTTTATACCTTTAGATGACGCAAGCCACATATCATAGAACTATTGTAGATAGACATACCGAGTAAAAAAATTATATGTTATGCTAGCCCGTGCGAATGCACGGGTTGGTGGCTAGTTCTATCAGTTCATGGGGCCAATTACGAGCCCGGTTTATCAGTAACTTCAAGGATACATGTAAGCAGCCTATGTCGATAGTGGACTTAGCTGCCTGCGTCCAGGAGGAAGGAGAATCAACGACTCATTGGGTGCGCCGGGTCTCACAAGTGTTGCATTCATCAGACCGCATCAATGCTGACACTACAGTCCTAACCCTAGAAGGCAACTGCCGGTTTGGGCCCCTAAAGCTGAAGTTGGGACGGATGAAGCGCCATTGCACTGACATGGGGACCCTCATGGCTGCTTTGGTAAAGTATGCTGACTCTGATAGTACCAAGGATCCTGAATGTGATGATGACAAGGCAGGGAAGGGAAAGAGGAAGAACAACTCCAAAGGTTAGCAGCATCACTCGGCAGGTAACGGTAGCGGAGGCAAGCATAAAGCAGATGGCAGCATAGACTTCGTGGCTAATACCAACACGCAGGACAAGGGTCAGCGACGCAAGGGTAAACCACCAAATCGTGGTGGAGCGCCTAACCCTAACCCGGACTGCTTAAATTATCTATTGAACTAGCCCTGTCCAAAGCATGGGACGAAGGAGGTGCCAGCAAACCACCTTTGGAAGGATTGCTTCATTATGCAGGAGTTCAAGAATTCTAATGCTTTCCGGTATGATCACGGCTCCGGTGGTGGCTCAGGATCCGGGCCAAGTTACGGTGGAGGAAATTCCGGTTTAGGATTTAATGGTAATCCGGGCGGACATAACAATCAAAAGAATCAAAATAACCAGGGTGGTTACAACCAGCAGCAGCAACAGTCGGGTTACTAGAGCAACCCGAAGCAGTTGAATAGTGGGTTGTAGCATGTCTTCACCACTAGCTTGGATAAGCGAGACCAGCGTAGATAACGGGGCACGGTCGGTTCAACAGAGTTGACTAGTGGGTTGTACCATGTCTTCACCACTAGCTTGGATAAGCGAGACCGGAAGGTTTAGAGGCGGGCAGTCAACTTTGTTGAACCGGCCGTGCCCCGTTATCTACGCTGGTCTGAACAGCCAATCATATGGAGCAGAGAGGATCACCATCCCCAGGTTGATAATCCGGGTTAGTTGGCTCTGGTAGTGGCGCCTCAGGTGGGAGGTTACAAGTTCACCAAGGTGCTCATGGATGGAGGGAGCAGCATTAATATCTTGTACTATGAGACTTTCCGTCGTATGGGACTAACAGATAAAAATCTCAAACCATCCAATACGGTGTTCCATGGTGTGGTACCTGGCAAGTCAGCATATCATGTTGGTAAGATAGCTCTGGAAGTGGCCTTTGGAGATGATGATGATTCCAGGTCGGAAACATTGACGTTTGAAGTGGTGAAAATCCAAAGTCCATATCACGCCTTGTTTGGGCGACCGGCCTACGCCAAGTTTGTGGCACGGCCCTATTATGTGTATTTGCAGCTCAAGATGCCGGGTCACAAGGGGACAATAACGGTCCACGGAAGCCGCAAAATCACTTTGCAGTGCGAGGAAGGAGATGTGGCCTACGCAGAGTCGGTTTGTGCCACCGAGGAGCTGAAGTATTATAAGGACAATGTTGATCCGGCAGACATGACTCCATTAAAGAAGCCAACTACGGAGCATGATCCGTCCTTGAAGTTCAAATCGGCAGCTGAAACTAAACTTGTTGACTTCGTGTCTGGCGATTCGTCCAAGCAGTTCAGCATCAGTACCAACTTGGATCCGAAATAGGAAAGCGCGCTCATCAAGTTCATCCGTGAGAATCGGGACATTTTTGCATGGAAGCCCTCTGACATGCCAGGTGTACCGAGGCAACTCGCTGAGCACACCCTTAATGTGGATCCCAAATACAAACCGGTGAAACAGTTCCTCCGCCGGTTTAACGAAGAAAGACGCAAGGCGATTGGAGAAGAGGTAGCCAGGCTTTTAGCAGCTGGCTTTATTATTGAAGTTTTCCACCCTGAGTGGCTTGCCAATCCGGTGCTGGTCCTTAAGAAAATTGGCACCTGGCACATGTGTGTGGATTACACAGATCTTAATAAGGCTTGTCCAGCAGATCCTTTTGCCCTCCCCCGTATCGATCAAATTATTGATGATACGGCGGGTT
This sequence comes from Triticum urartu, assembly GCF_056163025.1. Lineage (NCBI taxonomy): Eukaryota > Viridiplantae > Streptophyta > Magnoliopsida > Poales > Poaceae > Triticum > Triticum urartu. Next base: position 618,496,836 of record NC_141879.1, on the reverse strand, counting down.
GTGAGCGTTTGAGTTTTTTGGATGCATATTCTGGCTATCATCAGATCAAAATGGAAGTTAAGGACCAGGAGAAGACAACATTCATAACTCCCTTTGGAGCCTTCTGCTATGTGTCTATGCCCTTTGGGCTCAAGAGTGCCCAGGCAACTTATCAACGGTGTGTACAAAATTGTCTTCACAAGCAGATTGGTTGTAATGTACACGCTTACGTGGATGATATCATGGTTAAGTCAAGGGAGAAGGAGACTCTGGTTGACGACTTGAAGGAAGCCTTCGATAACCTAAGGACGTACAAGATGATGCTTAATCCAGCCAAGTGTGTCTTTGGTGTACCGGCTGGCAAGTTATTGGGTTTTCTGGTGTCCAACAAGGGAATCGAGGCTAATCCGGAGAAGATCACAGCCATTACCTCCCTAGCTAAACCGAAGTGTATCAATGATGTTCAACGCCTGGCAGGCCGGATTGCAGCGTTAAGCCGGTTTATCAGCCGCCTTGGTGAGAAGGCAATCCCTTTGTATCAGATGTTGAAGAAGACGGATCAATTCGTATGGAGTTCTGCTGCTAATGAAGCATTTGAGGACTTAAAGCAGCAATTGGATAATCCGCCTGTGCTCGCCGCTCCCATGGACAAGGAGCCATTACTGGTATATGTTGCTGCTAATGCTCGTGCGGTCAGTGTGGCTATTGTGGTGGAGCAAAAAGAGGCAGGCAAGGAGCATCCAGTTCAACATCCAGTTTATTATATCAGCGAGGTACTCATTGAGTCCAACCAAAGGTATCCGCATTGGCAGAAGCTGGTATACGGAGTTTTTATGGCAAGCCGGAAGCTTAAGCAATACTTCCAAGGGCACCCCATTACGGTGGTCAGCTCTGCTCCCTTGGGGGATATCATCCAGAACCGGGGAGCGACTGGCCGGATTGCCAAGTGGGCTATAGAGCTTGGGCCGCACGGGTTGAAGTATGTGCCTCGGATGGCGGTTAAGTCTCAAGCACTTGTTGATTTTATCAATGATTGGACGGAACTGCAAGTACCTGAAGAAAAGCCAGATCACACATATTGGACCATCCATTTTGACGGATCCAGGAAATTGGAAGGCTCGGGGGCTGGAGTCGTATTAACTTCCCCACGAGGTGATAAGTTTTGTTACGTTCTCCGCTTAATGTTCCCTTGTACTAACAATGCAGCTGAGTATGAAGCCTTGCTCCATGGTCTCCGGATGGCTAAGGAGATGAATCTAATTCGAGTTAAGTGCTTCGGTGACTTGGACCTCGTGGCTCAACAAGTATCTGGCACTTGGGATTCCAAGGACCCACTCATGGCAGCATATCGTCGTGAGGTGGATATTGTTGCAGGTCACTTTAAAGGCTATCAGGTGGACCACGCGGACCGATGGAAGAATGAAGAGGCGGACACTTTAAGCCGGCTGGGCTCTCAGCGCAAACCGGTCCCGCCCAATGTTTTTCTGGATGTGCTGCACAACCCGTCGGTCAAGCTCCCTGGTGAAGCGGATTTGGTTATTCCTGATCCGGAGGCTCAATTGGTGGCAGCTCTTCATGTCATTCCGGATTGGACGCTTCCTTACTTGGCGTACATGAACCGGGGCAAGTTACCAGAGGATGAGACTCTGGCCCGACAGATAATCCGACGGTCCAAGTCCATGACTATTGCCAATGGCGAGTTGCATCATTGCAGTGTATCAGGGGCGTTTCAACGCTGTGTGTCTCCTGAAGAAGGCTGTGAAATTTTGCATGAGATCCACGAAGGAGATTGTGGTCACCATGCCGGTTCCAAATCTTTGGTGGCTAAAGCGTTTCGCCATGGCTTCTATTGGTTAACTGCTCATGCTGATGCGGAGGATCTGGTCAGACGATGTGACGGTTGCCAAAAGTTTTCAAGACGTGCTCATGTGCCGGCTCAAGAATTGAGAATGATTCCAATTACTTGGCCGTTTGCGACTTGGGGGCTGGATATGGTTGGGCCTTTCAAAAGGTCCAAAGATAAGAAGACCCACCTCCTGGTGGCGGTTGACAAGTTTACAAAGTGGGTGGAGGCAGAACCTGTTAGCAAGTGTGATGCGGCCACGGCGGTTCAGTTGATCAAAAAGGTGATTTTCCGGTTTGGCTTTCCACACAGTATCATCATAGATAATGGTACCAATTTGTCCAAGGGTGCCATGAAGGAGTTCTGCGAACGGGAGCACATCCGGCTTGATGTTTCATCAGTGGCACACCCACAGTCCAATGGTCAAGAAGAAAGGGCTAATCAAGAGATCTTGAGAGGCATCAAGCCCCGTCTTATGGTTCCTTTACAGAAAACACCGGGTTGTTGGGTAGAAGAGTTACCATCTGTGTTATGGAGCATCAATACTACACCCAACAGATCAACAGGATACACGCCGTTCTTCATGGTCTACGGAGCGGAGGCGGTTCTCCCAAGTGATATCCGTCATGACTCACCTCGTGTGGCGGCTTATGTTGAAGCGGAAAACGAGACAGCACCGCAAGATGCTTTGGACCGGTTGGATGAAGAGCGTGACATAGCAGCTGCTCGCTCGGCGATTTACCAACAGGATCTTCGTCATTATCACAGTCGCCGAGTTAGAACCAGAACCTTTCAAGAGGGAGATTTGGTGCTTCGACTCGTCCAAGATCAGACTGATATGCATAAGCTATCCCCACCTTGGGAGGGGCCTTTCGTGGTCAGCAAGAATCTGCATAACGGGTCATACTATCTGATCGATATTCGAGAGCATAAAGACTCACATACATCAGAGGGGGAGACCAATAGGCTGTGGAACATAGCTCATCTTCGGCCTTACTATACCTGAGCCATTCACTCTACTTATGTACATACTACGACGATGTATATATTATGATTAATATAATAAACCGGAACCTCAGCTAAAGTGGGGTATCTGTTCTTTTACATCATGCGTGGTTACACGGAGTTGTTCTAAAGCGGCCTCCTGTTTACCCCTTGAGTTAGCTTTTCAAAGCATCATGTAATATCACTTGGGGGCTTGGTCGTATCCGAACCAATGCAACACCTTTTGATAGGCGAAAGCCACCAGATCACTTGGGGACATGGTCAAGTCTGAACCAGTCACGCCTCTTGATCGGCCTAAGGCTACAGAATCACTTGGGGGCTTGGTCGAACCCGAACCATTGCTACGCCTCTTGATCGGCAGAAATGCCACGGTTTCATTTGGGGACCTGGCTGACTTGAACCATAGCTACACCTATCGGGAGCTTGGTCGTGTCCGACCATGGTAACACCATCTGATCGGCTCAAATAAGCCTCTTTTTGCAAACGGTTTTATCATTGCCTTTGCTTCACAATTTTCTTTGATAGATATTTCTTTCTTTTTGTTGCGTTTTTTAAACCGACAAAGTTTTAAACTGGTTCAAACTATCAATTGACGGAACACGGTCCATTTTTAATCCGGAGACTATTTGCCCGGTTTGATTTTTTTATTAACATCCTATTACGGAGTAACGCAGTGTTTTATTATAACCCGGCGCGGTTTACATGGTAAACCGGCATTATATATATACAGGAGCTACTATCTCCTCCAACAGTGTGGGTTTATAAACCTCCACTTCAAGATTGGCCAAGCCAACTTCATGCCCAACGATGGCAGGTATTATATATCCCAAAGATTTGATCATATGCTTAAATTTCAGATATTTTGATTTCATATATGCAGACATCATACTCCACCTGACGGTACAAACGCAATGGCACTTTAAGATTTTTTGTATTGCAGAAAATACTTTGGAAAGTTCATCACCCAAAGGAAGAACAAATTGCAGTAATTATGCACGAAGGCATATCAAAATCAAGAGTATCGGCTAGCCTATTACAAGGCAACACGGTGCCCAAAATAAGATCATTGTTTTTTCGCAAAGGAGAAGCAGTTTAAACCGGCTTCTAGTTCAAGCTTGGTCACCAGCCTGGCCTGATGGTTGTGGGTCATCCCGCGCCGCTTCAACTTCAACTTCTCTACCCAGCGGCTAGAAATCAACAGTTGTACAGTCGATTCCCATTAATGCTTGAAAGACAGCTTCATCATGGATCAGCAACGACGGTTCAATATTGGGAGCGTAAGTATGCTTACGGATTGGCGGGATAAGGTTTTCCGCTTCAGGAATGGGTGCAACTACTCGCTTGTTTTGGTTGTCATATTGGGCTTGATAATGAGATAAGTCTGCTTCTTCAACCAATTGACAAGCTAGCGGACGCACCTCCCGGTTTATTGCTCGCAGATCCGCTTCACTAAACTCTGACCCATCTTCCTTCAAGCTGGGATAGCCCTGAGCCGCTTCAACAGGATCAAAGTCCGGCACCCAAGCTTTTGCCCGGTTTAAGGCATTGATCGCGCCGGTTCGAGCAGCAGATTTCTTTAGCTCCTCAACCCGGGCAGGAAGCATCGACAGTCTCTTCAGAGTGTCCTGAATCAAAGTGGGCGCCGGATTGTTGTGGGATGCAGTAGAGATGATCCGCTGTGCACTAGTGTACAGTTGTTCGGTCAAGGTGTAGGCGGCTTTCAATTTCTTCCGCACATCTGACCCCAAGTGACCAATGCGTGTCCCTGAAATATTATAAAGGGTTAACAAACCGGCAGCTCTATAGGACGGCCGAATCAATCCAGAAATCAAACCAGCTTACCAAAGATAGCAGCGGTCATGGCATGCACTTGCCGCTTTATGCTGGTCAGTACGTCCACCACCGGTTTCAGTGCAGCCTCGGCATCTTCTGCTCATTTGGTTAAAGCGGATTTTTCAGTGGCCCAATCAGCCCACTTCTTCTTGAAGCCCTCCTTAAGCTGTTCCATGGCGCTTAAAGCGCTTGTTAATTCCTCTTTTGCTTTGGAGGTTTCAGCTTGTTGGCACTTCAGATTTTCTTGGAGATCGGCGACTTGGTTTTCCTTTGTCTTCAGCTCAGCCTGCATACAGACAGATATATGATTCCGCAAGCAGTACAACAATTGAAGTACCAACCACATAACAAGTTATGCGCTTAGCCCTTGGGGGCTAATGTATATTTGATCTTAATCTTTCAATAGATTCTAAAGTCCCAAGATCAATACAAGTATTCAACTTGGCACTTGGGGGCTAATGGCTATTTGCTCAAATAAAGATGACAATTACTTAAAGTCCCGGTTTAACTACGCTAAGTTGAACCGGCCCTTGGGGGCTACACCAGCGAATTCCAAAGTATGGAGATTTATGTTTGCAAGTCCCGGTTTGAAAGAAGATTCTAAACCGGCCCTTGGGGGCTAGGAGAATTAACAAGATTGAAATGTCCAAACAGGGAAAAGCACATGGAAGTTACCTCAAATTTCTCTTTCATCATATTCACTAGACCAGCTTCATAATCATGGCTGGTATACAGCCGGTTCAGATAGCCAGCATGAAGATCTTGGGCATTCAGAGCAGCATAGGTCACTAAGTCAACATTCCACTTGCCTTTGCCCATGGCAGCAAATTCTTCTTTGGCGGTATGCTTAGATAAAGCAACAGGATTGCTGGGCTCTGTACGGCCAATACCAGTAATTACAACTTCATCATCCTTAGCATCACCGGTTTGCACTGGCACAGTCGGTTTGTCAACAGGCTGGGATGGACTGGTGGATCTCCCAAACCGGATGGGGCTTGTGGGCTGGTTGACAGGGCCTGAGGCATCATTAGGCCTTTCTTCAGCAATAAAATCGTCATCCTGCTATGTGGATCATTGGGTATATCTTCATGAATAGCCGCTTCAAGATCTTGTGTTTTTCCCGGTTCAGGGACGGTGTCCTCCTCGGCCGCTTTATCTAGGCGAGCCTTCTTGCTCGGCCTAGGCTCGGTCAAATACAACATATGTTACAAGGTGATGTAGCAGAAATATTATGATAAGTATAGCTTACCCAAGCACCGTTTTGAGCGGTGGCAGCTGAGTAGCCGATGACTCGCCAGAGGATGAGTGGGAAGTAACCTGATAATCAGAGTCAGATGGATTAAGAGGTTGATGAAAACAGCCCGCTTTAGGACAAGCACTGACAAGCAAATTACAGACCTCTGAACGGCGTTTTCGAACCGGACTATTCGGTAAACCGGCGGAGGTAACTACTTGGCCGCTGTGCCGGGTTGTGCGGAGAGCTTCGTGCTGTTGGGTCTTCATAAGAAATTTGGGATCCAAGTAAGCAATAGGATGAGAAAATTTAACCTTCCGGTTTGCCTGACGGGTTTTTAGTGAAGGCAAAGGGTCTGAATCGGAAGAGAGAGTAATTACCTCTGCAGCATCGGCATGGCTGGCTCCGGCATCATCCTGACAAATATCATCATCAATAAGGTGCATGAAAAGTAAGCCAAGTGAGTCAAGCTCTACCTCAAGGTCCGGATTACCCACATCATCATCAGGGGTCGGATCAGAAGATGCAGTGGTTCTCTTCTTATGAGCAGGCCGCTTCACGACTTTAGTCTTTGGCCGGATTGGTCGTTCCGGTTTGTCTGTTTTTTCTAGCTTCTCCTGGGAAAGCTTCTTGCTCCAAAACAGATCATTGCCCTGTTTAAACAGACATTGATATTAAACAATGACCAGATATATTAATAACAGGTTCAGTAAAAAGAAGAATCAAGCTCTTACAGCTGGCGGTTTGTTGGTGGCACAGAAGGGAAGCAGGCCGGTTCAAGCACAGACGTGTTCCGGTTCATTCAGCATTTTATTCACAGCCTCTGTGATTTCTTCTTCGGTGAGCTGGATGTTAGCATGTCACAGTGGGTCATCAACACTGCAAGTATACTCGCACATCAAACCGGAGCGGTGACTAATGGGCAGTATGCTCCACGATATCCAACAGCGAGCGAGATCAACCCCTGTTAAACCATTAGCCATGAAGGCTCTGAGCTTGGACAGTTGAGGAGCGTATTTGCTTCTCTCCTTGGCAGTCAACCTTTGCGGAAAGGGGTGTGTATTGCTAAGTCGCTCCGGATGAAAGCCAGGCAAAGGATTTTCACCAGCAGGGGAGGTGTCTTTGCAATAGAACCATGTTTGATTCCACTCTTTGGGGTGGCTGTGCAGTTTGGCGTGAGGGTATGTGACCTCTTTCCTTTTCTGAATCGCCACACCACCCAATTCTGTATTGGAACCATCAGTAAACTCAGTACGACGGTTTAGATGGAAGCAATCTCTGAAGAACTCAACTGTGGGCTCCTCTTGAAAGAACACCTCACAGAGCACTTGGAAGTGACACATGTTTGTAACAGAGTTGGGGCCAGTGTCTTGAGGGCGGAGTTGAAAATCAGCCAAAACGTCCCGGTAAAATTTAGAACTGGGCGGTTTAAAGCCCCGGGCCAAGTGGTCTACGAAAACGACAACCTCTCCTTCTTGAGGTGTGGGAGGGCATTCTTTGCTAGGGACCCTCCAATGGATGGTGTTTTTGCTGCCTAAAGCGCCGATCAGGACTAAATTGTTCAGTTGAGTCTCTGTGACGCGAGAAGGAACCCAGTTGCACTCATATACTTGCTTGGCCATGATGAAATCTACAAGATAGGTGATTCCGGTTCAAGAATGCATTGATTAAAGTACACTTGTATGTACAATGGTAAATCGGAGACAGCTCTATCTAAAACGGAGTTTTATGAAGCAACAGCATCTGGCGGTTCAACAAGGGGACTAATGGTATATACCGGTTTGTTAAAAATTTTCTACAACAAGTTAAACCGCCGGATCTAAGCATTGAAACAGTTGAGATTGCAGATAGTTATGTGTACAGAAACAGATTTCACAAGATTTCTATACAGCGACGGATCTGAAGCAAGTTCAGAAAAGAAGGAAAATATTCAAGGTTCAAAAAAGAACAGTACCGAATCAATGGGCAGAGATACAGGTAGATCTATGGTCTTGAGGCATGTAAGTGAAGGAGGATGCTAAAAATTACCGCTACACAGAGCAAAGGTTCACAGGTTCATCTAAAATCTATCATATGAGTACAAAGCAGACGATGAACACTGAAGAACTTGGAAACCCTAGAACGGATCTACGGAGGAAAAGGTGAAAAACTCACCAGAGCCGAGGAAGAAACAGAAGGTCGCTGCGATGCTTTGATACAATCAAGGTGATGCAGCGGCCAAGGTTGGAGCAGAGGTCGTCGATGGCAGCAGAACTCCGAAGCTGGACGATGCGGGGAAGACGAAGCAGAAGGGCATGAAGGGGAAAAATAAATGACCCTTCAGTCCTATTTATAAGGCAAGGGACATGTGTCAGGCGCGAAAATCAAGGGACCGTGGGTTTGGAAACGAAGCTGTCGCCTTAATTGTCGCAGACCTATTAAACAAAAAAGGTATCATGGATAAGTTTCTTTATAACAGGTGACGTCACGCCGGTTTACAACGACCAGAGAAGATGACATCACGGCAGTTCAACAAACTACAAGAAGATGTTGAAGAGGAAGTTTTTTGCTAAAGGATTGACATGAACCTGTTCAAATCAATATGGGGCCTAATGTTGGGGATATTACTACTGGGCGTAAACCGGCCTATCTGGGCCGGGTTAACTTCATCAGTAGTTAAGTATGTTAAAGCCCATGAAGGTAGATGAGGGCTTAAAGCCCATGATCGGTTTAAGGCCTGTAGGCGTAAACCGGCGTTGGTATGTAACTTGTATTGTAAGTTAGGAATAAGTAGAGACCAAACCGGACACATCTATGAGCCGGTATTCGGACTCTGTGAACCAACGGGCGTCACCCGTGTATATAAGGGACGACACGGCGGCGGTTCAAGGACAACAGACAACAACTCGAGACTTAGGCGAAGCTTGTTTGCTCCCTACTCATCGAAACCCCATCAATTCCATCACAACTAGAAGTAGGCTTTTACCTTCATTGAAGGGGCCGAACTAGTCTATACCTATACTAATTTGTGACTCCCTAAAAATTACCATGTTAATCGGTAATTATGAACCGTTAATCTGATGGGGCCGAGTTATTACGGTGTAGATCTGGCCATATGATTCTCGCTTGAAAGTTTGTTCAGTTGAGAAAAAACACTATATTAATCTACCGATTCTTCCTCCCCTCCCGTAAATAAAGCAATCTATCTCTTCAAAAAAAACTCTATCTACTCATAAGCTCTAACCGTCCCCTTCAGAAAAAAAGGAAAAAAAAACTAATCTAATTGTCATCTCGCCTAATCTCACGGTGTTCCTACCCGACAACCGCATACCTCCTGCAATCTCCCGTCATGTCTTCTGTGGCGGCGGCATGGCAATGAATCCAGCCCAACGGCTCATGAGCTGCAACTCCGATGCCGACGACTTCAAGATGAGCTGGGCATTACCTTCACGAAGCTTGAAGGGGCACCAGTACCAGCACCGGTGTATTCATCGCTCGAGGGGGTGCCAGTACCAGCACCGGTGTCTTTGTCGGCATCACGTAGGAGCAAGTCTACACCGTGGCTCAGTGTAGCTCATCAAGATCGAGTGCCCTGCATGGCCCCCGGCCAGGTAAGGCTTTCTTCATAATCCCTTAATTTTACTAATAAATCAAACACTGATTTGTGCAAGGGGAGTCTCATGGTACAATTCGCTTGATACCACACTACATACACATATTGATCAAACTGGTCTCGGCAATGTCAAGAAAGATTATGTATGTTTTTCTTTAAGCAACCATGTATCTTTCATAGATGTTAATAGCCCTTTGATTGATTGCCTACTCTGTACAGGTCTCAGCCTTCTCCATGAGCCAGATTGATGTCTTATGGTTCAGGATTGACTTTTACGATCTTTACCTTACTAAAACTTAAGCAATAATCTTTCTCTGCATGCCATGCCATCTGATCTGTCGCCCCATCTGATTTGTCGCCGTTGTCGACTTCCTAGAGCTGAAATATGGATCTCTCTCATGGATCCCATCGGTATCCTTCAATTCACCTTCGTCCATGTTAGCAGCCGGCCATGCAGAATGCACCAGACTCTCACGTACAAGTGATGGAGATTGATCCATTGATCCTCCACTGTAGAACGGTTTACCGCGAGTCCCGCCGGTGTCCTCTGATTCACCACTCCTGGGTTCTCTGATTTGTCGCCGCCGTCGACTTCCTAGCGCTTAAATATGGAGCTCTCATGTGAGTCCCTTCTGTATCCGCTGATTCACCGCCCCCGATATTAGCAGCCAACCATGTATAATATACTAGGCTCTAGCATCCAAGTGATGGAGATTGATCCATTGATCCCCCACTGCAGACCAGTCCGCGGCGTGTCCTGCCCGTGTCCTCCAATTCACCACCCAGGATGTTAGAAATAGGCCATCTACAGAACATCAGCCTCGCATGCACAAGTGATGGAGATTGGTACATTAATCCTCTACCACATAATTGTCCACCGTAATGCATGAATGCATGGTCGGAATTAGCATGATGCATCATACTGCACCGTAAAGCAGGGCAGCACCTTCACAGCGTGAGACAATATCCATCTGTTTTTCTGGTTGTATGTTCACCCTCATTGTTGCTCCTATTTCTCCCATATACAAACAAGACTGAGAAGAAGCTAGATTGGTGCTAGACTGGGTGCTCCACGTTTCATTCCCGATCATGGATGTCATGTGATGACGTGATGTGATCATAATATTCCACTGGTGCTCCACGTTTCAGTTCCAGATTTAATGATGTTTCTTCTTGCATCATGTGGAGAAGGAACTGTCAATAGCAGGCAGCAGCTAGATCAATTGTTTTTCTTCTATTATACACTGGGATCTGATTTCTGTTTATCACATTTATTTCTAAACAGGTCATGATTTCATCCATAGTGATGTTCTCTCTAGGATGCACTCTTGCGTCCTTGTGTCCGCTTTAACCCCTTCAAGCTAACCCATTGCGATGGCTCCATGACTAAGTCCTTTCACGAGGACATCTGCCGTGACAAAACCACGACAGTCCTTGTCCTCAAGCATCTCTGTGGTGGTGCGGAGTAGCGAATCCTCATGGGAGGAGTCATCGTAGAGAGCCTGGTAGTAACCTTCTTCACTAGGAAGTGATGCTGGCATATAGCGGAACTCAGTGTTCCGAAGCAAAGGATGTCTAGCTCGCATGATGGTCATCATCGAGTAAGCTGCATCCTGCACGGACATCTCGATGGTAATCCCAAGTCCATATGAACAATGGAGGGATTCAGTAGCTCCAGGATTGGAAGGGTATATCCTGACTGTGCAAAGATATTGGCTCTGGTTGAAATCTTGATATTGCTCCTCAATGGTATATTCAGGATACCATCGATAGCCCATCTTGGTCATCACACGGACTAGCATGGCCGTGTGACCAGGTACATCGAGGCATCGAGTCAAATGAACCACTTGATTCTGGGTGTGGGTGGCCATCTGAAAGTGCAAAATAATGCGAAGGCATTAGAATTTTCTAGGAGAAATTGGACAGCATAACTGCTGTAAATGCTCAGAAAAGATTTGAGACATTCACAACAGTTGGCAAAACCACTCAACAACATCATATCAAGGTTCTGGTTTAACTGACAACATACTAAAAGTAGTAGAAACTGAACTGAGGCCTGGAACCAACAATCCAAAGATTCTACGGATTAGTAACACGTGAACCTGATAGAAGATGAGATCCTAGTCCTTAACCCACGTATAAAGAGAAGAGGATGACTCAGATAAGAGGGAATAAGGTAAAGTAGTAAAAAGAGCCTTACGTTCCCTTCCACAATCAATTCCCCTACATATAACTAAAGCATTTCCAGACTCGACATCGACCAATTTGGCTTAACGAACCTACAGGCAGTCCGGCTCTGATGCCAATGCTGTCAGGACCCCGATTCCAAGTCACACTGATCTAGCCTATAACACCTCATATCACTTTGCGGCCTCACGCACGGTATTCCCATGGTTGTCGCCTTACCATGGCCCGGGACTGTTTGCGCCTTTTGGCTCACGTATATGATAGTGTCGCTAGCATCCATATGACAGAGAACCTGGGCCGACATGACTAGTCGTGAAACCAAAGTGGCAAACGGCGTATGAATGCGGGCTGTAGCAACTGGGCTAATAGGACTCCAGAAACCCGGGTTGTAGCAGGCTAATAGGACTCTGGATGTCTCCGCGTGACATTTCCCCGAAGGGACAGACACAGGAACGAAGTGAATCACATGCCGGCCAGTCAAGTGTTCCGGAGCAATAGTGCCGGGCTAGCAGGACTCTGGTGAACTGGGCTGTAGCGGACTACTATGGCTCATGGAAGCACAAGACTACATTTCCCCATAAGAGAGGCTACCAAGGATAAAAAACTAGATTGTCGGATCCCACACATACCAAGCATTTCAAACATACACACAATATGCTCGATATGTGTAAATACAACATGGCATCACAACAAAACTCTACAACTCAAAGTACTTTATTCAGAAGGCTCCAGAGAGCCTTACATAATATGTTCATACAGGTAGGGGTCACACGACCCGACACTCAAGTCATGCAAACATACAAGCACATGCGGAAGCAAACTTGTCTGGGTACAGACAACTAGAAAGCAAGAAGGCTTGACGAAGCATGTCTATCTACAAGGCCCTTCACGGCTCGGGATCACCACCTGGGTGGCAAGTCACTCATCAACGTCGAGATCTACATAGAAACCATCGGAGGGGGCGGTGTTCTCTTCTGCAACAGTAATGAAGCAAACATGAGTACAAAGGTACTCAGCAAGTCTTACAACAGATCCTACTATACATGCAACATTCTCAAGAAGGATAGTGGGGTTATTGCAGCAAGCCAACTTTGACTCTTGGCTAAGTTATCCTACTAGACAACAATTTGTAAATGTTTTGCGCACACGAGTCCACTACTCACCACAACAATACACTACCATGGACCCTCCCCCGTCATCCTACGTAAGGGCCATCCACGGCACTCACACTTGTCTTGAGGCTTTTAGAAGTATCCATTTACTTGTCTATGAACTGTATAGGCAACCAAGTAGTCCTTTACCGCGGACGCGGCTATCAAATAGATGATGTTAACCCTGCAGGGGTGTACCTCTTCATACATGCTCTCACCACTTATCGTCGTTAACACGATATGTACTCGGCAACCTTCAAGCGGAAGCCCAACGAGGGTGTCGACCACGGCCTACCAAACACTCAAGACCCTAGTCCAGGTTTATCGCCTATCTAGGGTCCATCCGCAGGGAGTCCGGCCGAGGTTTCCACATACGGCCCCGAACGATGTGTACAGGGTTCCCGAGACACCAAATGGGCGACTCGGTACACCGTGCCATGGTGTATCTACCGCATCATAGCCCACCCCTAGGGTCAGGACTACGCACGGCCGCCAACACATATCCTACAAACACCAGAAACTAGTTGCAACTCCTGGACAGAGGACTAGGGTGGTTAAGAAGCCGAGAGGGTCAATTAAGGATCCCAATGCATGGTTGTAACTGGTTCTTAAATCACACATACAGATCTCGGTGCTTAAGGACGGTTCCAATGAAACAACCCACCATGTACTCCTACATGGCCTGTCATCGATACCTTTACCAAATCGTGTTCAACACATCACTCACATTACCAACATATTCATTTCACTCTAGCCCATCACCTAGATGAACCAGACTTGACAGAACTCTAAGCATAGCAGGCATAGCAAGGTAGGAAACACAGACTTGGCTCAATCAACTCCTACGCATGCTAGTGGGTTTCATCTAGTTACTATGGGAATGACAGGTCATGCAGAGGAAATGGTTCAACTACCGCAACACACAACAGTTTGAAATGTTGTTGTCTTAAATGCAGTAAATGAGAGCAGGAGCGAGAACATGGGATTGTATCGATATGATCAATGGGATTGCTTGCCTGATGGAGTGGTAGTAGGGTACTGCCCTTCAGTCGGATAATCGAAGGTATCCTCGGAGGCAGAACCTACCACGAAAGACACAATGGAACACAATCATCACATGGCAATATGCAACAATAACATGCTATGACATGGCAATATGGTTGTGTTATGGCTAATGCATTCTAAACAGGTTGGTTTGAGTCCATTTGAATCAAAGATTCAAATATAAGCTCATGACATGAAGTCATATTAGTGCATTATCTTGTTTCACTCAAATAGCAAGGTTAAAATGTTCTGACATGCATGAAACCATTACAGATGGATAGATTGGATTTTTCTGATCATTTTTCATATATAAATCTTTGCATTTGGAGTTACAGATTAATTTCTATGAATTTTTGAAGTTTAGAACATTTTCTGGAATTTCCTATATAAGAATAAATCCAGTAATTGAATTACTGCGTCAGCATTGCGTCAAGGTGACGTCCGCAGTCAACAGGGACGGTCCAGGTCCCACGTGTTAGTGTCATTAGTTCAACTAATTTTCAGTTAGTCTTAAACATAATTTAATTAGCAGGCGGGTCCCACCTGTCATAAACCCAGGGGGTCAAACTGGGCCCACCCGTAGTCAAGCTTGGTCAGCAGGGTCAAACTCGCCGACGTTTAGCCGCCGGCGAGGCCAAACGCGGTGGGGCAGTGCGGGATTTGCACTCCAACGACCAAATGGAGGGCGGAGGCCACCTACGCGTAGCTGGGAGCAAGCCGCGTCGAGTGATGCTAGTGGTTGGGTTCGTGGTCGCCGGAAATAACGCCGCCGACGAGCGTAGCGGAGGCCGGAGCTCGGATGAGCTCGAACTCGTCTCTAGGAGGCACGGCGAGGAGCGTGGAGCGGTGCTACGGGTTCCCGCGAGTGCGGTGAAGACGATAGTGTGCCCGGTTTCGAGGCAACGTGGTTGTGGCCACGACGGCGACGTGCGGTGGCGGCGGCTGGTGCAGCCGAGCTTGGTGCGGTCACTGCGGTGCTTGTCGGTGTCAAAACTGGCGGATCTCGGGTAGGGGGTCCCGAACTGTGCGTCTAAGGCTGATGGTAACAGGAGGCGGGGGACATAATGTTTACCCAGGTTCGGGCCCTCTCGATGGAGGTAATACCCTACTTCCTGCTTGATTGATCTTGATGATATGAGTATTACAAGAGTTGATCTACCATGAGATCATAGAGGCTAAACCCTAGAAACTAGCCTATGATTATGATTGTTGTTGTCCTACGGACTAAACCCTCCGGTTTATATAGACATCGGAGAGGTCTAGGGTTACACAGAGTCTGTTACAAGGGAGGAGATCTACATATCCGAATTGCCAGGCTTGCCTTCCACGCAAAGGAGAGACCCACCCGGACACGGGATGGAGTCTTCAATCTTGTATCTTCATAGTCCGACAGTCCGGCCAAAGTATATAGTCTGGCTATCCGAGGACCCCCAAATCCAGGACTCCCTTAGTAGCCCCTGAACCAGGCATCAATGACGATGAGTCTGACGCGCAGATTGTCTTCGGCATTGCAAGGCGGGTTCCTTCTCCGAATACTCCACAAAAGATTTTGAACACGAGGATTGTGTCCGGCTCTGTAAAAAAAATTCCACATACCACCATAGAGAGTACATTATTCCAATAAAATCTAATCTGCTGACAACTTTTCATAACGTGACATCCTGCCGTGGTCCGGTCATTACGAACCGTCTTTTCCTGCTTGCCACTTCACGTGTTGCGAGGCGGTTTTATTGGGCACGTCTTGTCAAAGCAAAGATCTTGTTCCCCTTATCACGGCATTCTCATCAATACGGGTGTGGGTAACCCAACTGTGCCATCAATCGCGGAGCTTGGGGAATAAGCGAGTTCATGGGGCAAGTGGGGAGGCGCACAGTTTGTACCGCCTTCATAAAGGGACAAGGATTCCTCTTTTTCACCCGTGCCTCCTTCTTTCCCTGCCCGTCCATTCTCATGCACTCGAGCTCCAGCACCCAAGTTCTCATCTTCTTCGCAAAGCCATTCCAAACATGTCCGGAGCGGGAGGCAAGTGGATGGTCTCCTCCATTACGGAGGAGGACATTATGAAGCTCCGGGAAGCCAGATACCTGGCCGCAGACATCGCGCACCGGCTCCCAGACGCAGGGCAGATTGTCCCTACTCCAGAACCCCATGAGAGGGTTGTATTCCTCACCCACTTCGTCTGCGGACTGGGATTTCCCCTCCACCCATTTTTCCGCGGGCTCATGTTCTACTATGGGCTGGACTTCCATGATCTGGCCCCCAATTTCATCCTCAACATCTCGGCGTTTATCATCGTGTGCGAGGCCTTCCTCTGCATCAAGCCCCACTTCGGCCTGTGGCTAAAGACCTCAACATGAAACCGAAGGTGGTGGTCGGGCAGCAAGAGGAGTGCAGAGGCGCCATGGTGGGCAAAATGCCCAACATCACAAGATGTTCCTGCCAACCCCTTACCGAGGACTGCGGACTCAGCGCAAAGCGCCCTGCCAATCCGGTAAGCTCTTTATTTTTCACAAGATGTTCCTTTCCCATGTATAATCATGTGAAGGATCTGAGCCTCCATGCCATTTTAACGGGATTGGGTAGCTACAGCGGAGCGGATCGATTGCCCGGCCCCACTGCCCGAAGATCCAGCAAAGACTCTCTTAACGGAGATGTTGGTTCCGACGCCCTATGAGGCACCGGAGAAGAAGGCCGCGGGGACTAGGAAGGGTCTTCGGCGCAAGGTTCTATCGGACTCATCGTCCAAAAACACCGAGGCGCACTCCTCACACGAAAACAAGGAGGCGGAAGAGCAAAGTTCGCCAACAAGAAAAGGAGGGCTGCCCCATCTGGGGAGGCCGAAGGGTCCAAGAAGGGAAGGACCCTCCTTCCGGACCACTCCACAACAGCCGCTTACAGCAACGAGGAGTGGTTGCCCAGGGACAAGCCCCTGGCGAAGTCGTAAGTATTCGGATACTATAATAGTTCTGGTATGTTTTGTTTTATTGCTTCTTATCATGTCAAACATGATCGTGTAGTCCATCCAAAGTCCACATCAACGTATCCTCTTCGGATGGGTCTTTGGGCCAGTCGGAGATGAACAGCGATTCACTCCCGACAGCCACCTCCCCCCGGCACACAGACGACATCGAGGTGTTGTCTCAGAGGGCACCGGACCAAGGGGATAATTCTGGAGGCGCCCCAAGGCAACATCCCAGATGTCGGGCGCATGGGGGGTAAGACTCCCATGGGTTCTAATGATGGGGGCCGCAGCAAGTTTGGCCCCCAGCCGGATACTGCGCCGGAACCTCCAGTGGTTCCGGATTCTGTCAGGCGACCCCTCGCTAAGGGGGCGAGCCATCTGTGCCGATGGCCTTTGTCCAACCAGAGGCCTCGTACAACTTGCTGGAAGCGCTTCGCGGCGCTTCCATTGACAAAGAGCACCGCACCATCATGAGTGCGGTGGTCGAGAAGGTTCGGTCCGCCAAAAGCGGATTGACCGAAGCCCGTGCCAGCCTCCTAACCGGCTTTGAGGTAAGTAATCAAATTATGAGAAAATATCACAGCATAGACAGTAGCCCCTGATGCTTTGTTTGGTGTTTGCAAAGAAAGGCCGAACAGAGGATCAAATAACAACCATAGGAGTCTAATCAGAAGATGTCTATGTCAATAAGCAGGCTTCGCTGCTGGCCGCTGCCGCTCGTACTGCGGAGGTCTCCGGACTGAAGCGGGACCTTGAGCGGTCCGAGGAAGAGCTCGGTGTCGGTGTCAAAACCGGTGGATCTCGAGTAGGGGGTCCCGAACTGTGCATCTAGGTCGGATGGTAACAGGAGGCAGGGGACACGATGTTTTACCCAGGTTCGGGCCCTCTTGATGGAGGTAAAACCCTACGTCCTGCTTGATTAATATTGATGATATGGGTAGTACAAGAGTAGATCTACCACGAGATCAGAGAGGCTAAACCCTAGAAGCTAGCCTATGGTATGATTGTTGTTCATCCTACGAACTAAAACACTCCGGTTTATATAGACACCGGAGAGGGCTAGGGTTACACAGAGTCAGTTACAATGGTAGGAGATCTACATATCCGTATCACCAAGCTTGCCTTCCACACCAAGGAAAGTCCCTTCCGGACACGGGATGAAGTCTTCAATCATGTATCTTCATAGTCCAGGAGTCCGGCCGAAGGTATAGTTCGGCTATCCGGACACCCCCTAATCCAGGACTCCCTCAGTAGCCCCTGAACCAGGCTTCAATGACGACGAGTCTGGCGCGCAGATTGTCTTCGGCATTGTAAGGCGGGTTCCTCCTCCAAGTACTTCATAGAAGATTTTGAACACAAAGGTAGTGTCCGGCTCTGCAAAATAAGTTTCCATAGAGAGAATAATATTTACACAAATCTAATCTGCTGACGTATTCCGTGGCGTGACATCACACCATGGCCAAGTCTTTATTCGAATCGTTTTATCGTCCCACCTTAGTGCGTTTAGCGAGGTGGTTTCCTTGGCACGTCTTGTTAAAGCAGAGATCGTGTCCCCTTATTCCGGGATTCTCATCAACACGGGCGTGGGTAACCCAACCGTACCCGTTGGTATATTTTCTCGATCAAAGGCGAGTCCCAAACGGTCATGGGGAAGGCCCTTGGTATTCAACCTCTTATAAAGAGACCAAGGCCTTACTCCTTTCTTTCAATCTCAAACGATTTCGCCCTTCGCCTCGAGTTCCAACACCCAAGGCTCTAGATTTCAAGCGCTTCGGACCTTCGACAATGTCCGGTTCCGACCTTCGAGGCCGATGGATGCCTTCCTCCGTCGCGGAGGAGGACGTGCTGAAGTTGAGAGAGGCCAGGTTCTTGATCAGCGAAATCTCGCATTGGCTGCCTGCTCAAGGGCAGGTCATTCCCACTCCCAAACCCAGTGAGAGTGTGGTGTTCATGTCTCACTTCCTTCGGGGGCTAGGCTTCCCGACGGATCCCTTCGTGAGGGGGCTCATGTATTATTATGGGCTGGAATTTCACGACTTAGCCCCAGAGTCCATCCTCCATATTTCCTCATTCATCATTGTGTGAGAGGCCTTCCTCCGTATCACTCCTTACTTCGGACTATGGCTCAAGACCTTCAAAGTAGAGCCGAAGATGATCGGGGGACGGCATGCGGAGTGCGGAGGTGCTTTTATAAGCAAGAATGCTGGTACTCCATGGCCTGAGGGCTCTTTTCAAGAGGAGTCCAGCTTATGGCAGCGAGAGTGGTTTTATATTACCGCTCCTAGGGCCCCTAAGTGGGTGGCGCCACCTGCCTTTCGCTCGGGTCCCCTGCCACGACTGGCGTCATGGGTCAATACGGGGCTAGACTGCGGCCCGGCAAAGGACGTGCCCCTGTTGCAGGGCCACATCTGAGATCTCCTAGAAAGAGACATCAGTCTGCTCATGGTGACGCAGGTTATGTTAATTCGCCGAGTTTTGCCCTGCAAACATCGCCCCGTCCGCCTGTGGGAGTTCAACCCGGAGGGACCATGAGTTCTCGAACATTTTCTTGGCATGACGCCCATGGAGATGTACAAATTGTTCTTCGGACCACAAGTAGTGTGTCCGGATTCTACGAAGGACGCAGGTCTGAGCTACAATCGTCCGGATACTCAAGTAAGTAGCCTTGTGCCCGGACTCGCTATCCGTGTATTTATCATAAAATTGCCCCTAAAAGAGTTGTCCTTTAAACAGGAGTGGATAGCGAAGGCAAAGCTAATCAGGTGTCCGGCCCCCCTCCCCGAGACCACACCGGGTCCCGTGCTAGTTAGGATGTTGGAGGTTGTGCATTGAAAGGGAAGCGAGGGAGGGGACAAGGGAGCTATAGCCTCCTGAAAGGAGGTTGTCCGGAAGGGAGGAATCGAAAATTCCTCTCCTCAGGGGAAGAAGAGGACCGCCTCTGAAGACCCGGAGACCATGGCCTTAAAGTGGGGCAAGAAATCTTCGCAAGAGGGTCCTGTGCTGGGGGATACTTCGGCCGAATTATGCCCTCAAGGGGATCAACCCTCCACCGAGCCGTAAGTAGAGAGGAGTTTTCTTTCTAAGAAACGAGAGAAATCCCTACTTTATATCTGAGAAAATTAATCGAAAATTTACCTTGTAGCTCGGACCTTAGCCCCTCTCAGCAGAGCTCGTCTTCGGGGGATCTTCTTTCGGAGATGATGGAGAGCGGAACGCCTCCCCTTGCCGTACCGCTTGCGAAGCGGGCGACCCTGAGGTATCGTCGTGGAGGGTTTCTCCGAATCTGGCGGGGCCGGAAGGTAGTCATATGACCCCCCCAAAGCCCTCCACGTCCGGCCTTCGAAAAGGGCCATCAGACGAGTCCAGCGCCGTCTGGTGCGCAGTCGGAGGAGCTGAAGGATCTACTAGGGCGAGCATCTATCTCAGAAGAGCACCGTGCATTGATGGGTACGGTGATTGAGAGGATTTCATCCGCAGAGAGCGGAATGCACGAGGCCGTCAGGAGTTTACTGATAGGTTTTGAGGTACTCAAAATAATGTGCCCTTTCTGGATAGTTGCGCATAAATAAGATGCGCCCTATGTAGATAGTAGCCCCTGAGACTCTGTGTGTTGTCAAAAGTGATGGCGCACAGAGGATCATAATCCCAGGTCTAATATGCCGCCTTTATACATAGGTGGCGGAGTGTCCGGTGGCCAGCCGGACTGATGGATTTGTCGAGCTAAAGCAGCAACTTGACGTGGCAGATGCCGACATCGCGCTTGTCAACAAGCGGCTTGACGAGGCACAAGGTATGTAATTCCTTCAGCGGCGCCTGGTAAGAGGAGCTTTAAGCCAGTATCTTACAATGTGTGCGCTTGATGCAGATGGTGATGCTGCCATGGAGAATCTTCGGGCGGAACTTGCCCGAGCCAAGGAGCAAGCCAGGAAAAGTGATGCAGCTGCTGGAAAGGCAATTGAAGAGATGAAAGCCGAACAGGCTGCTTACTGCCAAAGCAAGAAGGAAATGGCCGAGATGGTCGTGAAGTTGAAGAACGCTGCTGACCATTGCAAGCTTCTTGAAAAAGAAGATCGGGTGGAACAGACGGACCTGAAGAAGGCTGTTACCGATACCAAGGATGCTCGCTCTGCGATGAGAGCTGTGAAGGAGGAGCTGCGTCAGGCCGGAGAAATTGCGGCTGGAAAGCCCTTTATGCCGCGGAGGAAGTTCTGTGATCCTAAACATGCTCCGTTAGACCAGATGTGGAGTACGGCGGACACCTATCTAGATTTAGCAGCTTCTGGTCGCAGTTCCACAATCCAGAGCGTCCACTGTCATTAGCCGATTGTTTGGCCGAATGGGCCGAGCTAAATAGGTTGTCCGGACTCGCCATGAAGTATGTCATGAGTCATCTGTGGCCAGAGAGACCAGAGCTGAAAAGTTATTTCAATGCGATGAAGAGGTCAATGTGCATAGAGGGTGCGCGAATGGCTCTTGCCCGTGTCAATACATACTGGGCGGAAATGGAAGCCACCGCTGTTGCATCCCCAGACTCGGATGGAAGCCGAGTACCTGCCGAGCGCTATTTTCAGGAAGTTCTGCAAGGCGCTCGTTTAATAGAGACGCAGTGCTCGAAGGATACTATATTCGAATAGCATGTATTATTGTAAAACAATATTTTTATAAATTGTAGAAGCTTTTTATACTTGTGCCTGCAAGTATTATAATACCTCCTGTGCAGCCATTTAACATATATGTATATATAATCTAAAAGATGGCAGTCATCGGCTTCAGCCCCCACGCACATAATGCAGGGGTGTTCGCAGAAGGCGCATTTTCACACTTGATCCAACGTCTTGGTCCCACAAAGGAGGTGATAGCGCAGCGAACTAGGAAATCGGACTATGATGCTTTATCACTTTCACTTAGCCATAGGAGTTTGACATTGAGGCTACTTATATAGCCCCTGGTGGCGCCTGCGCTCGCCCGAACTCGGGGCGCGTATGTGCCTGGCCAGAAAACGGCCCTTCGTTAATGCGGAGGAATCCTAAAGATTCCGGTATTTCATCGAGTGGCTGACCAGTCTCATGCTATATCATGACAGTCAGTTTTCGGCTTTCTCTACTAAGGTGCTCGCCTGGCCGAACCGGGGCACAATCGCAGTAGTTCTCCTGGTGCCGCCTTAGCCGATAGAGCGGAACGTAAGGCAGCAAAACACAGGAGCCGGGCAAACCCAACATTTGACCAAAGACATGATTCGGAGCTGATGCATATAAGGCCAAACTCGCGATGCTGAACACTCCCTAAGGTATTCGGTCTTTATGAGGGCGGGCGGGATAACGCCCTTAGTAATAAGCCCCTAGTGTCCAGGTACGCGCAAAACTCTAACGTGGCCACATGCCAAAACGCCTGCCTCCTCCTTGGTTATACCAAGAAACCAGGGGATGTGTATCAACAAGAGACCGTAAAAAAGGTTTACGCAGGGTCTTAATCTGAAAAGAATCCTTGGAACGGGTCCCTGCTGCACGTCTGCGCCTGTGTCTCCGTTGTGTCGTATCCTGGACGGGCGTAGCACGGTGTTCATCTGTAAAAGAGAGGAACTTAGTTAAAGAAAGATCGCGTCGAACATGAGTTATACTAAATAAAAAAATTATGAATCGAATGGGTAAAATTAAGCTTTATTGTCTCTTGTTTTATATGCGCGGAGCCCCTAGTACAGGGGTATACAACTATTAAGCCTTTATCAATTGTATGTTTATGCCGGACTCGTCTAGCCGTGTCCGTGGTCTTGACGACCTGTTTAGATGGTTTGGCTGGTGAAGCCGCTTTATTGTGGGGCTGTCAAGGCAGCCGCACTGTTCTCCACGCGGGGGGAACAATCAATGTTTTCCCTTTAATGAGATGATGGCTCGTGGACCGGGCATCTTAAGCATAAGAGATGCATAATGCGGTATTGCGTTAAAGCGGGCAAAAGCTTCGCGTCCCAGCAGTGCTTGATAGCTACTTGAGAATGGGGCTGTCGGTGTCAAAACCGGCGGATCTCGGGTAGGGGGTCCCGAACTGTGCGTCTAGGCCGGATGGTAACAGGAGGCAAGGGACACGAAGTTTTACCCAGGTTCGGGCATAAGTCCCTTGAAAATTTTCCCGAAAGGCGTCTTCGAGCTCTTCCCAACTTCCAATGGAGCTTTCCGGGAGGCCTTTGAGCCAGTGATGAGCTGGCCCTTTGAGCTTGAGGGGTAGGTACTTGATGGCGTGGAGATCATCTCCTCGAGCCATATGGATATGAAGGATGTAGTCCTCAATCCAGACCCTAGGGTCTGTTGTTCCGTCGTATGCCTCTATGTTTACGGGCTTGAATCCCTCTGGAAATTCGTGGTCCAGCACCTCATCGGTGAAAAATAGGGGGTGTGCGGCACCCCTGCAGCTGGGTGTACCGCGTTGTTCGGATGTTTGTTGTGTTGCATTGTATGCTGGGGCGCGCTTGCGTGGTCCATAGATGGATCTTGTTGCACCATTCTTTGGGTGCGAGCCCTCGCATTGGTTGCGTGTTGTATGGTGAGCGGCGTTGTATGTCGCTCTGTGTTGGTAGAGGAGTCGTCTATCAGAGCAGGTGGCTGCTTTGATATTTGGTTGTGGGGGGTCTGAGGCCTCCTCATCGAATTCGGCTAGCACCTTCCGCTTTGGGTAGCTCTTGTAGGGGCGATTGTCGCCGTACCTTGCTGCTGTGTTGAGTATTTTACTCCATCTAATTTGGAGTGTGTCTTGCGCGGCCTTGAGCCTTTGCTTATGCTTTTTCAGACTCCTCGCGGTGGCAACAAGCCTTGTACGGGCAGTCTGCTGCTCCGGGTGCCTGTCCGGCATTATGTCAGCTGGACCATTATCCTTGATAGGATTTGTTTGTTCGGTTTGATTATCCGGATTGCCGTTGTCCGGCAGCGGTTCGCCCTGCTCCAGCGCTGGGTCTGTGTGATCGCTATTTCTGTCGAGGCAGGATTTGGGGCAGCGCTTGCGTCGCCGCTTTGACTGCTTTTCGAGGGAACAAGCCTTCGGTGCGTCCTTCCGCTCCTCGTCGTCATCTTTTGGTGCGTCCACCATGTATACGTCATATGACGAGGTGGCATTCCCGGGTACAATAGGCGATGGTTCTTCATCGTCTCCTTCATCGGCGTCCATACCGTCGATGTCTTCGGAGTCGAGGTCGAGCATGTCGGTTAAATCGTCGACGGTGGCTACAAAGTGGGTGGTGGGTGGGCTTTGAATTTCTTCATCGTCCGTATCCCAATCTCGCTGACCGTAGTCCGGCCAGGGATCTCCTGATAAAGAGAGAGACTTTAGTGATTTCATAATATCGCCGAAGGGCAAGTGCTGAAAGATGTCCGCGGCAGTAAACTCCATGATCGATGCCCAATCGGATTCGATCGGTAGAGGCGCGAATGGTTCGGAGTCCGGAGAGGAGTCCGGCTCCTTGGAGTCACGAGTCTCGCAGAGTACAGGGCTGGTGTTCGGCTCAATCGCCGTTGGGGTCGCAGCCCCCAAGGTGGCGTCCAACCGCCCATCCTCGATCGGCGCAGTTGGCTCCGAATTAAGGGTCGGAGCCGATGCGGGTGCGGCCTCGAGGGCACTGTTCAGCGGCAGAGCTAGATCATGCTCGTCGTGATAGTGCGGCACGCTCGGCAGTGGCTCGAATCCGTCGAGGATCAAGTCCCCGCGGATGTCAGCCGTGTAGTTAAAACTTCCAAATTTGACCTGACGGCAAGGGGCGTAGCTTTCGATCTGCTCCAGACGGCCAAGTGAATTGGCCCGCAGTGCGATGCCGCTGAAGACGAAGATCTGTCCGGGGAGGAAGGTCTCACCCTAGACTGCATGGCTATTGATGATCGTAGGAGCCATCGATCCTGACGGCGACGACACAGAGGAACTCTCAATGAAAGCACCAATGTCGGTGTCAAAACCGGCGGATCTCGGGTAGGGGGTCCCGAACTGTGCGTCTAGGCCGGATGGTAACAGGAGGCAAGGTACATGAAGTTTTACCCAGGTTCGGGCCCTCTCGATGGAGGTAAAACCCTACTTGCTGCTTGATTAATATTGATGATATGGGTAGTACAAGAGTAGATCTACCACAAGATCGAAGAGGCTAAACCCTAGAAGCTAGCCTATGGTATGATTGTTGATGTGTATGTTGTCCTACGGACTAAAACCCTCTGGTTTATATAGACACCGGAGAGGGTTAGGGTTACACAAAGTCGGTTACGATGGTAGGAGATCTTCATATCCGTATCGCCAAGCTTGCCTTCCACGCCAAGGAAAGTCCCCTCCGGACACGGGACGGAGTCCTCAATCTTGTATCTTCATAGTCCAGGAGTCCGGCTGAGGGAATAGTCCGGCTATCCAAACACCCCCTAATCCAAGACTGCCTCAGGGGCGATGTGGAAAGTTAGCCGTTCGCAACGGAAGTTATCGGGGGAGCTGAACATAACTTATAACCAGAGAGAGCCCATGCAACGGGCATCCGGGCCTAGAATTACCCCTTGAAAGGAGGTTTTGCTATGGCGAATTTTTGTTGGGTCTATCCCCATGTTGCGGATTGTGTCCTGGTATAACAGGTTTGGACCACTGCCGCCGTCCATCAGGACATTTGTAAAATGGAGTCCGCCGATTATTGGATCAAATACCAAGGCTGTCCAGCCTGCGTTCCGGATACTTCTAGAGTAATCCTGATGGTCGAAGGTGATTGGTTTTAACAATCATTGGCGAGACTCCTTTGGGATAGGCCGTATGGCGCGTATTTCTTGTGGCGCTGTTCTGTTCGTCACGTGAAGTAAGTTTACTGTTTTGACTTCTTGTGGGAAATCCTTTTGTTTCCTGGTGCTCTGCTTGTGGGGTTCGTCGTCATCCTCACTTGGTGTGTCGAGCCCCTTGTGTTCGGCATTGAGCTTGTCGGCTTGCTTGAAAACCCAACAATCTCTGTGGGTATGGTTCGCAGGCTTCCCGGGAGTATTGTGTATTTGACATATCTTGTCCAAGATTTTGTTTTAAGTTGGATAGCTCGTCCCTGTTATCCTTGAGGGGCGGCTTTCTCTGATTCTGCCGCGAGCTTTTGAATTCGGCGTTGACTGTCGTGCTCTTCAAGCTGTTTCCCTTATTCCGGCGCTGGTCCTTGCTGCGTCAGGGTTTTTCATTTCCATCCCTAACTTCGGATGTACTTGGGTCGCTGGTGCTGCATCTTGCCAACCAGCTGTCCTCTCCTGCGCAAAAGCGGGTCCTGAGGCTTGTCAATGCGGCCATTGTTCTTGGCTTTTCTTGGGCGTGGTGTCTAGCGAGCCATTCGTCTCAAACGTTGTGCTTAAAAGCTGCTAGGGCTTCGGCGTCCGGACAGTCGACTATCTGATTCTTTTTAGTAAGAAATCTGTTCTAGAATTTCCGGGCTGACTCTTCGGGCTGTTGAGTTATGTGACCGAGATCGTCTGCATCCGGAGGGCGGACATAGGTCCCTTGAAAATTTGCCCGGAAAGCATCCTCAAGCTCTTCCCAACTTCCAACGGTGTTTTCGGGAAGGCTTTTGAGCCAATGCCGGGCTGGCCCTTTAAGCTTGAGGGGTAAGTATTTTATGGCGTGGAGGTCATCTCCTCTGGCCATGTGTATGTGGAGGATATAATCCTCGATCCAGACCCCAGGGTCTGTTGTTACGTCATACACCTCTATGTTTACGGGCTTGAATCCCGCTGGAAATTCATGGTCCAGCACCTCATCGGTGAAGCATAGGGGGTGTGTGGCACCCCTGTATCTGGGTGTGCCGTGATGTTCGGATATTTGTTGTGTTGCATTGCTTACTAGAGCTTGCTTTCTTGGCCCGTATATAGATCTGGCTGGGCCGTCTTTTTGATGTGGATCCTTTGGTGGACCGTGTGCCGGCTTGTGTGCGACGCCGCTTATCGCTCCATGCTGGCCATGCAGTCGTCCATCCGACCGGATGGCTTTCCTATTTTTTGACTGCGGGGGCTCTAAGGCCTCCTCGTCAAATTCAGGCAGCAGCTTTTGCTTTGGATAGCTTTTTGTGCGGCGACTACCGGCATATTTGTCTTCCGTGTTCCGTACTCTGCTCCATCTGATTCTGAATGCATCTTCCGCAGTTTTGAGCTTCTGCTTCTGCTTTTCTAGGCTATGCGCAGTGGCGATGAGCCTTTTGTGGAGGGTCTTCTGCTCCATGAGTTTATCCGGCGTAAGGTTGTCCGGACTGTTGTTTTCGCCGGGGACGGGGTGTTCGGTTTGTTTATCCAAGTTTCCCTGTTCGGACGCTTGCTCGAAGGCATGTTTGTCGTCCGCCGGCTCATCCTGCTCTATGGCTGGGTCAGTATGACTGCTGTCTCTGTCGAGGCGGGGCTTGGAGCGGCGCTTACGTCGCCGCTTTGATTGCTTTTCGAGTGAACGATCCCTCGTTGCATCCCTGTGTTCCTCATCGTCGCTTCCTTTGGGTGTGTCCACCATGTATACAACATGAGATGAGGTGGCTGTCCGGTGCCTTATAGGCGTTGGTTCGTGTTCATCTCCTACATCGTCGTCCATACCGTCGATGTCTTCGGAGTCGAAGTCGAGCACGTCGTTTAAATTATCGACAGTTGCTACGAAGTGGGTGGTGGGTGGGCTTTGAATTTCTTCATCATCCGCATCCCAACCTTGTTGACCATAGTTCGAACAGGGCTCTCCTGATAAAGAGAGAGACTTTAGTGAATTCAGAATATCGCCGAAGGGTGAGTGTTGAAAGTGTCTGCGGCGGTGAACTCCATGATCGGCGCCCAATCGGGTTCGATCGGTCGGGGCGCGGAGGGCTCGGAGTCTGGAGAGGAGTCCGGCTCCTTGGAGTCATGGGCTTTGCAGAGAATAGGGCAGGTGTTCGGCTCGACCGCCGTAGAGATTGCAGCCCCCGAGGTGGTGTCTAACCACCTATCCTCGATTGGTGTGATCGGCTCCGAGCTAGCGGTCGGAGCGGACACAGGTGCGGCCTCCAGGGCACTGTTCGGCAGCAGAGCTAAATCATCCCCATCGTGATGGTGCAGCCCGCTCGGCTGTGGCTCGAATCCGTCGAAGATCGAGTCTCTGCGGATGTCGGCCGTGTAGTTCAAACTTCCAACTCTGACCTGATGGCCAGGGGCGTAGCTTTCGATCTGCTCCAGATGGACAAGCGAATTGGCCCGCAGTGCAAAGCCGCCGAATACGAAGATCTGTCCGGGGAGAAAATCTCACCCTGGATCGCATCACTGTTGATGATTGGAGAAGCCATCGGGCCTAAAAGTTACGACATAGAGGAACTCTCAATGAAAGCACCAATGTTGGTGTCAAAACCGGCGGATCTCGGGTAGGGGGTCCCGAACTGTGCGTCTAGGTCAGATGGTAACAGGAGGTAGGGGACACGATGTTTTACCCAGGTTCGGGCCCTCTTGATGGAGGTAAAACCCTACGTCCTGCTTGATTAATATTGATGATATGGGTAGTACAAGAGTAGATCTACCACGAGATCAGAGAGGCTAAACCCTAGAAGCTAGTCTATGGTATGATTGTTGTTCGTCCTACGGACTAAAACTCTCTGGTTTATATAGACACCGGAGAGGGCTAGGGTTACACAGAGTCGGTTACAATGGTAGGAGATCTACATATCCGTATCGCCAAGCTTGCCTTCCACGCCAAGGAAAGTCCCTTCCGGACATGGGACGAAGTCTTCAATCTTGTATCTTCATAGTCCAGGAGTCCGGCCGAAGGTATAGTCCTGCCATCCGGACACCCCCTAATCCAGGACTCCCTCACTCGGCCTTACCAAGAGGCAGCTCGAAGAGAACAAAGGTAAGTGATACCCCGTCTGTATATTGATAAAGAAAAAAGTGGTCATTAGATCATAGGATCATCATGAATTTTGCTAGGGGCCACGACCG
Source organism: Triticum urartu (assembly GCF_056163025.1). NCBI lineage: Eukaryota > Viridiplantae > Streptophyta > Magnoliopsida > Poales > Poaceae > Triticum > Triticum urartu. The sequence goes on along the minus strand of NC_141879.1, from coordinate 618,468,103 downwards.
AAGTGGCGGCCCTGAAGAAGGCGCTGTCCGAGGCCGAAGACAGAGCGGCCAAGGAGCGCATCGAGCGTGAGAAGCAAGAGGCCCGAGTCGGCGAGGTTCAGCAAGAGCTCCAGGATTTCATCAAAAAATATGAGTCCTTGGAGCGTGACTCTAAGACGCAGGGGTCCGAGCTTGTGAAGGCCCTCGAGAACGCACAAAATGCCAAGGCCAAAGCCCAAAAGGCCCTCCAGGAGATTCAGGCGGTCAAGAAGATAGCGGCGGGTAAGGCATTCATTACGCAAATCAAGAATGTGAAGGAGACTTTCCTTTTACTTACTACAATTCAGAGCTCTCCAGGAGCGTTCGCAGATCTACCACGCAGCGTATCGGATGCCGCGGAGTTCTACCAGGCCGAGGAAGGGAGCTCGATGGAAAAGTTGTTCTGGTCTCAATATGCTAGGACCGAACATCCGATTCCCTTGAGCGACTAGCTGAAGCAACTGGTCAAGCTTCACAAGGCGGCCGAACTGGCCATGAAGGGTCTCATAGTTCGGATGTGGCCTGGCGAGCCCCTGCCTGACAGCTACTTCAGCCTGGTAAAGCGGCTTGTGAATGCTTGCCCACGGTTTGAAGTCATAAAGTGGTCCGTCTGCATTGAAGGTGCGCGCAGGGCCTTTGCCCGTGCGAAAGTGCACTGGACGAAGATGGATGCCGAATAGCTAGTGAAGGAGGGGCCAGCGGAGGGCAAGGATCATCGCCACCCCGAAAATTATCATGACGGTGTCCTGAAGGGTGCCCGCCTTGTGGCGGAGGAATGTGCTAAGGATGTAATATTTGAATGAATGTACTCATGTGAGCCTGTAATATGAAAACGAGTTCATGTGCGCTATATAACGCTTGTCGATTTAAAATATTACCTTCTGCGCGGCTATTTATAAAATTTGAGAGTTGGCCAGTCGTCGGCTTCTGCCCCCATGTAACTAGTACTGAGGTGTTCGGGATAAATCTTAAACACTCTTTATAAAAAAAATTGGTCCTTTAAGGAGGTGTTTAGCGCAGCGAACAAGGCAATCGGACTATACAGCTTTATCACTCTCACTTAGCCATAGAAGTCTACAATTTAAAATTTTGATGAAGCCCCTAGTATTCGGAAGGCCAAACTTGGGGCGCTATATATGCCTAAATCGGACAAGGCCCATTCCTCGCCCGAAGCAGAAAAAATCTTTAAGGATTTGAGACCTCTCGAACAGCGACCAGCTCTCTGATACGTCTCCAATGTATCTATAGTTTTTGATTGCTCCATGCTATATTGATCTACTGTTTTGGGAAATATTGGGCTTTATTATCCACTTTTATATTACTTTCGGGACTAACTTATTAACCGGAGGCCCAACCTAGATTTGTTGTTTTATGCCTATTTCAGTGTTTTGAAGAAAAGGAATATCAGACAGAGTCGAAACAGAATGAAATCAACTAGAGAAGTTATTTTTGGAACGAAAGCCACCCGATGGACTTGGACCCCACGTCAAGGAAGGAAGGAGGAGCTCACGAGGGAAGGGGCGTGCCCACCCCCCTGGGGCACGCCCCATGCCTCGTGGGGCCCTCGTGGCTCCCCTGGCGTGCTTCTTTTGCCTATATAACTCCATGTACCCTAAAACTTCCACAACGCACAATAGATCGGGAGTTCCGCCGCCAGAAGCCTCTGTAGCCACCGAAAACCAATCTAGACCCGTTCCGGCACCCTGCCGGAGGGGGCAATCCTTCTCCGGTGGCCATCGTCATCATCCCGGTGCTCTCCATGACGAGGAGGGAGTAGTTCTCCCTCGGGGCTGAGGGTATGTACCAGTAGTTATGTGTTTGATCTCTCTCTCTCTTGTGTTCTTGATTTGGCATGATCTTGATGTATCGCGAGCTTTGCTATTATATTTGGATCCTATGATGTTTCTTCCCCCCTCTACTCTCTTGTAATGAATTGAGTTTCCCCTTTGGAGTTATCTTATCGGATTGAGTCTTTAAAGACTTGAGAACACTTGATGTATGTCTTGCCGTGGATATCTGTGGTGACAATGGGATATCACGTGATTCACTTGATGTATGTTTTGGTGATCAACTTGCGGGTTCCGCCCGTGAACCTATGCATAGGGGTTGGCACACATTTTCGTCGTGATTCTCCGGTAGAACTTTGGGGCACTCTTTGAGATCCTTTGTGTTGGTTGAATAGATGAATCTGAGATTGTGTGATGCATATCGTATAATCATACCCACGGATACTTGAGGTGACATTGGAGTATCTAGGTGACATTAGGGTTTTGATTGATTTGTGTTTTAAGGTGTTATTCTAGTACGAACTCTAGGGCTGTTTGTGACACTTATAGGAATAGCCCAACAGATTGATTGGAAAGAATAACTTTGAGGTGGTTTCGTACCCTACCATAATCTCTTTGTTCGTTCTCCGCTATTAGTGACTTTGGAGTGACTCTTTGTTGCATGTTGAGGGATAGTTATGAGATCCAATTATGATATTATTGTTGAGGGAACTTACACTAGCGAAAGTATGAACCCTAGGCCTTGTTTCAACGCATTGCAATACCGTTTACGCTCACTTTTATCACTTGCTACCTTGCTGTTTTTATAATTTCAGATTACAAATACCTTTATCTACCATCCATATACCACTTGTATAACCATCTCTTCGCCGAACTAGTGCACCTATACAATTTACCATTGTATTGGGTGTGTTGGGGACACAAGAGACTCTTTGTTATTTGGTTGTAGGGTTGCTTGAGAGAGACCATCTTCATCCTACGCCTCCTACGGATTGATAAACCTTAGGTCATCCACTTGAGGGAAATTTGCTACTGTCCTACAAACCTCTGCACTTGGAGGCCCAACCACGTCTAAAAGAAGAAGGTTGTGTAGTAGACATCAAGCTCATTTCTGGCGCCTTTGCTGGGGAGGTGATTGCTTGAAGGTATATCTTTAGATCTTGCAATCGAGTCTTTTAGTTTCTTGTTTTATCACTAGTTTAGTTTATAAAAGAAAACTATAAAAAAATGGAATTGAGTTTGTCTCATACGCTTCACCATTTTAATATCTTTCGTAAGTATGATGGAAAGGAAAATTGTTCTCAAGTAACAAGAAATCTATAAAATGTTTGGCACTAAATATTTGAATGATGAGCATGATTACAATGTTGTTAGTACGAATTCTTTGAATATCCATGATGCTAATGATGATTGCACTAGTTATGATGAAAATGCCTCCTATAAACATGTCAATTTTTGTGGAGTAGACTGGGTTTGCAAGTACACACCAAATAGGGAAGATAGATATTGCAAGAGGCATAAGTACTTAGAAACCAAATTGTTGCAAGAAGAGCTGGATGAATGTGCTGAAAGATTCAGTATTTTTCGTGCCCCTTGTGAACTTTGCAATGAACATGGTCATTTAAAGCTCCAATGCAAATTGCTTCATGACCGAATCGTATCCAAAAATTGTGATAATTTGATTACCCTTGAGCATCATAAAGAGATTAGTCTTCTTTTGGGGTATGAGGAAATGAAACGTATAACTGAGGGTATTCCAAAGTTTAATCGTGATAAATTTCTTGATTTTGATCTAGAGAAGATTTATATGTATTGTGCGGTGAATTGCATTGAAAATCCTTATATTGCCAATTACATGAAGAAAAGAAAACAAATAGAAGATCAAGAGAATACTAATGAAAGGGAAGAGACTTCCCAATATCCTCCTATTATTTCTTATGATGAATCAGGTAACGAGGAGGAGCCTCCTATTCAACCAATCTCATTAATAAGGAGCTCCAAAAAGAGGATTGAACCCACACATGATGTGGTGAACAAGAAGAAAAGAAAAAGGAAGAGAGGTAAAAAGATGTCTCTCCCAAATAATGCTGCCCCTATTACTATTGTGCCTCATGAAAAAATAATTGTGGAAGATAATGATACTTCTTATGATCTTGAAAATCTTTTTGGCACTTGCTTGGAAGAATATAATAATTGCTATACTATCGGTGCTATCTATACTATTAATGATGAGAGTGATTATGCTTATGATATGAAAAGGCCCAAGCTTGGGGAAGCTATGTTTGATGATGGTGACATATTTGAGAATATATTTGCTGCAATTAATGTTTGGCCCAAGCTTGGGGATGCTATGTTTAATAATGATGATATTTTTAGTCTCCCAAGTTTTGATATGCAAGTTTATAATGATGATAGCATGCCTCCTACTTAGGATAATTATTGTGATGATACTTATGCTATAAAAAGTAGTGATTATATTTATAAAACTTGTCATGATTATGTTTACCCCTTCTCTGAACATTACTCTTTTAATGTGGAAACAATTTATAGTATCCAAGTCGCTTATGATACTCCCACTATTATTCATGAGAAGAATTTTGCTTTTGTGGAGAGTAGTAAATTTTCTATGCTTGTAGATCATGAAAAGAATTATTTAGGTTCTGGTTTTGTAGAATTTATTCATGATTCTACTGAAAATTATTATGAGGGAGGAATATATGCTTGTAGGAGTTGCAATAATATCAACTTTCCTCTCTATGTGCTTAAAGTTTTGAATTTATGCTTGTTTTACTGTCCTGTGCAAGTTGATTCTTGTTCCCACAAGTTGTTTGCTCACAAAATCCCTATGCATAGGAAGGATGTTAGAATTAAATGTTCTAGTCATATTCTTCATGATGCTCTCTTTATGTTTCAATTCTTATCCTTTATGTGAGCATCATTGAAATCATCATGCCTAGCTAGGGGCGTCAAACGATAGCGCTTGTTGGGAGGCAACCCAATCCTATTTTAGTTCCTTGTTTGTTGTTCCTGTTTAGTAATAAATAATTCATCTAGACTCTGTTTATATGTGGCTTTATGCTTTTAATTAGTGTTTGTGCCAAGTAGAACCTTTGGGAAGACTTGGGGAAAGTCTTGTTGATCATGCTGTCAAAAACAGAAACTTTAGCGCTCACGATAATTGCTGCCATTTTTATTTGGAGAGTGATATTTAGTTAATTATTTTTTAAGATGATTAATATATAAATTCCTCAGGTCCAGAAATTTATTTGAGAATTTTATGAGTTCCAGAAGTATACGTTTGATCCAGATTACTACAGACTGTTCTGTTTTTGACAGATTCTGTTTTTCGTGTGTTGTTTGCTTATTTTGATGAATCTATGGCTAGTAAAATAGTTTATAATCCATAGAGAAGTTGGAATACAGTAGGTATAACACCCATATAAATAAATAATGAGTTCATTACAGTACCTTGAAGTGGTCTTTTGTTTTCTTTCGCTAATGGAGCTTACGAGTTTTCTGTTAAGTTTTGTGTTGTGAAGTTTTCAAGTTTTGGGTAAGGATTCGATGGACTATGGAATAAGGAGTGGAAATAGCCTAATCTTGTGGATTCCCAAGGCACCCCAAGATAATATTCAAGGACAACCAAGAGCCTAATCTTGGGGATGCCCCGGAAGGCATCCCCTCTTTCGTCTTTGTTCATCGGTAACTTTACTTGGAGTTATATTTTTATTCACCACATGATATGTGTTTTGCTTGGAACATCAATTTATTTTGTTAGGATTTGCTTGCTGTTATTTAGAACAATGTTTTTCATCTTTTATTTCAATAAAAGTGGCATTGATAGTCTTTACTATGCCTATGTTACAAGTCTTCATGTTGCTGTTTGAAAACAAAAAGTTTACCGCTGTTGCAACAATTCCCTAGAAAAGTCAGAATGTGATAAAATGTTGAAACCTTTTTAATATTAAGATCTGATAAATTTACTACAGTGGTAATTTTATTTAATAATTTTTGGAGCGAGGGAAGTATGGATGTTGCAGCATTCTTTACAGACTATCCTGTTTAGGCAGATTGCTGTTATGTTTGCATTGTTTGCATACGGTTGCTTCTTTAATGATTCTATTTGAGGATATGACTATTAAATATGCAGAGGCATTTAGTATGCAATGTTGAATAATAATTTTAGTGATTTGCTATAGTAGAGTATGATAAGGTTTTGGCAATGGTTTATACTAACTTATCTCACGAGTCCTTGTTGAGTTTTGTGTGGATGAAGCTTTTGAGATTTAGGGAGACCGTGATATGAGAGGAATTAAGGAGACACAAAATCTCAAGATTGGGGATGCCCAAGGCATCCCAAGATAATATTTCAAGAAGTCTCAAGCATCTAAGCTTGGGGATGCCCCGGTTGGCATCCCACCTTTCTTCTTCAACAACTATCGGTTAGTATCGGTTGATCCTAAGTTTTGGCTTCTTCACATGATGTTTGCTATTATTAGATTTAATTTTATTTTGCTTTGCTTTCTGTTTGAATAGAATACCAAGATCTGAAATTATTAAATGTTAGAGAGTCTTCACATAGTTTCATAATTATTCGACTACTCATTGATCCTCACTTATATCCTTCGGAGTAGTTTGTCAATTGCTCTAGTGCTTCACTTATATCTTTTAGAGCATGGTGGTAGTTTTATGCTTCACTTAGATTAATTTGAGAGTCTTAAATAGCATGGTAATTTGCTTAAATTCCTAATATGCTAGGTATTCAAGAATAATAAAATTCTCTTATGAGTGTGTTGAATACTAAGAGAAGTTTGATACTTGATGATTGTTTTGAGATATGAGGATGGTAATATTAGAGTCATGCTAGTTGAGTAGTTGTGAATTTGAGAAATACTTGTGTTGAAGTTTGTGATTCCCGTAGCATGCATGTATGGTGAACCGTTATGTGATGAAGTCGGAGCATGAATTATTTATTGATTGTCTTCCTTACGAGTGGCGGTTGGGGACGAGCGATGGTCTTTTCCTACCAATCTATCCCCCTAGGAGCATGCGTGTAATACTTTGCTTTGATAACTACTAGATTTTTGCAATAAGTATATGAGTTCTTTATGACTAATGTTGAGTCCATGGATTAAACGCACTCTCACCCTTCCACCTTTGCTAGCCTCTCTAATACCGCGCACTTTTCGCCGGTATCATACACCTACCATATACCTTCCTCAAAACAGCCACCATACCTACCTATTATGGCATTTCCATAGCCATTCCGAGATATATTTACATGCAACTTTACACCGTTCCATTTATTATGACACGCTTTATCATTGTCATATTGCTTAGCATGATCATGTATCTGACATAGTATTTGTGGCAAAGCCACCGTTCATAATTCTTTTATACATGTCACTCTTGATTCATTGCATATCCCGGTACACCACCGGAGGCATTCATATAGAGTCATACTTTGTTCTAGTATCGAGCTGTATCATTGAGTTGTAAATAAATAGAAGTGTGATGATCATCATTCAATAGAGCATTGTTCCAAAAAAAGGGGGAGAAAGGCCATAAAAAGAGAAAGGCCAAATAAACAAATAAAGGCCAAATAAAAAAAGGCCAAATAAAAAAGGGGGACAATGCTACTATCCTTTTACCACACTTGTGCTTCAAAGTAGCACCATGATCTTCATGATAGAGAGTCTCCTATGTTGTCATTTTCATATACTAGTGGGAATTTTTCATTATAGAACTTGGCTTGTATATTCCAATGATGGTCTTCCTCAAAATGCCCTAGGTCTTCGTGAGCAAGCAAGTTGGATGCATACCCACTAGTTTCTTTTGTTGAGCTTTCATAAATTTATAGCTCTAGTGCATCCGTTGCATGGCAATCCCTACTCACTCACATTGATATCTATTGATGGGCATCTCCATAGCCCGTTGATATGCCTAGTCGATCTGAGACTATCTTCTCCCTTTTTGTCTTCTCCACAACCACCATTCTATTCCACCTATAGTGCTATGTCCATGGCTCACGCTCATGTATTGCGTGAATATTGAAAAAGTTTTAGAACATCAAAAGTATGAAACAATTGCTTGGCTTGTCATCGGGATTGTGCATGATTTAAATATTTTGTGTGGTGAAGATAGAGCATAGCCAGACTATATGATTTTGTAGGGATAACTTTCTTTGGCCATGTTATTTTGAGAAGACATGATTGCTTAGTTAGTATGCTTGAAGTATTATTATTTTTATGTCAATATTAACCTTTTGTCTTGAATCTTATGGATCTTAATATTCATACCACAATTAAGAAGAATTACATTGAAATTATGCCAACTAGCATTTCACATCAAAAATTATCTTTTTATCATTTACCTACTCGAGGACGAGTAGGAATTAAGCTTGGGGATGCCTGATACGTCTCCAACGTATCTATAATTTTTGATTGCTCCATGCTATATTATCTACTATTTTGGGAAATATTGGGCTTCATTATCCACTTTTATATTACTTTCGGGACTAATTTATTAACCGGAGACCCAGCCCAGATTTGCTGTTTTATGCCTATTTCAGTGTTTTGAAGAAAAGGAATATCAGACGGAGTCGAAACGGAACGAAATCAACTAGAGAAGTTATTTTTGGAAAGAAAGCCACCCGATGGACTTGGACCCCACGTCAAGGAAGGAAGGAGGAGCTCACGAGGGGAGGGGCATGCCCACCCCCTGGGGCATGCCCCCCTGCCTCGTGGGGCCCTCGTGACTCCCCTGACGTGCTTCTTCTGCCTATATAACTCCATGTAACCTAAAACTTCCACAACGCACAATAGATCGGGAGTTCAGCCGCCAGAAGCCTCCGTAGCCACCGAAAACCAATCTAGACCCATTCCGGCACCCGGCCGGAGGGGGAAATCCTTCTCCGGTGGCCATCTTCATCATCCCGGTGCTCTCCATAACGAGGAGGGAGTAGTTCTCCCTCGGGGCTGAGGCTATGTACCAGCAGCTATGTGTTTGATCTCTCTCTCTCTCTCTCTCTCTCTCGTGTTCTTGATTTGGCACGATCTTGATATATCGCGAGCTTTGCTATTATATTTGGATCCTATGATGTTTCTTCCCCCTCTACTCTCTTGTAATGAATTGAGTTTCCCCTTTGGAGTTATCTTATCGGATTGAGTCTTTAAAGACTTGAGAACACTTGATGTATGTCTTGCCGTGGATATCTGTGGTGACAATGGGATATCACGTGATTCACTTGATGTATGTTTTGGTGATCAACTTGCGGGTTCCGCCCATGAATCTATGCATAGGGGTTGGCACACGTTTTCGTCGTGATTCTCCGGTAGAACTTTGAGGCACTCTTTGAGGTCCTTTGTGTTGGTTGAATAGATGAATCTGAGATTGTGTGATGCATATCGTATAATCATACCCACGGATACTTGAGGTGACATTGGAGTATCTAGGTGACATTAGGGTTTTGATTGATTTGTGTCTTAAGGTGTTATTCTAGTACGAACTCTAGGGCTGTTTGTGACACTTATAGGAATAGCCCAACGGATTGATTGGAAAGAATAACTTTGAGGTGGTTTCGTACCCTACCATAATCTCTTCGTTCGTTCTCCGCTATTAGTGACTTTGGAGTGACTCTTTGTTGCATGTTGAGGGATAGTTATGTGATCCAATTATGATATTATTGTTGAGGCAACTTACACTAGCAAAAGTATGAACCCTAGGCCTTGTTTCAACGCATTGCAATAGCGTTTATGCTCACTTTTATCACTTGCTACCTTGCTGTTTTTATAATTTCAGATTACAAATACCTTTATCTACCATCCATATACCACTTGTATCACCATCTCTTCACCGAACTAGTGCACCTATACAATTTACCATTGTATTGGGTGTGTTGGGGACACAAGAGACTCTTTGTTATTTGGTTGCACGGTTGCTTGAGAGAGACCATCTTCATCCTACGCCTCCTATGGATTGATAAACCTTAGGTCATCCACTTGAGGGAAATTTGCTACTGTCCTACAAACCTCTGCACTTGGAGGCCCAACAACGTCTACAAGAAGAAGGTTGTGTAGTAGACATCACTCTCGCCGCATCATGACAGTCAGTTTTCGGCTTTCTCTACTGAGGTGCTCGTCCGGAAGAACCGGGACACAATCGCAGTAGTTCTCCCAGTGCTGCCTTAGCCGATATAGCGGAACGTAAGGTACCAAAACATGGGAGCCGGGCAAACCCAACTATTGACCAAAGACATGATTCGGAGCTGATGCATATAATGCTATAAGTTTGGGGTGCCGCACTGTCGAAAGTGTTCGGACTTTTCTTGCCATGTTATGGGATACACTGATGCCCCTGGCGTACTGGACGTACCATAATGTACGGGTGCAATTTGTCGTAAATAAGCAGACAGGGAAAAAAGATGAAGAAATGCAATAATAAGCTAACGCTGTACATTGTTATTTAAATGATATGTCAAAGCGTATGTTTACAAGTAGTGCAATAAGCAAAAATAGGACTATTTGACATGTCCTATCCAAGGGCAAGCTCCGTGTGGGTATGTAAAACAGGTATAGCGATCGTTATCAGAGACCACCTGGGGATTCCCTTGTACGTCAAAGCTTCTTGCTTCCTTGGTGTTTCCTTCCCGTGATGGGTCCGATAATCAGGCTATCGGAGAGGGCCTTCAGAGATTAGGGTCCTGAAAGGAAGAAAATGGTAAAGATATACGGATCCTGAGGCGGTTGAGCCGCATTGTGGGCGGTGCCATAGCCGTGCCTCCGCCTATGCCCATGGTATCTTGAGTGCGTAATTATGTACACACGGCGCAAATTTCACCACTTGACTGGGACTAGGACGGAGGCTGAATTGCTAGGCGAGCTCTGAACGTGCTGGGTGATCCTGTTGCAGGGTACTCTGGACTCTCTTGAAGGTGTCCGGGGGCTTTATCGCCGAATTGGCGGTTTGCCTCAGAAGGCTGCTTTGTACTTCTGATGCGAGGGCCCCAGTGTGCTCCTCCATACGGAGCGAGCGTTCTGTGTTTCCATTAAGTGTTATAACCCCGCGAGGTCCTGGCATTTTGAGCTTGAGGTATGCATAATGCGGTACCGCATTAAATCTGGCGAATGTGGTTCGTCCGAGCAGTGCGTGATAGCCACTGTAGAAGGGGACGATATCGAAGATCAACTCCTCGCTTCGGAAGTTTTCCGGAGATCCGAAGACCACTTCCAGTGTGATTGATCCCATGCAACAGGCCTCTACACCTGGTATGACACCTTTAAAGGCGGTTTTTGTGGGTTTGATCCTCGAGGGGTCAATATCCATTTTGCGACTGTATCTTGATAGAGCAAGTTCAAGCTACTGCCACCGTCCATAAGGACTCGAGTGAGGTGAAATCCGTCAATGATGGGGTCAAGGACCAATGCGGCAGAACTGCCATGAAAGATACTGGTAGGGTCGTCCCTGCGATCGAAAGTGATCGGACAAGAAGAGCATGGGTTGAACTTTGGGGCGACTGGCCCCATCACATAGACGTCCCTTAGTGCACGCTTTTGTTCCCGCTTGGGAATATGGGTTGCGTATATCATGTTCACCGTTTTCACTTGGGGAGTTAATTTCTTCTGTCCTCCTATGTTCAGCGGCCGGGGCTCCTCCTCGTCGTCGCTATGCAGCCCATTTTCCTTGTTTTCGAAATTCAACTTGCCGGCCTGTTTGAACACCCAGCATTCTCTGTTGGTGTGGTTGGCTGGTTTATCGGGGGTGCCGTGAATTTGACACGAGCGATCGAATATGCTGTCCAAACTGGAGGAGCCCAGATTGCTTCTTTTGAACGGCTTTTTCCGCTGACCGGATTTAGAGCCACTGAATCCGGCATTGACTGTCGTGTCTTCACCGTTGTCGCTGTTGTTGCGGCGCTTGTGTCTGTTGCGACGTGGCTTGCCGTTGCTATCTCTAGCATCTGAATTGCCAGGATTTCTTGATGTGTTGTTGCTACGAGCCAGCCAGCTGTCCTCGCCCGCACAAAAGCGGGTCATGAGTGTCGTGAGGACTGCCATGGACTTCGGCTTCTCTTGGCCGAGGTTTCGGGCGAGTCACTCGTCGCGGATGCTATGCTTAAATGCCTCTAAGGCCTCGACATCCAGACAGTCGACAATTTGGTTCTTTTTAGTTAGGAACTGAGTCCGGAATTTCCTGGCTGACTCCCTAGGCTATTGGGTTATGTGACTCAAGTCATCGGCATCCGGTGGTCGCACATAAGTGCCCTGGAAGTTGTCAAGGAATGCGTCTTCCAAGTTCTCCCAACTGCCAATGGAGTTTGCCGGCAGGCTATTCAGCCAATGCCGAGCCGGCCCTTTGAGCTTTAGTGGGAGGTACTTGATGGCATGTAGATCGTCACCGCGGGCCATGTGGATGTGGAGGAGGAAATCTTCAATCCATACCGCGGGGTCTGTTGTACCATCATATGATTCAATGTTCACGGGTTTAAACCCTTCTAGGAATTCGTGATCCATTACTTCGTCGGTGAAGCATAGGGGGTGTGCGGCACCTCTGTGTCGGGCTATATCACGACGCAGTTCATACGAGTCTTGTCTGTTGTATTCGGCCCGGCCGGATTTTCTTTTAGTATATCCGGCGTGACGGTCGTCGTCACGCATTGGGGCGCGCCCCCGTGATCCGTAGATCGATGCTGTATGTCCTGCTTTGTTTTCCAATACGTCTCTCATGTCCTGCGTGTAGCCCCGGGCCTTGGTGTTTTTGTTTGACTGGCGACAGGGTGCGGGCTGGACTTCGGGCTGATACGCCGCTTTGTCTCGGCCACGAGGTGGCCGGTCAGCCGCATCATACGCTGGTAGTGTAGGCTTTAATGCTTCCTCCTCGAGTTGGGGTAGCAACCTGCGGTTTGGGTAACTTTAGGTTTGGCGCTCGAGTTCGTATTCCTCGGGTTGCAGGACCTCGGTCCATCTGTTCGCTAGCAGATCTTGATCAGCTTGAAGTTGTTGCTGCTTTTTCTTCAGGCTTTTTGCTGTGGCTATAAGCCGGCGCTTGAAGCGCTCCTGCTCGAGGGGGTCCTCGGGCACAATGAATTCTTCATCGCCGAGGCTCACCTCGTCTTCGAAGAGGGGCATGCAATTGTCATCCTCTGATTCTCCGTCTGTCGCCTGTTCCTTAGGGCTAGCTTGCCCATCCTCCTGCTTGAAGCCTGGCTGGAGGGGATTTTCTTCGTCTTCGGCACTATCCACAGTGTTATTGTCTCTCGTGCCAGTATCGCTGCTTTTTCTATGGCGGGGCTTAGAGCAGCGCCGATGATGCGGGTGCTTAGATTTCTTCTCGAGGGGACTATCCTCCGTTGCCTTATTGCCATCGCTTTATTTGGAGGTGTCCACCATATATATATCATATGATGAGGTGGCTGTCCAGCGCCCTATGGGCGGTGGTTCCTGTTCTTCTCCTGTATCGTCGTCCATACCGTCAATGTCTTCGAAGCCGAAATCAAGCATGTCGGTTAGGTCGTCGACAGTAGCTATTAAGTGGGTGGTGGGTGGGGAATGAATTTCTTCGTCGTCCTCTTCCCACTCAAGCCGGACATAGTTCGGCCAAGGGTCTCCTGACAAGGAGAGAGACCTCAATGAATTTAGCACGTCGCCCAAGGGCGAGTGCTGAAAGATATCCGCGGAGGTAAATTCCATGATCGGTGCCCAATCAGATTCGATAGGCATGGACGCAAGTGGTTCGGAGCCTGTGGCCGGGGATGAATCTAAGGGTCCGATGACACAGGTCTCATAGGAGGTGAAGTCATTATTCGGCTCTATCGCCGATGAGTGTGCGGCCTCCGTGGAGGGGTCCATCCACCTGCCCTCGGAAGGCACGATCTGTTCCGGATTGAGGGCCGGAGTAGCCACAGGTGTGATCTCCCGAACACCGTCCGACGACAGAGCTAAGTCATGCTTGTCGTGATTGTGCGGTGCACCTGACATGGGCTCAAATCCTCGAAGATCAAGTCTCCGCGGATGTCGGAAGTATAGTTCAAGCTTCCAAACCTGACCTGATGGCCAGGGGCGTAGCTCTCGATCTGCTCCAGATGGCCAAGCGAGTTGGCCCGCGGTACGAAGCCACCGAATACGAAGATCTATCCGGGGAGAAAAACCTCACCCTGGATCACGTCATTGCCGATGATCGAAGGAGCCATCAAGCCTTTATCGTGACGGCACAGTGGAACTCTCAATGAAAGCACCAATGTCGGTGTCAAAACCAGCAGATCTCGGGTAGGGGGTCCCGAACTGTGCATCTAAGGCTGATGGTAATAGGAGGTGGGGGACACAATGTTTACCCAGGTCCGGGCCCTCTCGATGGAGGTAATACCCTACTTCCTGCTTGATTGATTTTGATGATATGAGTATTACAAGAGGTGATCTACCACGAGATCGTAGAGGCTAAACCCTAGAAGCTAGCCTATGATTATGATCGTTGTTGTCCTATGGACTAAACCCTCCAGTTTATATAGACACCGGAGGGGTCTAGGGTTACAGTGAGTCAGTTACAAGGGAGGAGATCTACATATCCGAATTGCGAAGCTTGCCTTCCATGCAAAGGAGAGTCCCACCCGGACACGGGACGGAGTCTTCAATCTTGTATCTTCATAGTCTGACAGTTCGGCCAAAGTATATAGTCCGGCTGTCTGAGGACCCCCTAATCCAGGACTCCCTCAGTGCCCGAGAAGGCAAACGGAGAGGATGGGGAGGTAGCTGAGCTCACGGCGATCACGGCAGAGCAGACGGCGAGGTCGGGGACGAGCTGGTGCGGCGGTGATGGTGAAGGGGATCTCCGGCAGCGTTCGGTGAAGGCGAGGTTGAAGAAGATGGCGTAGGGCGTGCAAGTGCTTGGGGCGTAGCAGATGACAGCGAAGCTCAGGGACACGACGGGGCAGCGCGAGGACAACGGTGGCTGCGAGAACTATGGCGGCGCGGGCGCGGCAGCATCAGCCATGGCGAGGAGAGGGCGAGAGAGAGGAGCAGGGGAGTGAGCGAGGTGTCTGCCGGGTCGGGGCGGCAACGTGGAGCTCGCCCAGGTGTCCAGGGGTGAGGCGGCAAGCAGGTGGCGCGTTGGCGAGCTCTTGCACGCCGGCGTCACCTCCTGCCTGCCTGCCTGGCGGGAGGAAGCAGCTGGCTGGCACGGGCCAGCGCAGTGCTGGGCCGTCAGGTGGCCGTCAGGTGGCCAGCAAGGTAAGTGGCCTCTGGCCTTTCTCTCTCTCTCTCTCTCTCTCTCTCTTTTTAATTAATTCTGTTTTATTTTATTTCTGCGGGTTTGTGGCATTTCTAAAAATAGCTAGGCACTTTCAAAAATCACCAAACTTCACATGTCCACTGGTTGGAATAAATCTAACATGGAACATTTTAGTTTATGATTATTTGAGCATTTAAAATATTTATTAGCATTTAAATTCCCAAATTCAAATAGTTAAAGATTTAATCAAGTGACCTTAGGATGACCTAGGAATTTGTGCATCATTTTTGTCAGAGGTTTAGGACCAAGGCAAAGATGATGAACATTTTAGAAGGGCATTTCAGGTTCATTGAAAATATTTTTAGTAAACCCTAGTTGTTATCAGGGGAGTGTTGGGGGTTCTGTCATCCCCATTTCCAAGTTTCTGATAATTTAAACATGATGCAAGCACTCTAATGCATGAAATAGCTAGGGTGTGACAGCCACTGCCCACCGGGTTATATCCATGGGGCGGGTTATGGTTCCGTCCACTGCTTGACACCACCGGCTCATCAAGATGTCTACTGTTACTTCGGCTCGGGCGACAGGTGGAATGAATCCTATCACGACTGTAATAATAAGCCTGCTGCTCGGTTAGTGCTATTTGAAGAAGCTCTCTAGCTCTCTGTGTCTCGACCGCGGTTGGCGACTCACCATCAACTGCAAGAGCCGCCAGTCGTGACGCCGCAGCGATCATGTTATCCAAAGGGTTAGAATGATGACCCGGTGGCGTCGGCATGTGCTGTGGCGGGTTATTATTCTGACGAGGCGGGTCCATTGTGCGCGGCTAAACCGGCGTACCCGTCCTAGGTGCTTTGACCCGGTTTGCTACTGTCGGGTTACTGGTTCCTGCTCCTGGCGTGTTAAAGAGATTCCTTGCCTCATAAACCGAAGGCAAACGAGTCTGATGCCTCCTCCTCATGACTTCATTGGAAGCATTCTGATCTAGCATGAGTCGGTAAGATTGTGACTGAATCCGTTGTGCCTGAGCATCTAAAGCGGCCCACTCCTTGGCCATCCTGGTATTTTCTGTGTTTAGCCCCCCTTGGCTTGTGCTATCTCATCACACACTTTCATGATCGCCGCATTATGCTGATCCTGATCCGCCGGGTTAACCACCGCTATTAACAGCGCTGTCAGCTTGTCCAGCAAGTCGGTTAAAACCTGAGCCGGCGGGCGCTCAGGGCCTCCCGTCCCGGCAGCCGCTGCCGCTGCTGACCCGGAAATTAGCTCTGCCGCCGTTGATGAGTGCTGCACGGGCTGTGTACCGGCCATGAAGATTGCAACCCGGTTCGGCGGCTCACAGGGGCCTGGAATACTGTCGCCATCGGAACAGCCCCCAAGCCGTCCGTCTGGCAGTTGGTACAATGACTCGGTCTCACCGGTGGATGACTCGCCATCAGATTAAACGACGGTCTGACCGCCAGATACCGATCTATCCTCAGATTCCACTCCATGGATAAATCCCACGAAGGCACGATTCATGGCGGGCCGAACCCGGGCGGGTCTCGCACGCTGAGCCATTTTGATGATGTCGGTGCAGATGTCCGGCTCAAGGCCCGGTTCGCCGATCTTGCTGATGAAGACGTGAATTCCACCGAAGGGGACCCGGTACCCGTACTCAATTGAGCCGGCCTCAGGGCCCCAGCCTACGTCGTCGATGTAGAGCTTGCCGCGACGACTCTTGGTCATCCGACCCACAGCGTATCCCTTGATCCCTTCGAAGTTGCCCTCTAAGAACTTGAAACCATCATGCAATAGCCCCACGGTGGGCACCAACTGTCATGGAATTGTCACGACAGATTTCCTAGTGTGAGGACTTAGTAGTGGAGCCATCGCGGTGTGGTTAGCTTAAAGGGGTTAATCAGGACAAAGGACACGAGGAGTTCATACTGGTTCGGCCCCTTACGGTGAAGGTAAAAGCCTAGTCCAGTTGTAGGTGGTACTGCTAGGGTTTCGATGAGCTGGGAGCGAATACGCTTGACCCGGCTCCCGATCTGTTGTTTCTTGTCCTAAGTCGCCGCTCGGTCATCCCCTTATATATACGGGTTGATGCCCCACGGGCTACAAAGTCCCGGCCGACTTATACAACGTATCCGTCTCGGTGATCTTTCTTACATGCCTTACAATACAAGTTTACATACATGGTGGTTTATATCCATGGGCCTTAAGCCGCCTTCGGGTCCGGGCCCTCTACTAAGCCTATCTATGAACCTCCATATGATCTTGGGCTTCATTCTCATGAATTGTCATAGGGATGACCTAGCCCCTTCTGGGCGGGTCATACCTAATGGTTATATCTCCAACAGTGGGGGAGAGGAAAACGAGAGGCAAATGGAAAATAATGTAATGCGAGGGATAAGAGTTTGTGATGGGTACTTGGTATGTCTTAACTTGTGCGTAGATCTCCCTGGCAACGGCGCCAGAAATCCTTCTTGCTACCTCTTGAGCACTGCATTGGTTTTCCCTTAAAGAGGAAAGGGTGATGCAGCAAAGTAGCGTAAGTATTTCCCTCAGTTTTTGAGAACCAAGGTATCAATCCAGTAGGAGACTACACGCAAGTCCCTCGTACCTACACAAAAAAATAAGAACCTCGCAACCAACGCGATAAAAGGGGTTGTCAATCCCTTCATGGTCACTTACGAGAGTGAGATCTGATAGATATAATAAGATAAATATTTCTGTTATTTTTATGATATAGATTGAAAGTAAAGATTGCAAAGTAAAATAGATTGGAAACTTATATGATAAAAGATAGACCTGGGGGCCACAGGTTTCACTAGTGGCTTCTCTCAAGATAGCATAAGTATTATGGTGGGTGAACAAATTACCGTCGAGCAATTGATAGAAAAGTGCATAATTATGAGACTATCTAGGCATGATCATGTATATAGGCATCACGTCCGCGACAAGTAGACCGAAACGATTCTGCATCTACTACTATTACTCCACACATCGACCGCTATCCAGCATGCATCTAGAGTATTAAGTTCATAAGAAGAGAGTAACGCATTAGGCAAGATGACATGATGTAGAGGGATAAACTCAAACAATATGATATAAACCTCATCTTTTTATCATCGATGGCAATAATACAATACGTGCCTTGCTGCCCCTGCTGGCACTGGGAAAGGACACCGCAAGATTGAACCCAAAGCTAAGCACTTCTCCCATTGCAAGAAAGATCAATCTAGTAGGCCAAACCAAACTGATAATTTGAAGAGACTTGCAAAGATAACCAATCATACATAAAAAGATTTCAGAGAAGAATCAAATATTGTTCATAGATAAACTTGATCATAAACCCAAAATTCATTGGATCTCGACAAACACACCGCAAAAAGAGTTACATCGAATAGATCTCCAAGAAGATCGAGGAGAACTTTGTATTGAGATCCAAAGAGAGAGAAGAAGCCATCTAGCTAATAACTATGGACCCGAAGGTCTGTGGTAAACTAATCACACATCATTGGAGAGGCTATGGTGTTGATGTAGAAGCCCTCCATGATCGATTCCCCCTCCGGCGGAGCTCCGAAAAAGGCCCCAAGATGGGATCTCTTGGGTACAGAAGGTTGCAGTGGTGGAAATAGGGTTTCGTGGTGCTCCTGGATGTTTTCGGGGTATATGGATATATATAGGTGGAAGAAGTAGGTCGGTGGAGCTGCAAGGGGCCCACGAGGGTGGGGGTGCTCCGAGGGGGCAAGCGCGCCTCCCTGCCTCGTGGCCGCCTCGCTTCTTTCTTGACGTCTACTCCAAGTCCCCTGGATCATGTTAGTTCCAAAAATAACTCTCCCGAAGGTTTCGTTACATTTGGATTCAGTTTGATATTCCTTTTCTGCGAAACACTGATATAGGCAAAAAAACAGCAGTTTGCACTAGGCCTTGGGTTAGTAGGTTAGTCCCAAAAATAATATAAAAGTGTATAATAAATCCCATTAAACATCCAAAACAAATAATATAATAGCATGGAACAATCAAAAATTATAGATACGTTGAAGACGTATCACGTACCAAACCTGAACGTGTTCCCACTATGCAGGTTTTAGTACTAGTTCTAGTACTTAGGTTTTAAAAAGGGGAACTACCTAACCAAAAATTACTCTACCTTCCTCCTCATAAGTCCTCCTTCTTTGTTCGTCCTTGCCATGGCCAGTGTGCAGAGCTCTAGGTCGAGAACTACTTGTAACAAGGGAGCGGCAACCAAGGCTGTGAAAAAAAGAGGGCTCGCTGCCACGCAGAGACCTCGAAAGATCTCTGACGGGCAGGCGACGGCTCCCAGGAGTGCCCTAGCCACGGAGGCGAACATGCCGAGCTGGCAGCGCTGGAGTCGTTATCCTTCGACGGCATGCTCGATCAGCTCAATAAGCACCTCAATAAGCAGAAGGAGTTCATCCACGGCTTGGTGGAGCTGCTGAAGGAGAGCCTCGACGACATGCCCGCTGAGCTCAATGAGTAGGGGGAGTTGACGGCCGGCTTGGTGATGCTGCTGAAGAAGAGCATTGCCTCGGAGAAGAAGGCGACCGGCGAAATCCTACAACTTCAGGAGGATAAGGCGAAGCTCTGCCACGAGCTCGACCTGCTGAAGGGGGAGAACACCGGCTATAAGAAGCTGCATGAGAATAGTAGTTCCTCGATGAACATGCTGCAGGCCCTCGTCATGGAACAGAAGGAGGAGTTGGCGAAGCTCTGCATCCAGCATCCGGCTGCTGTCAAGGTACGTAATGCGGCCGTGGAACAGATGATGAAGGCTCGCGTCGAGAAATCCCGCGTCATGGACACAATGAAGAAGATGGCAGAGGAGACGCGCAAGGAGATAGAGGTCGTGGAGGCGATGAAGAAGCAGTTACGACTCCGAGGCCAGCAACCCGTCATGTAGTGAGAGCAGCGCCCCGGACTTGTGTGTTTGTCTTCCTTTTTTGGGTGATAATATTCCTTCTTCTTTTGCTCCTGTGTTTCTTCTTTTGCTTCGGGTGTTTCACCGCACGTGTCACGTTCTCTGCGAGGCACGAATAGAATAATGATAAAAATGAGATGACTAGCAAATTAGATCATTCTTTATCGTCAATAGAACAATGCCTCTTGCTAGTAATATATAATAAGAGTAGAGAGTAGAGATATGGCACTGGGCTGCCATGTTTCATGCTCCTCCGTCATACTCCAGTGAAAAACTTGAGTATACCGCACGGTTCTTTGCTCCTCCTCAGGTCATCGGCACATTTATACGAGCAGTCAAATCACAAGGCCCCGCCTTCCAGCATGATGCGACCGTTGACAGAAAAACAATGGCGCGAATAATTATCCCAAATCTTTCACGGTACGGTGTCTCCCGAAACAACGTGGCGCTCGCGATCTTGTAGATGCAATCACCACAGAAACAACACGCACACCCAATAATAGGAAGTACGTGAACGATCTTTAGAAAGATCAGCAACAAATTAGAGCTAGATGCCTCCAATCTGCTAGCCTGAATTCACAAAGTAATCAACTTCTCAACTGATATTTACTCGTATGGGAAGATACCCCGACTTGTCCGTGACTAACAGCAAAATAAAACCCACCCCTTACACGAGGCACAGCCTCCCTTTTATATGGTGCACGCAGGCACAAGATACAAGGGCTCAGCCCGACTCTATTGTGAGTTGGTTTCCAAACCGACTTAAACAAAAGGACTTTATCTCTCCTATCTCTACTAATTAGGAATTAACTAATTTAAAAAGATCCGGCAAGCTGATCGCAAGAATCCAAAACTAACCAGTACTCCTTCACGTAACGTTGACTTGACTTTGAATAACCAACGCACGCACCTATTGTACTCATCACGTATCAACATGGTGTTCTGAACTCTGGCTCAACATCATCCGTTGGTGCAGTTCGGATTGAAGTTTCCCCCTTAAATTTATTTGTCATCATCTTGCTTCCATGATAAAACTTGTTCGCCTGAACTGCCTGGTGGGTGTTATAAACAACAACATGCTCTCTCCTTTTCTGACGTCGTGCGGGCACGACATATCTCTCCTTTATTCCTTGATGATTTGTTGTATTAACAGTATCATTTGCAAAGGCACATGGGGTCACATCATCCTCCCTCCCTTGAAGTGAAACCGTCCTCGGTTTCGATCTATACTTTGCGGGTCTTTTCTTGAACACTTCGACGCTGCACTTTATATCCTTTGCATCTTTAGGAAGAATAGCATAAAACTCACCCTTATGCATAAAGGTGAACTTATTTCTTCGTCCATGATGAAGAGCGTTAACATCATGCTGCCACGGACGCCCCAAAATAAGGTGACAAACATGCAGTGGCATAACGTCACATTCCACCTTATCAACGTAGCCATCAATAGAAAAAGGAACCTTCACCCTATGAGTTACCTTCACTTTGCCAACATCATTTATCCACTTCATATAGTATGGTCTTGGGTGCTCCCATGTTGGTAACAAAAGAGACTCCACCACATCTTTGCTAATCATGTTGCTAGCACTGCCACCATCAATTATTAGTTTGCAGACTTCTCCCTTGGTGGTACATGCAGTTTGAAAAATACTCCGCCGCTGTCCTTGTTCAACAATGGTCTTGTCATCTCGCTGGACCTTATGTGCTAGCAAACTTTCCATATCAGGGTCATCTTGAGGATAACATAATATAGTATCACCATGACCTCTTTCGATTCCATCCTCTAACTTAGGCGTCTCATCTTCAGATTCTGAAATATATTCCGCATCAACAAGTAAAACCCTTCGTTGATTGGAACATTCATGCTTCATGTGTCCACGTCCTCCACACTTGTGGCAAATAATATTACGGTGATGCGATGACGTCGCACAAGATGAAACCTGAGAAACCTCCTTTAGCGCAGTCGCCACTTTGCTCTGTTCAATGCTTCCCGACTTATAAGAAGGAGTCGGTTTAGCACTAAACCCACCACCAATAGGAGAAGAACCACGTCGCCCATTGTTGTAAGTTGGACGAGTCTCTGAAGCTTGCTTCTCCAATACCCAACGTTCAGCATGCTCCGCTTGATGAAGCAACTCATGAATATCATTATATTGCATTAAATCAACACGGTCACGAATCTTTTCTTCTAACACCTCAAAGAAACGTACCATGGTCGCCTCCGCAGACTCACGCACAGCTGTACGGATCATTAAAACTTGCATCTCCTTATAGTACTCATCAACTGATTTTGTACCTTGCACTAGACGACGCAGTCTACTATGAAGCTGGCGAGTGTAGTAAGCAGGCACGAAACGTTCCCTCATGATTCGCTTCATGTCAGCCCATGTCGCTGGTCCCTCATTAGTACGGTTCTTATTATCCCACCATACAAGAGCATACTCTGTAAATTTCATAGATGCAACACGAACCTTCTTCTCTTCGGAGTAGTTGTGACCGTCAAAAATCTGATTTACGCGCATCTCCCACTCCAAATATTTATCCGGGTCAGCACAACGTCCCGAGAATTCAGGTATGGTTATCTTGATTCGACCCAATCCATCATCCTCGTTGGCACCATTGCCGCCATGGTCACGGCGCCGCCCAACATGGCGGTGAGCCCCAACATCATGCCGTGGTCGGTGAGGTAAGCCTCCATGGGCATCAGAATCCTCAGAAAAATCACCATCATCGTCGTTGTCGCGGTCACGACGTTGTCGTGGTGAGCGGGACTGTCGGGGTGCCACATCTCTCGCCTGAAGGCGCTGAACTGCCGCGGTGAGCCGATTAAGACTCTCAGTCACCACCTGTAGACTATCAGTGCGTTGTCGATCGCTGGCAGTCAAACGCTCGTTCAACCTGTCCTCGACGCCTACAATATTTGCAGACAATTCCTCAACCCTTGTCTCAAGCTTCTTATTGGCTCCCTTGATCGCCATCAGATGAATACGCAAATCATCACTTATCTCCAGACCCTCCGGAAGCTCATCGACCTCCTCATGATCAGATTTGTCATGCTGCGAGTTCACCATCTTGAAACAGTTGAATCAAATAGCAGGAAAAAAATTGTACCGTGATCAACCTTGCTCTGAATACCACTTGATGCGACCGTTGACAGAAAAACAATGGCGCGAATAATTATCCCAAATCTTTCACGGTACGGTGTCTCCCGAAACAACGTGGCGCTCGCGATCTTGTAGATGCAATCACCACAGAAACAACACGCACACCCAATAAGAGGAAGTACGTGGACGATCTTTAGAAAGATCAGCAACAAATTAGAGCTAGATGCCTCCAATCCGCTAGCCTGAATTCACAAAGTAATCAACTTCTCAACTGATATTAACTCATACGGGAAGATACCCCGACTTGTCCGTGACTAACAGCAAAATAAAACCCACCCCTTACACAAGGCACCGCCTCCCTTTTATATGGTCCACGCAGGCACACGATACAAGGGCTCAGCCCGACTCTATTGTGAGTTGGTTTCCAAACCGACTTAAACAAAAGAACTTTCTCTCTCCTATCTCTACTAATTAGGAATTAACTAATTTAAAAAGATCCGGCAAGCTGATCGCAAGAATCCAAAACTAACCAGTACTCCTTCACGTAACATTGACTTGACTTTGAATAACCAACGCACGCACCTGTTGTACTCATCACGTATCAACATGGTGTTCTGAACTCTGGCTCAACATCATCCATTGGTGCAGTTCGGATTGAAGTTTCCCCCTTAAATTTATTTGTCATCATCTTACTGCCATGATAAAACTTGTTCGCCTGAACTGCCTGGTGGGTGTTATAAACAACAACATGCTCTCTCCTTTTCTGACGTCGTGCGGGCACGACATATCTCTCCTTTATTCCTTGATGATTTGTTGTATTAACAGTATCATTTACAAAGGCACATGGGGTCACTTCACAGCAGTAATGAGCCGTCAAATCACAAAGGCCCTCACCTCTCTTGAAACCGACCTAGCTAGAGTGCCCCGCCCTCTAGCTTTTTAAAAAATGTATACTTTTGTACAGTAGTAGGATCGATGGATTGCGCCATGGAGCAAAACTAACAAGATGAAATTAAAGAAAAAAAGATGATACATATAGAAAACGCTCATCGGAAAATTATGCATATAGTACTATTAAAAAAGCTAGTACGTGCTTAAATGGGGTGCTAAATTATATTAAAGAAATTAGCATCTATCTATCTATATCTATCTATACCTATACCTATATCTATACCTATACCTATACCTATATACCTATACCTATACTAATCCTAGACTCCCTACAAATTCCCACGTTAATCAATAACTAGAAGCCGTTAATCTGATGGGACCGAGTTATTACGGCGTAGATCTAATCTATCTATTGCTCTCTAGGAAAAAAGACACCTATTAATTCTCATGTTAATTAGAAATTAGGCGTACATCTAATGAGACCATGTTATTGCGGTCTAGATTAACTCATACAAGTTGTGGAAAAAAACTAAAAGAGATGCGCGTAAAATACCAAGATCCACCGATTCTTCCGTTCCCGGTAAAAAATAAATTCTAAAGCAGCCATATTATCACTCTCAATCTCTCACGTCTCTATTCATACTCATGGGAAAGAGATCCAGGTCTCTCTTAGATTGGAACAACCAAGTTGATCATTGATCCCACTCAAAATCTCTCACGTCTCTCTCTCTCTCCCTCAAACTCCCATCTCTCTTCCTCTCCACAAGCAGATCTGGGTCTCTCCCAATTGCAAATTTGCAGCAAGGACGTTAGGGCATGGATCTTCTGCGCTCATCTCCACATGGAAACAGATCGTGTCTCTCCCAAATTGCAGCAAGGAATTTATGGCATGCATCTCCTGCGCTCATGGAGCTTATTACAGTAAAATTATTTTCCTCATCTAGATCACGTTCGTATTTTCTGTCCTTGCACTGATTTATTTTCAATTTCTTTTTGCCGGTCTGGATTCAATTCTTTTCAGGTTCGTCTTCTCAGTCCTCACACTAATTTGTTTTGAATTTCTTTTTTCCAGTTCGGATTCAGTTGTTTTCATCGTGACCTTTAATAGTGTTGTCTAGGGATTCAATCTCCTTTATCGTGTGTGTTCTTGAAGCTGATGATTGCGATGGCAAAATAAAATCAGTGTTCTCTATCCCTCAAAAAACAAAACAAAAAATCTTTCTGTAGCGCACAGAAAAGAAACATGTACCTTATATGTAGAAAAAGACACGTCCAAGTACAATTCCAGTCCTTCCAATACGGGTGGATCTCTATTTTCTCACTAATTGACCCTATCATTGACTCTCTGCTGTGATTTGGCTTCCCCAATCATAGTTTTCTCAATCCCTCAATCAAGATGGGCAGGGGGTGGGGTATATGGAGAAGGACGGAGCTCCTGTTGTGGTTGGTGCCGTCGCAAATGGTGGATGTTGACCATGCTGTTCCATGGAGGGAAGGTAATCTTGAAGAACAATTATCTCGCAAAGACATTGACCATCCACTGAGGAAAACAACAGGGTAAGCATGAACACTATGATTTGTCAAAAACAACTAAAAGAATCATGCTATGTTAGACATATAACATTCTGATTGTGTGTTCCCATTGAATTGTAGTATTAATTTTCTCAAAGTTTCTAGGCCACGATGGTTTATGGATCCAAGGAGTAGATGCACTGACTGCAGTTTGAAGCCAATGACTGGTAATTTTCCAAATGACACCATCTCTGTTTTGTTTTATCTTATTACTAAGTTAGAAATTGGATAGCATGTGTTTGATGTTTTTCCTTCAAATCAGAATAATTGCAGGTCTGCTTCTACGGATGACGTAACCCATCATTACTATCTTCCAGATTTCATATACTATTTATTATCACTAGATGAATTCAGGTCCAATCGGGTCTTCCCTTTTTCACATGTGCACATTTTGCTAAATGCCATCTAATTCCTGCCATGAATCACAAATGGAATTCCAGTCTGAAAGTTGTGGCACTTGATTTGGAAACACCATAAAAACAATATGATGCTCCAACATAAAGTATCTTCTGATATGTAAGTTCCACTTATTGAACAATGCACTTCAAAATTCACATTTATGCTATGCACAGATATGCAGGTACACTGGAGCATAATTCTATCAATTACCTATGGAAGACAGTCCAACATGGATGCTCTTAAGAGTACCTGTATGTAGCGTTTCAGTTTCTATAGCATGCACTCACCCCTACCCGCCATTGTACACTTGATCTGATGATGTTCACTTAAATAAGTTATTTCATCATATTTTCCACACATTTCGCTCAACTAAAACATGTGTATGTTCAGTTTGTCTTCTTAATTTCTTGACCAATTCGCCAACGAGGCTAAATACCTATGGTTATTTTGCGCCAATTGTCCTTTGAGATTGTTAAAAGAACTTCCCCGAGATATGTAACACTGTTGCTCTAGCTACTTTCGGCCATTATATTATTCACATTATTCAGACTTCTATAAATGCACTCCCAACTGCATAATTTCTTAGCTTATCGATTTTATTTCTTCTAACTTTATAAATTCAGAAATGATTATAACAAGGCTGCTGAGTTGTTGGATTTAATACATGTACGTCAAAACTTATGGCTTTTCAAAACTATTTGTTCCCTCTTTTTGTCCTCTAATACATATTTTCCTTTACGTTGGATAGCCAATTCACTTTTGTTCTCATTTTCTTGAGACAGTGAAGATTTGTTTTGGTACTCATGTATAGATATAAAATTTTAATGGTCTTCACAATTCTATCAATCAATAGAGATTTGAACAAAATCCGGTTGATATAATATATACAATTTGGCCCGCACATGTTGCGAAGAGTAATTTTTAAAGTATATTAACAAAGTCTTTTTTATTTCTATGCATGTACAATATATATTAGGACACTGGACATGCTAACTACTCGAATTCCCAATTTTTCTGAGTGCCAAATGCACTCGGCAAAGTTCAAAAAAAACACGGCAGCACTAGGAAAACATGACTATATTGGACGTATGCCGACAATGTTTAGTTTGTCGGGTTCTTTTCTACAGGCACTCAGTAGACAACTGCAAAAAACTTCGCTCAGTGCACAACAAGGGTAACTCGGTAAACAAATGACACAGACCGAATGATGAGTCAATGACCATGCCACGTGGCACCATAGTTTTGCCATTTTCTGCACTCGGCAAAACTACGACCCAGTAGAGCTACCCAGATGGCACCATGTGTCATGTTTAGGCAAAGGGGTCTTAGACACCAGACATCTAACCTAACAGCGACTCTGAATATCCATGTTTTGGTTGATTGCTAGCCTGATGCTAATATTTGATGTGTTTTCCTCAATTTAAAATCCCCAGGCAGGATGTTTCTAAAATCTACGTATTAACATCACCTGCATCGGATGTTTCTGTAGCATTTGAGGATGCGCACATGGTGTATATGCTGATGAAGAAAGCCTGGGAACAAGCATATTTACGAAAGACATGGAGAAGATGGTGTCCAATAAAGGAAAAAGCAGTGAAGTAAAACATGATTAGTTTAGAGTGACATGAAAGCAGACTATCTTTCAACAATAGGTGGATTCTTAAGATAATGACAAGTGTACAACGCAATAGCTATAATAAGGCCTAACATGGTTGCTGGAAGATATATTTGTACAATAATAGGAATGCACATGCAGCTGTAGTAAAAAGAGTTAATAACTTAATATGAGATATTCAATTCCAGTGCCTGAATGCAAATAGCTAAACAAATTTCTGTAATATAGCAGCCCAATAGTTTGTAAAATACGGATGCATGCAGGTGATGATAGACACTATATCATGTCTGATCCATAAGTAAGTGTGTGTTGTGCATTAAGTTTTCGATTCTTTGTGATATTTTTCGATTAGTTCTGTAGCATCCAGTTTAACATCTTATGTCGCAGACATTTGGTGAAGTATCAGAAAGGAGAGTCTGTCGTTAATTCTGCGTTACCATGATGGTATGTAAGGTGAGCCAAAACAAAATTTGTGGCCTTAATTCCCAGCAACCCTCAAGGTAAGTAAGATGAGTCATATTAATAGATAGTGTTGTCAGGGACCTCGATAGTATCTCTCAGACAAGTACCACTTTATATGGGATAGGAGATGCTTGATCCATGAATAAAATAACTTGGAGCTCCTGTTTAGAGCGTCTACTAAATTATTGGTTCATCCATCTAAATGTTTTTACAAAAACGGGCCTTTTTAGCCACAAACCGTAGAACAATAGTTCTACGGTATATTTTCATTAAAATGATAGTATGTTACAAACGGGGAGGAAAAAAGGAAAGAAAGAAAAATAAATAAAAGAGCGCCTCTCTAACTAGCCTCTAAAATAAGGCCTCTTTGATTCACCGAATTGTCTACAATTACAATTCTTAAAGGTGACATCTTATGTTTCAAATGGTTTTGCAGATTGTAGGATAACAAAATGGGATCCGATCTCTCATATGTTTCTATACTTATCCAATGGTATCCTCAATAAATGTCTGATACTATTTCCCATCCATTGTTTCCACCATTTAAAGTGACTAGCCATATAGTAAATGGTTTTTTTGCGCAAAAAATATAGTAAATGGTTTTTTGATAATCAATTTCTGTCCTTCATATAGTGGAAACCTAAACAATATAAATAATGTCAGCATGCTATCTTAAGATATATAGTTTGTGCCAATTCAGTTTATGGTCAGTCAGACGTATCCATTACTTATTCACAAAAATATATTCCCTTTTGAATTAGTCCTGATATCTCAAATCCTTTAGGTTCTGACACTATGTTGGGTCAATGTGGTTGTACACAACACATTTCGATTTTCTATGGTATGCCATTCCTACTTATGATCTTTTATGGTTGACCATGCTCTTTTTAGATCATGCAAATATAAAAGGCCCTATTCTTATTTATAATAGTATATTCAATATTTAAGGACTATTTGTATCATTTTTGTGGATAAATATACGAAGTGAGATGTGACGCCCGGATAATTAAGCTACAGTAACCCTCTCCTAATGATGCCATGTCACCACTATCACTGTAGTTAATCTCGCGATGGTTCAAAAACGATCCAAATTTAAAATAAAGACAAATAACAAAAGCTTTTCAAATGTCAAAACTAAAATGTTCTAAATGTGACAAATAAATCATATGTAATATTGGTGGAGAAACCACACTTTTATAAAGCGCTTAAATGCACTATAGTAAATAAATAGTGATAAAACAATTATTCAAATGCTTTAAAATAATAAACAATTTAAAACTATTTTTATTTCAATGCTAAACGGTTTGTGGCAGTGGCATAAATTGTAACACTATTTTAGGTGCCACTTTTGTATTTTTGGAAATTAAAATAAAACAAATAAGAACTAAAAGAATAAATAAAAGAAAAGCAAAGTAAGACTGTAAATAAAATAAAATAAAAGGGAACCCCCCTCCCCCCGCGCGCTGGGCCTCAGCCCAGCTGGCCATTCCAGTCGGCCTGGTTGGACCGGCCCACCCCCACCTCACCTACTAACCCCTTGGGACACCGAAACCCTAGCCCACTCCACGCACTCCCTCCCCCACTCGCTCTCTCTCCCCCCCCACTCCCCCAATCCCGATCGGATTGGGGCGGCCACGCCCCCGCCCCCGTTGACTCCTCGCCCCTCCCCTCCCTCGCGCGACGCCCGCCGGAATCCGCGGCCACGCCTCGCGCCGATCGCTCCGCCGACTGGATCGATCTCGCCGCCCCGCCTGGGCCTCGTCGGAGCGCTCCCTCGCCGGACCTCCTCCCCGTCTCCGTCGGTCGTCCCTGGTCTCCTCCGCAACGGCTTCCTCGAGCCTCGCCGCCCCCCTGGTCTCTACTCGAACGTGAGGCCCGCCTCTCCTCTCTTCCCTCTCTGTCCGGCGTCGCCTCCCGTTCGTCCCCGTGCGCTAGCATGAGCAGCTCCGCCCCTGACCTCCCCCTCCGTGGCCGCGCTGTGCGCGCGATGCGCCTGCGCGCCCATCGCATCCCCGACGGCTGGCCGTGCTTCGCTGCTCGTCGGAGGCCGCCAGCTCGCGCCGCGCCTCCCGCCATCTGCGGCCCCACGCGAACCCCGCCGCTACTGCGCCGCTCACTGTCGTTGCGCACCGCGCTTCGCTACCCGCCTGCCGCTCGCGCCTTTGCTCGTCGCCGTCCTGCACTGCCGTCCCTCGCCGCTGCTGGCAGCTGCTGGCGCCCCGCCGGCCTCGCCCCGCCCTAGGCAGGCTGCGGCCTCCACGGGCGCCCGCCTCGCTCCCGACCCCGGGGTTCCGCCAATTAACCCGCCCCGCGGGGTTGGCCTAGTGCCACTGACGAACGGGCCCCACGCCCTGAAAATGTTTAATAAAAAAAAGATAAAAAAAACTAAATAAAAATATTAATTAATTAACTTAATTAATCCTAATTAGATTAGCCTAATTAACTAGTTTCACCTAATTAACTTTCATTAATTAACATAACTAAGCTGTTTAACTAAACTAATTAACCTGGTTAATTAGATAACAGACAATGACATGTGGGTCCCACTGGACCCACCTGTCTATTTGACTGGTCAACCGACCAGTTGACCTGCTGACAGCACTCTGATGTCATGCTTGCGTCATCATTCACTGTTTTGGATAATGTTGGAATTAAATATATAATTAAAATCAGAAAATGATTTAAATCTTTAGAAAATCATATCTTTTAATCCGTAACTCGGATGAAAATACTTTGTACATGAAAGTTGCTCAGAACGATGAGACGAATTCGAATACGCAGCCCGTTCATCCGCCACGCATCCCTAGCATAGCGAACACGCAACTTTCCCCCTCCGGTTCGTCTGTCCGAAAACAAGAAACACCGGGATATTTTCCCGGATGTTTTCCCCCTTCACCGGTACCACCTCGTACCGCGTTAGGTCACCCCTAGCACAACGTATTGCCGCATCTTGCTTTGTGTTGCATTTGATTGCTTTGTTATTTATTGTGTTCCCCCTCCGTTACTCCTTTCCGGTAGACTCCGAGACCGCTGCCGATGTCCGTGTGTACGACTACGGTGTTGACGACCACTCTCTCTTGCGAGAGCAACCAGGCAAGCCCCCCCTTTGATCACCAGATATCGCCTACTCTTTTCTCTATACTGCTTGCATTAGAGTAGTGTAGCATGTTACTGCTTTCCGTTATTCCTACCCTGATGCATAGCCTGTCCTTGCTACTACTATTGTTACCATTACCTGCTATCCTACTGCTTAGTATAGGATGCTAGTGTTCCATCAGTGGCCCTACACTCTTGTCCGTCTGCCATGCTATACTACTGGGCCGTGATCACTTCGGGAGGTGATCACAGGCATATACGATATACTTTACACAGTTACATTACCTGTGATACTGTTCGGAGATGGGGGCTGAAGGGGCAGGTGGCTCCATCCCGGTAGAGGTGGGCCTGGGTTCCCGACGGCCCCCGACTGTTACTTTGAGGTGGAGCGACAGGGCAGGTTCAGACCACCTAGGAGAGAGGTGGGCCTGGCCCTGGTCGGCGTTCGCGGATACTTAACACGTTTAACGAGATCTTGGTATTTGATCTGAGTCTGGCCATTTGGTCTATACGCACTAACCATCTACGTGGGAGTAGTTATGGGTATCCCGGCGTCGTGGTATCAGCCGAAGCCTTCGTGACGTCAGCAACGGAGCGGCGCGCGCCGGATTGGACTGGAACGCCACTAGGCTAGGTCTGCTTCCGGCCGCCCACGCAACGTGCAGGTGTGCTAAGGGCGATGGGCCCAGACCCCTGGGCGCTTAGGTTTAGACCGGCGTGCTGACCTCTCTGTTGGTCTAGGTGGGGCTGCGACGTGTTGATCTTCCGAGGCCGGGCATGACCCAGGAAAGTGTGTCCGGCCAAATGGGATCAAGCGTGTTGGGGTATGTGGTGCACCCCTGCAGGGAAGTTAATCTTTTCGAATAGCCGTGATCTTCGGTAACAGGACGACTTGGAGTTGTACCTTGACCTTATGACAACTAGAACCAGATACTTAATAAAACACACCCTTCCAAGTGCCAGATACAACCGATGGTCGCTCTCTCACAGGGCGACGAGGGGAGGATCATCGGTTAGGATTATGCTATGCGATGCTACTTGGAGGACTTCAGTCTAATCTCTTCTACATGCTGCAAGACGGAGGCTGCCAGAAGCGTAGTCTTCGAGAGGACTAGCTATCCCCCCTTATTCCGGCTTTCTGCAGTTCAGTCCACATATGATACCCTTATCCCATTTGATACCAATGCATACATATGTAGTATAGCTCCTTGCTTGCGAGTACTTTGGATGAGTACTCACGGTTGCTTTCTCCCTCTTTTCCCCCTATTCCTTCTACCTGGTTGTCGCAACCAGATGTTGGAGCCCAGGATCCAGACGCCACCGTCGACGATGACTCCTACTACACTGGAGGTGCCTACTACTACATGCAGCCCGCTGACGACGAGCAGGAGTAGTTTAGGAGGATCCCAGGCAGGAGGCCTGCGCCTCTTTCGATCTGTATCCCAGTTTGTGCTAGCCTTCTTAAGGCAAACTTGTTTAACTTATGTCTGTACTCAGATATTGATGCTTCCGCTGACTCGTCTATGATCGAGCTCTTGTATTCGAGCCTCCGAGGCCCCTGGCTTGTAATATGATGCTTGTATGACTTATTTTTATTTGTAGAGTTGTGTTGTGATATCTTCCCGTGAGTCCCTGATCTTGATCGTACATGTTTGCGTGTATGATTAGTGTACGATTAAATCGGGGGCGTCACATGAGAGAATGTTTATTTTATTCTGTAACTTTCTTTTACAACTACAAAATTTAGAAATTTGAGTGATTGGCATAAAATACAACTAAAAATTCATTTTCTCTTATCAAATGTGCAATATTCAATATACAAAAACAAGTGATAGTACCACTGATTTAAAAAATACAATGTTCTATATTTAAGAATACTGTGGGATCTGTAGTGGTGAAAAAAACAATGTGGAGTCTATTTACCAGCGGAATATGATGTGATCTCATTGAATTATATCGAATGTATATTGTGTATTACTATATATATTTGACCGCTTTTGTGAGAAAGTTTTCTTGAGTTAACCATATCAGAACACCAGCTAGGCATACCAGTTCAAAATTATTAATGTTTAGTATTAATTATAAATCAAAAAAAAATGTAAGAAAAAAAACTAACTAGATTATTTTAAGACTTGACAGACAAGACAGAAGTTAATATGTAACGACACATCACTTCAAGCTATCAAATGTTAGCTTTCACAATTCTAATACTATAAAAAGTACAAATGTGAACTTAATTAGCCTCAGTATTTCAAAATATAACTAAAATATGGGTGTAGACCTGTCAAAATAAACATGGAACAAGATAAGTCTCCCATGAGAATAGAAATTTGTGTCCAGGAGTTTACATTAGAAATCTGAGCAAAAATAGCAAGAAATGTTTTGATATATTATATTTAAATACATAGTAAAATTGCAATTTAGTATTTGCATTATGGAAAGTAACCGTTGATAACATCATCATAATTTCATACATTATGCAAAAAATGTATATAGCTAATATTATATTGTTGAAGATTATATTTCAAAAGTTATGTAATGATTATACTTCAAATGCATGCGACCTTTTCATATCATCATCTTTTGTAATTACTAAATAGTTGTAATTTTAGTTTGTCTGTATGTTTGTACTTCTTTTATAGGAGACAAGCCATTAGACAAAAACTATTGTAGATTCCCATACCGTAGAAAGCTGTATTGCATGCTAGCCCGTGCGAATGCACGGGTTGGCGACTAGTACCTATTTAATTCTTGGGTTCTTATTATTTATGCCACTAGTTTGTGTATCAATACTTAGTTTTGCCATTAGAAGTTACAACTACTCAAAAATGCCATCGATCCATGAGATGCCTGCTCAAAATGCAATTAGATATCTCAAAAATGCCATCGTTAAGTTAGATGTTTGCTCAAAAATACCATTAGACATTGTGATTTTCACATCAAACCCGTTGACCAAGTCACCTGACAAAAATAAGCCGATTCTCGCAATGATAAGTGTGGCCCCGCTTGTTAGGAGTAACCAAGCGAACAATTTTACAGGAAAATAAGAACGTTGTTGGGATCAAGTAGGCCCCACACTTTATTTTACTTTAGTGAGGTAGAGGGAGAGCTGGCATGTTGGCCCATCGGTATTTATGTCATTATAACATGGCAAAAGAGATTTGAGTCACAATAATGGTGTCCAGCACAACACACCCGTCAAATAAAACTAAGAACCCTGGAATTCTTTGACAAAACTAAGCCCCCTGAATTTTTTTGACAACTAAACTACTGGCTATATGATGTTGGCCATATATATTGTACGTATATAATGTGAAGAAACGAGTGGTAGTCATAGTACTGTACCAACTAAAAGATGAACTGTAAGAAATACTAGTATGTACGTACTAAAGAGTTAAAGTAACGAGAATAAACATAACACAGTTCTGCTGGGGATTTAGCACAACACACCACTCAAATAAAACTAAGCACACCAGAAATTAAACTAAGCAACTAATCCGGTAGACACTGCATTAGAACCACCATGAGCAACGACACTGCCACCTTACTCGGAGTCCTCGTCCACGTCCTCAACTTCATCCTTGTCCCTCTTCCTCTTGGGTGATACTTCTTTGCTTGAACCGCACTCTTGGCTCTTGCTCTTCATCCAACCCTTGTAGATATTGAAACAAAGGTAGCCATCCATTGCAGCATAATGGATGTGGTCCATATCTAGTACATTTCACTGCCATGCAGGATGAAACATGTGCGGAGGTTTCTTCAGTTTACCGTACGAAGGATGAACCATGGCTCCTGCCAGGGTCAGCATTGAAGGCTGATCACGGGAGGGCACGAGCCCTTCCTTCTGGAGGTCGAAGGGGTTTCCTACAACAAGGCCTATCCCACCCAGGATTTCCTTGTCATTCCTAAAGTCTACAGTAATGAATTTGACTTGGCCGCCCTTGAGGAACTTCTTAAATTCCTCGCACTCAACGTCGGCATGGCATATGTGGTAGACCAAGCATAAGTCATGCACGCAAACCTGGATCACGGCGGGCTTCTTCTTCTCTGCCTCCTTTAGATTCTTCTCGCTTCCCAGGATTGTGGTGTACTCAACATCTAGCCCAGTGACCCACTCATCATTTGAGTTGTCGAACATGCGTTTGAAGCGAGCAAGGCATTCTTTCACCGTTGCGGAAGAACAGGTGTAGATGACGTCGAACTCATCACCGGGTGATGGTTCTAACCTTGTACTCATCGCCGATCTTGGAGATTTGGGACGCCATGGATTTGGGAGGAAGGTTAGGATTAGTGGAACTACCGTAATGTGAAAGGATGGGACGACTAGGAGCGGTTTATCAAGTGTAAAAATGTTGAGTGTGGGGGGCATGCGAACGTCAGGGTAGTGGCTTGCCTGGTGGATAAATGGATTCATGCACAGTACTATGGGGGCCCAATTAGATGTCATGTCTAATTGACGCCCAATTAAATGGCTTTTGATGTCATGTCAAGCGTCGGGAAAATTATAGGTGATACGAAGCTTTCCATTCTCCCATGATACGGGCTGCTGGCAGCCCTTGGATCTAAGATTGAACGGTTGCATGGCATGATTCTAGACCTATGGGTGAATATCCTATCCTGGAGGGTTATTCTGCAAATTTTCAGCAACTTAGCATGCGACCATTTGATCTCAGATTCAAGGGCTACCAGCAGCCCGTATCATGGTCGCGCCTACCACGACCGTCGCCTCGCTCGCGCAGTCGCGCCCTTGGAGATTTAACATGGTGTGTTAGGCTATCTAATGTTGGCATGTCATACATAGTCATCACTTAGTCACTCATACAACAAGGTCAGCTATAAGGTTGGCTATAAGAGTATTTTTTTGTTTACTTCTCTCTATCTCTTTCTTCGTAGTATTTATTGCATTTGCCAAGGAGTGACCTCTTTCAATGAAATGGTGCTTAGATGAGGTGCTATGGGCATTAAATGGCTTAGCAACTCAAGTCCCCAATGCATAGGTGCTTAGTTTTTTGTTGCTATGTTTTCTTCATCTAGGTACACATGCTTAGCACCGTTTCTTCCTGGGGTCACCAAACTAGTCTCTCTCTTCTTAATTAACTTGCCACATTAGACTTTATGCTTATGTGGCAGGCTTAGCACCTGTAGGATCAAGTACAAATAGTGGGCTATAAGCCCGCTTTACATGGCATTTTTGCATGTGGGGGAAAGAGGCAAGGAAAAAGTGGAGGAGTGGGCTCTCAAGCAAGAGCCAGCCTCTACATGGTGGAGCATCGGGAGAGGCACCTGTATGGAGGTGATCAGGAATCGGGAGACTCATGTCGGTCGTAGCGCCGCAGTTAAAATGATAATGGCAAGTCAAATCACCGGACCCCACCTATCCAACAGTAACTCGCTGTAAAATCACACAGCCCTACGTTTGCAGCAGCCTACTCCCTGATCTTCTCGCGTCTCTGTCGAACCGACTAGGCGGAACTACCCCGCCTACCGCGCGGGAAAAGCCCCGCCCTCGACTTTTAAATAGTACGGTATACTAATTTTGTATCCATGGATTGCGCCATGGAGCAAAGCCTCAAGAAAATGGTGGTACACATTTACGGAGTACAGTATACAGCACGCCCGTCGTGTTCGCGTCGCACCCCAGACGGTCGGTCGGTCTGGCACGCCGCTCTCCGAATGGAACGCGTGTCATATTGCGTTTGCATACACATGTGGGACCGCAATTGAGAACCGACCATAGGCACACTCCCCGGCCCCGCAAGTCGGGTGAGTTAATAGAAGAGAGAGAGACGGGCGATAGTACTAGAGAAGTGTTGTACATACGTTGGTGGAGGCCTCGGCGTTGGTGCCTGGACGATCCCTACATGACACAGAAGATCAGTTCGTCCATGCATGTGACCACACTCCAGCAGACACGCCTGGATTGGCTATCGTCTACATATCGTGCAGGCTGTGTTGTATAGGGTTGTAGTTCTGGTGAGAAATCTAAAAAAAGGTTTCTTGTCATCTCGCAAAATTAGGTGTCATGTGCTTCGGATCACTACGAGGGTTAAACAGCGACAACTGAGTTCCTCCAATGCGCTAGTCATGGGGGCCACATGCATGAAGACTACTCGGCTTCCATCTATGTCAAGCCGGCTATGTTAATTAGGGCATCTATCAATGGACCCCTTTTCTACGAGTTTATCTTTAATTTGAGCTTTGATCCTCATCTAGTTTTTCCGTCGGGATTCATGTTGTCTCCTTTGGGCAGTGAGGTTATGGTTTCTTGTCATGTTATAATCTGGTGCTTCGGATCAAAATGAGGACAACTACGCCTCCGGGGCACGTACATGAAGACAGTCATTGACGAGGTCAAGCCGGCTGCAGTAGACAAAAGAAAACTAGTAGTACTCCACTATATATAGGCAGGAGCCTCCGTGCTTGCTTGCTAGTGTTGCTCTCTTCACATTGTCTCATCCTCTCCAGATCTAAACACGACAGCGGTGGCCTCTCTCTCTCTCTCTCTGCTCACCGCTGGTCACAGATCCAGCCGGATCCTCTCCGCCGGGGAAGGTGAGAATGTGCAACGTTCACGCGGCCGTCCTCGGCGACGGCTCTTGCCCACTGCCGGCGCGTCCCGATCAACGTGCCTTGTCGTTCTCTCCCAAGCACCGCTAGCTAGGGAGGGCCTCCGACCCCTTCTTCCTCGCTGCCGTAGTGTGTGCAGATCCGGCCTCCCGCCGCCCACCTAGCGACATCCCGGCGATCCTCGGGTATAACTTCCTTCGAAACCGGCCTTGATCTACTTCCCGAGCTCCTGACATCGCTGCATTTGTATCTTTTACTATTTCCCTAGGCCCCTCGTAGATACTAGGATCGATCGGCTGTTCGAAAGCCACCTAAATTTTTATTGTTAAGAGGTAAAACTAGTTCATGCACTCGAATCTAGTACTACTTGGTTCAAACAAGGAAGAAAGGGGGTGGGGGTGGGGAAGATTTGTTACCTGAATCTAGGACTTGGTCGAAAGAGGAAATAATGGGGGCAAAAAGTAGCAGAGACTGGCTATCCAACTGGTCTCTAGGTCTAATAGGGAAATAAAGGGAAACGCAGTGCAAACTTAATATAAACCCGATCTATTGGTTGTAAAAGGAAAGAAATTTGGGACTGGGGGACAAGTCAACAGAGTAAGTCCAGCACTAGATTTGCTAGCATCACACAGTATAAGGTGGCTATACCGAACAAAAATGGGACCAACCCAGATATCCTATTCTGATGTTTGTTGCCTCGAACCACTCTTATGTAATGCCACTGGTAAAATGTAGCAGTCGCACTGCTAAAAGTAAGTACATGTTAAACCAATATTGCTGGTAAAATGAAGCAATGGCACCATTAAAGTAATGTCGTATTTAACGGTTGTCATAGTTAATCCTAATGCCCACACTAATATCTAGCAATGTTGCTGCTTTAGAAATTGCTACTGTCCTTGTAGGATTGGCATTCAGATAAGGAACGTTCTTCTTTTCATTTGATGTATGTTTCATCACTTGTTTTTCACCCTCCTTTCCACCTTTTTTGTGCAAACAGAGACATACATTTCACGCTTGATCTTAGTTCAACTGGATAAATGATATCCAAATTATAGTTGAACATTCCAGGAGCTTCACAACCAACCTTGATGTTGCTCAATTTTATTGCAACTAATGAAGAAGAAGCTCTGTGGGTTTCGTTTTCTGATGGAAATGGAACTGGGGCTGGAGCCCTTTTCTTAAAAAAATGAAGAAGAAGCTGCTAGCTCATGGGACATTGCTTCATTTTAGGTGAAGTGCACCAAAAGGTCCCATGTATTAAATCATCCATGTTGGTGATTGGTGTCATCCCTTCTACGATGGCGTTGACTGCAGACATGGTTCCTATCACGGGGTATGTTCCTTTTTGGTCTGACTGTTTGCCAAAGATCCTGCATGTTGAGTCTGCTCTTATGCTACTGTCTTGGCACGGCCATGATAAAGCAGTAGTGTTATTATTCTGCACCTTAATCTAGTGGCACCATTAATTTGAGGCAATGTTTTGGCACCGCTAGTGGCACTAATTTTTATATATATCGAAATAGGGGGTTTCCTCCGATTTCATTAAAGAAATCCAACCATAGAGAACCATTATCCAACAACATCTTAGTGTAAACGCGCAGTTATGCAACTACTACTAGAACGGACTGAGTACTAGCAGGAGACAAGTTCGCCACATAAGCTAGGCAGGTAGGGGGCGCAGCACCAGCTCGACCAAGTTTAGATTCAACCCAAACGCTACCACAGAAACATCGGAGGGGAAGATAGGGACTGAAAGAGCCAGCTTCAGCATCCCTGTCTAAGCACCCCCGGCCTCCATCCTTGCGATGCACGGTACACCTTGTTTGCCACCTGCTCGACCCTAGTGCCACTGATAAAATGAAGTAATAATACAGTTAACATAAAGCGAGTGTCCTCTCTATCATTTCATTTCCAATGTAGATAAAGAAAGTGCTTCTCTTTGTTAGTATATGTTTCATCAACTAGTCCCATTGTTAATGTTTAAGCATTTCTGCAAACTGGGGTGCTTAATTTTAGTTGATCTGCACAAAAATAGAGATTGGAATGTCTCAAGGCCCCTCCTTGTACTACGGATGTACACCGATGTTCGTCACTGGTAGAAGGTGCATCGGGGAGACTTGGGTCGATTTCCAGTATGAGGCGTACCGTATGAGGCGACGCAGGGCCCATCTCGCCCTCGCAGCATGACATACTATGATACTATCGCAATATTTTCTCTATTTATTATTGTATGTTTCATCAACTAGTGCCACTATAATGTAATCACGTCTTTTCATTATCTGTGCAAACACGGTTATTCGGCTGCATTTTGGTGGAACTGCACAAATGTACGGATGGAACCGGCATATATGCAGAGTGCGAGGTGCCAAGTACAAATTACCGACACCAACCCTGCTCCATCTAAGCATTAGCATCCACCACCATCAGTGGGATGTGTGGCGCTCACTGTGGATGGATCTTTCTCGGCAGCAAATCCTCTAACCAAATACTAGTAGCTTAGACTTCAAAAAATACTAGTAGCTTATATTGGCAGTTTTCTAGGGTGTACTCTTTTCTGAAAGAAGCACCAATCTATTTTTCTTTATTTGTACATGGTGTCACAACTTTGACCCAAAGGTCTAGAGCTATTTTAGGGTGATTGGTGTAGTACTCGGAGACTGATTGTAAGCATGATTTTTATTAGCTGTCACACTGATTGTAAGCATGAGCAGATGGAAGATTAGGTTAGTGCGAAGCTTACCTTAAACCCTACCGACGTTGTTGAAATGAGGAGAGCGTCGAGGGAACCGTGGAGAATGGCGGGGAAGCAACATCGTGCCATCCGGCCTCCTCTTGCAGTGGGAGAATGAATACTCCTGTGGCTCCGGCTGGCTCTGCACCCTCACGAACGGCACACTGTACTCGATCGATTCGTTATCCTCTGGGTGCTCAACCTTCGACCTGTACGCCCACCACCTCCGCCTGACTTTCGCCTCGGGCAAATATGTCTGCTCCATCGCCCAGAGGAGATACTCGATGAACTCAAAGGACTGTGGCGTGACTGTCGTCGAGGAGTACATCGCCGCCGTCTCGCTCTTTTGCATACATTTCCATATGGCCCTCACCATCCTCGAAATCTCCCACTCATTGTCAAACCAAGTAAGGATCTCCTTCAACCTGACTAACTTTTCCTGGTCGCCGCCGGCGATCTGCCTGATTCGCTACTGCATCCTCTCCATAGATGTCCTTCTGAGTGGTCTGGTGCTAGCTTTGGAAGATGGGAGGAGAGGCGATGGTCTTGCAATAGAGAAGAGGGAGAGGCGAGACGGTGGTTTTGGAATGGAGATGATGGAGAGGAGAGGGGGTGGTTTTGAAATGGAGAAGAGGGAGAGGTGAGACGGTGGTTTTGGAATGGAGATGATGGAGAGGAGAGGTTTCCCTGCCTTTCGGTCGCTGACAGGTGGGCCCCGCGCTTGGTGGTACCCATGTGCCAGTGTCTTAATGGCCGGATGGGCTACGTCAGGGGATCCTCGTCCGAGGATAGAGGAGGTGGTTTTGCAATGGAGAAGAGGGAGAGGTGAGACAGTGGTGTTGGAATGGAGATGATGGAGAGGAGAGGAGGTGGTTTTGCAATGGATAAAGGGAGAGGAGCGTGCGGCAGCGATTTAGGTTTGGATGAGAGGGTCGGAGCGCTGTGACTAGATCAAAATCAAAACCAATTTACCCTTCAATTAAGAAAGCGACCCCACATTAACTAGTCTCTCTTTTATTCTGGATCATAATTGACCATGATTTTCACAAATAAAATATATGTTATACGTTGCAAAAATAATATAATTTGAAAGTACATTCAGATACGAACCAAACAGTTCAATTTTTGGTGACATGCATTCATATTTTGCTTGTCAAATACAGTATGTGGTCAAACTTTGACCCAAAATACGCAAAACAAAAAAATACTTCCAAGACCAGTGCCGCTCCTCTCTTGTTCCAATCTAAATCCAGCGGCGCTCCTCTCCTCTTCCATTGAAAAACCACCGCCCCTCCTCTCCTGTTCCGATCCAAAAGCAGCGTCGCTCCTCTCCCGTTCTAGTCCAAAACTAGCGCTGCTCCTCTCCTCTTCCATTCAAAAACCACCGTCGGCGAGTGAAGGTGTTGTGGAGAAGTAGATCGATGGAGGAGTACAACCGATACGCGAGGATCGCAGACGTCGACCCTATGAAGCTAGCTAGGATGTTGGAGATACAGTCTTGGTTTGACAACAAGGACCAACTAGCGGCGACGGCAACATACATGGCCAAATATCTACAACGGAGCGAAAAGGCAGTGATACTCCCAAAGGGAGTCGCGCGGGAGTACATAGAGTTGCTTCTCTGGGCCATGGAGCAAACAGATTCACCG
This sequence comes from Triticum urartu, assembly GCF_056163025.1. NCBI lineage: Eukaryota > Viridiplantae > Streptophyta > Magnoliopsida > Poales > Poaceae > Triticum > Triticum urartu. The sequence goes on along the minus strand of NC_141879.1, from coordinate 618,426,058 downwards.
AATCCGATCGTGAGGGAGCGGTGGTGGGAGTATCGATCCCAGATGGAGCATCCACCAGAGATTGAAGGATCGAGCATCTACAGGGTGCCGTTTGTGAGGGTGTCGTGCCAGAGCGAGCCGGTGGAGTCTTCATCGACCGAACCCAGCTACAAGAGGAGAAAAGCAGTTAGCCCAACGATGCTTCCCCGCCATCCTCTCCCTCGCCGTTCACATCATCTCACGGCGTGGCTGTCTGCCTCCGAGGAATAGGAGGGGACTGCCCCTAGCCCAATAGTCGGGCCGGTTGTGAATTGTCAGGAGGAGCTTAGTGTTGTCAGTATTTGCAGGTTGTGAATTGTGTTTTGTGTTGTGTATTTTGAGAGTACTTTCATATATGAATGTATTTTGAATTTCAGATTTGCAGTATTGAGCATATGAAGTATTTCATGAATTCTAGAGATCTATTTTTAGCACTTAAAAAATGTAGTTTCATAGGAGTATAAAAGTGCAGACAATGTGATTCTCAAAAGAAGAAACTGCAAGTTTCAGTTTTAGATAAGAGACTGCAAGTTCAGTTCCAGATAAGAAACTACAACTTCCAGAGGTAGAGCATTTATATTAACACGACTTTTTCAAACAGGGTTAACATCATGTTGGAAGTTTTATTCATGGTCGAAAATGGAACTACTAGCCAGTTAACATCATGATGATCAACATTCATGCATAGCACCTCTTCATATGATGCACAGTCAAAAAGATATGCTATTTTCAAAATGTCCACACAACGTCGAGTGTGCAAAAAACAGAGAAAACAAGGGACGAAGTTTTGGCAAGTGTTGGACGTGGTGTGCGTAGATGACAATGGGGACCCACATGTCAATAATGGCAGAGGCAAAAAATTGGAGATATTTTCCCTACATCTGCTAGAATCAAACCCGGGCGGAACAGCTGTCGGGTAGTGTCACTTGGCCACTGGGCTAGTTCAGTACTTTCGTTACAAATAAGGCACTGCCTTGGGTGGTCCGATCACCTCCTGCGCCTTTGTGCGCTCGCCGCAGCGCTGATGTCTGCCATTGTGAACATGCCGAACAAACGAGAGGAATCTGGAGAGGACTGTACGTGGAGAGGCGGACAGTCGGGACCCACCAGGTCTATGGCCCTACGCAAGCAAGTTCCTCATTGAAAAAAACTTCCACCTAATGCTATACTGACATTGGAGCCCACGGGTTTGTCAACATGGTTACATTTTTTTAGGTGCTTCAACGTAGGAGATAAATTCACAATGAAGTTGTGGAGCTGACGGGTAGTATCATTTATTATCACTGGGGCAGCAAGTATCTGCTGGGTTTTGGGCTGCCCCATCTAGGCTTTCTTTTTTAACATGCGCAGCCCACGACATGTCGGTTTGTATTTTTTGAGGGCTGTCATGTATCGACCGGCCTATGGACCTCCCATCCGAGGTTTTATTTTTCCTAAAACATCGGCATCCCAATTTATGTATTTTTTTGAAGAAAACACAGAGGTCTGTTCTATTTTTCTATATAAGAATAGGAACGCCTGGTCCAACTTTTGTTTCCCTTCTAACTATATTATATATATTTAAATTATTTTATATGTTATTACATATTATGTTATTGTCATCATATATTTAACAGATACTTACATATGTAAGAAACAAATATCCCACATCTTATTAACTTATAAAAATAATTTCTTAACAATAAAATACTCAATTTTTTGGCAACGAAAATCCTGGTGATTGTGTACAAAAGCTTGGTAAGATTTTAGGACCAATGTAATAATAAATAACTTATTATTTAAATATATTTATAACAAAATGCTCAGCCCCTATTTATCTACTGATAAAATTGTTGCGCCCAACCCAACATTATAATTAGAATCAACCCAGCAAAATCATGTATTTCAAGAAAGTGCAAATGGACTGTAATTTTTTAGGAGATAAATAAATGGGCCACATGGACGCTACATTATTTGTTCACCCAGCCCAGCAAATGGACTGTAATTCTAAAAAAAGAGATCAAATTGATTGTGAATTCTGAAAATTTGGGATGAATACGTGCCACATTTTTTAAGGCTGAAATGTGGGCCAATAGGTCGAAGCCAACGGAAGTCGTTGTCAACTTAGTCAACAAATGATCCATCTTCAATCTCTCGTCTTCTTCCTCCAGCGCCGTCGGGACCACCTGCTCCCGCCTCCTGCTGCTAGTAGCTCTGCTTAGCACGCTTCGCTATGAAGCGCTACCAAACCGTTGGCCAGGAAATCCCTCCACCCCTCGACACCTCATGTTCTTCTCCACCGACTGCCAAACCACACCGCACCAGAACCAGTTAACCCTCATACACCTCTTCGTCTGCGACTCTACTCCCGCATCTTCCCATGTCTGGCTCGTTGCTGTCCGGGGCCTCGCCGTTGTCCACCACCTTGGATGCGCTCGGCGCAGAGTAGTCAACGTGGTCAACGAACGACATCCATCGGAAGTAGACAGTGCATGGAGAGGCTGACAGTTGGGTCCACGGCTGCACGCAAGGAAATGCCTCCTTATTACGCGCAAAATAATGATTCCTCCACCTGACAGCTGGGACCCATCGGAAGGGCCTCTGTATTTCACGAAAAAAACGTTCCCTCCACTGATAGGTCGGACCCACTAGGTGTATCTTCACACGCAAGCAAGTGCCTCCTTATTACACAAAAAAAATGAATACCCCTGCTAGCTAGGACCCACCATAGTGGTAGGCTGACTTGTGGGCCTACTAAGTTGACGGGGATGGAGGGCTTTGTCAACTTAGTCAATATGAATGATTCTAGCTCCACTGATCGTACAATGCCCATCCAACGGTGGTAGTGCTTCTTCAACCTCTAGTCTTGTTGCTCCAGCCGCCCAAACCAGCGCCGGTCGTGCCGCGTGCTCCTGCTTCCCGTGGCCGGCTGTGATGCCGCGGAGGCCTCACCGCCCCTTACTACTCCCACCACTGGCCAGGCCCTACAGCGACGGCAGCCTCACAGCACAGCCGAACCAGTGAACCCTCGTACTCCTCTCCGCATGGGCATCTACTGCCGCGTTTTCCCCGGCTTCGCGTCGTCCCCTTCTTAGGCCTCACTATCGTCCACCATCCCGGTTCTCTCGCCGCGACGTGGTCAACGTGGTCAAGGAACGACTTCCATCGGAAGAGTACTGTACGTGGAGAGGCTGACAGCTGGGTCCACGGCCGTAGCAAGGAAGTGCCTCCTTATTTCGCGCAAAATAATGATTCCTCCACCTGACAACAGGGACCCACCGGACGGGCCACCATATTTTACGGAAAAATGTTTCCCCTGACTGCTGGGACCCACCAGCTACATCTTCGCACGCAAGGAAGTGCGTCCATATTACAGGCAAAAAAATGATTCGCCCCCCCTATCTACTGGGACCCACCAGCTACATCTTCGCACGCAAGGAAGTGCCTGACAGTCGGGACCCACCCGGTCGAAGCGTACGTAGCGTTGTCATTCTGGTCGCGAACGTGTATGTACATACTGGTCGGTGTAGAGGCGCGCACGTGTGGTAGTAGAAGCGCACATGTGTGGTAGTAGAGGCGCGCATGTAGCATGTACATGTACGTATAGCGGCCAGGGTGCAAGAAAGTAAATACGGCCACGTACGTACATACGGCCAGGGTCTCTGATACGTCTACAACGTATCTATAATTTTTGATTGCTCCATGCTATATTATCTACTGTTTTGGACATTATTGGGCTTTATTATCCACCTTTATATTATTTTTGGGACTAACCTATTAACCGGAGGCCCAGCCCAGAATTGCTGTTTTTTTGCCTATTTTAGGGTTTCGAAGAAAAGGAATATCAAACGGAGTCCAAACGGAATGAAACCTTCGGGAACGTGATTTTCTCATCGAATACAACTCTGGAGACTTGGACCCTACGTCAAGACACGTAACAGGAGGCCACGAGGTAGGGGGACGCGCCTACCCCCCCCAGGCGCGCCCTCCACCCTCGTGGGCCCCCTGTTGCTCCACCGACATACTTCTTCCTCCTATATATACCCACATACCCCCAAACGATTAGACACGGAGCCAAAACCCTAATTCCACCGCCGCAACTTTCTGTATCCACGAGATCCCATCTTGGGGCCTATTCCGGAGCTCCGCCGGAGGGGGCATCGATCATGTAGGGCTTCTACATCAACACCATAGCCCTTCCGATGAAGTGTGAGTAGTTTACCTCAGACCTACGGGTCCATAGTTAGTAGCTAGATGGCTTCTTCTCTCTTTTTGGATCTCAATACAATGTTCTCCCCCTCTCTTGTGGAGATCTATTCGATGTAATCTTCTTTTTGCGGTGTGTTTGTTGAGACCGATGAATTGTGGGTTTATGATCAAGTCTATCTATGAATAACATTTGAATCTTCTCTGAATTCTTTTATGTATGATTGGTTATCTTTGCAAGTCTCTTCGATTTATCAGTTTGGTTTGGCCTACTAGATTGATCTTTCTTGTAATGGGAGAAGTGCTTAGCTTTGGGTTCAATCTTGTGGTGTCCTTTCCGATGATAGTAAGGGCAGCAAGGCACGTATTGTATTGTTGCCATCGAGGATAACAAGATGGGGTTTTCTTCATATTGCATGAGTCTATCCCTCTACATCATGTCATCTTGCTTAAGGCGTTACTCTGTTTTTAACTTAATACTCTAGATGCATGCTGGATAGCGGTCGATGAGTGGAGTAATAGTAGTAGATGCAGGCAGGAGTCAGTCTAGTTGTCTCAGACATGATGCCTATATACATGATCATACCTAGATATTCTCATAACTATGCTCAATTCTGTCAGTTGCTCAACAGTAATTTGTTCACCCACCGTAGAATACTTATGCTCTCGAGAGGAGCCACTAGTGAAACCAATGGCCCCCGGGTCTATCTTTATCATATCAATCTCTTACTACTTAGTTATTTACTTTGCCTTTATTCTACTTTGCATCTTTATCATAAAAATACAAAAATATTATCTTATCATATCTATCAGATCTCACTCTCGTAAGTGGCCCTATAGGGATTGACAACCCCTATTTGCATTGGTTGCGAGGATTTATTTGTTTTGTGCAGGTGCGAGGGACTCGCGCGTAGCCTCCTACTGGATTGATACCTTGGTTCTGAAAAAACTGAGGGAAATACTTACGCTACTTTGCTGCATCATCCCTTCCTCTTCGAGGAAAACCAACGCAGTGCTAAAAGAGGTAGCAAGAAGGATTTCTGGCGCCGTTGTCGGGGAGGTCTACGCAAAAGTCAACATACCAAGTACCCATCACATACCCTTATCTCCCCATTACATTATTTGCCATTTGCCTCTCGTTTTCCTCTCCCCCCACTTCACCCTTGCCGTTTTATTTGCACTCTCTCTCCCTATCCTCCCTCTATTTGCCTCCTTTTTGTTCGCTTGCTTTTTTTTGCTTGCGTGTTAGTTTGCTTGCTTGTCGCGATGGCTCAAGATAATACTATATTGTGTGACTTCACCAATACCAACAACAATGATTTTATTAGCACTCCGATTGCTCCTCTTACCGATGCTGAATCTTGTGAAATTAATGCTGCTTTGCTGAATCTTGTTATGAAAGATCCGTTCTCTGTCCTTCCTAGTGAAGATATCGCTACCCATCTAAATAGCTTCGTTGATTTGTGTGACATGCAAAAGAAGAAAGATGTGGATAATGATATTGTTAAATTGAAGCTATTTCCTTTTTCGCTTAGAGATCGTGCTAAACCTTGGTTTTCTTCTTTGCCTAAAAATAGTATTGATTCATGGAATAAGTGCAAAGATGCTTTTATCTCTAAGTATTTTCCTACCGCTAAGATCATCTCTCTTAGAAATGATATTATGAATTTTAAGCAACTTGATCATCAACATGTTGCACAAGCTTGGGAGAGAATGAAATTAATGATACATAATTGCCCTACTCATCGTTTAAATTTGTGGATGATTGTTCAAAAAATTTATGCCGGATTGAATTTTGCTTCTAGAAATCTTTTAGATTCGGCCGCGGGAGGCACTTTTATGGAAATCACTTTAGGAGAAGCTACTAAACTCCTAGATAATATTATGGTTAAATTATTCTCAATGACACACTGAAAGATCTACTAATAAAAAGGTGCATGTGATAGAAGAAATTAATGTTTTGAGTGGAAAGATGGATGAACTTATGAAATTATTTGCTAATAAGAGTGTTTCTTCTGATCCTAATGATAAGCCCTTTTCTAGTTTGATTGATAATAATAATGAATCTACGGATGTGGATTTTGTTGGTAGGAACAATTTTGGTAACAACGCGTATAGAGGAAATTTCAATCCTACGCCTTATCCTAGTAATCCCTCTAATAATTATGGTAATTCCTACAACAATTCTTATGGAAATTATAATAAGATGCCCTCTGATTTTGATTCTAATATTAAAGAATTTATTACTTCGCAAAAGAATTTTAATGCTATGATTGAAGAAAAATTGCTTAAGATTGATGATTTGGCTAGGAACGTTGATAGAATTGTTCTTGATGTTGATTCTTTGAAACTTAGGTCTCTTCCACCTAAGCATGATATCAATGAGTCTCTAAAAGCCATGAGAATTTCCATTGATGAGTGCAAAGAAAGAACCGCTAGGATGAGTGCTAAGAAAGATTATAAAAGCATGTTCTTCTAGTTCCTATGAAAATAATGATGAAGATCTAAAAGTTATTGATGTGTCCCCTATTAAATCTTTGTTTTGAAATATGAATCTTGATAATGATGGGACTAAATATGATCCACCTTTACCTAGAAGGTGTTCCAAGAATTCTGAATCTTTTGATCTTGATGCTAAATTTAATAAAAGTGGGATTGAAGAAATTAACACCCTAGATGTTTGTAAACCCACTATTATGGATTTCAAGGAATTTAACTATGAAAAATGCTCTTTGATTGATTGTATTTCCTTGTTACAATCCGTGCTAAATTCTCCTCACGCTTATAGTCAAAATAAAGCATTTACTAAACATATCATTGATGCCTTGATGCAATCTTATGAAGAAAAACATGAATTGGAAGTTTCTATCCCTAGAAAACTTTATGATGAGTGGGAACCAAATATTAAAATTAAAATTAAAGATCATGAATGCTATGCTTTATGTGATTTGGGTGCTAGTGTTTCCACGATTCCAAAGACTTTGTGAGATTTGTTAGGTTTCCGTGATTTTGATGATTGCTCTCTAAACTTGGACCTTGCGGATTCCACTATTAAGAAACCTATGGGAAGAATTAATGATGTTCTTATTGTTGCAGATAGTAATTATGTGCCCGTAGATTTTATTGTTCTTGACATAGATTGCAATCCTTCATGTCCTATTATTTTTGGTAGACCTTTCCTTAGAACGATTGGTGCAATTATTGATACGAAGGAAGGAAATATTAGATTCCAATTTCCATTAAGGAAAGGCATGGAACACTTACCTAGCAAGAAAATTAAATTACCTTATGAATCTATTATGAGAGCCACTTATGGATTGCCTACCAAAGATGGCAATACCTAGATCTATTCTTGCTTGTTATGCCCAACTAGGGGCGTTAAACGATAGCGCTTGTTGGGAGGCAACCCAATTTTATTTTTATTCCTTGCTTTTTGATCCTGTTTAGTAATAAATAAATTATTAGCCTCTGTTTTGGTTGTGTTTTTTTGTGTTTAATTACTGTTTGTGCCAAGTAGAACCGTTGGGAAGACTTGGGGAAAGTATTGTTGAACTTGCTGTAAAAACAGAAACTTTAGCGCTCATGAGAACTGCTGTAATTTTTATTTGGAGAGTGTTATTTAGTTAATTATTTTTGAAGATGATTAATAGAAAAATTCCTCACGTCCAGCAATTTATTTTAGAATTTTGGGGGTTCCAGATCTTGTGCTAGCTACAGATTACTACAGACTGTTCTGTTTTTGACAGATTCTGCTTTTCGTGTGTTGTTTGCTTATTTTGATGAATCTATGGCTAGTAAAATAGTTTATGGACCATAGAGAAGTTGGAATACAGTAGTTATAACACCCATATAAATAAAGAATGATTTCATTACTGTACCTTGAAGTGATCTTTTATTCTCTTTCGCTAACGGAGCTCACGAGATTTTCTACTTTAAGTTTTGTGTTGTGAAGTTTCCATGTTTTGGATAAAGATTTGATGGATTATGGAACAAGGAGTGGCAAGAGCCTAAGCTTGGGGATGCCCATGGCACCCCCAAGATAATACAAGGACACCTAAAAGCCAAAGCTTGGGGATGCCCCAGAAGGCATCGTCCCGTCTTTCGTCTACTTCTATCAGTAACTTTACTTGGAGCTATATTTTTATTTACCACATGATATGTGTTTTGCTTGGAGCGTCTTGTATGATTTGAGTCTTTGCTTGTCAGTTTACCACAATCATCCTTGCTGTACACACATTTTGAGAGAGCCATACATGACTTGTAATTTGTTAGAATACTCTATGTGCTTCGCTTATATCTTTCGAGTTATATAATTTTGCTCTAGTACTTCGCTTATATCTTTTAGAGCATGGTAGTGGATTTGTTTTATAGAAACTATTGATCTCTCATGCTTCACTTAGATTATTTTGAGAGTCTTAATAGCATGGTAATTTTCTTAAAATCCTAATATGCTTGGTATGCAAGATTAATAATAAAACTTTCTTATGAGTGTGTTGAATACTATGAGAAGTTTGATACTTGATAATTGTTTTGAGATATGGAGATGGTGATATTAAAGTTGTGCTAGTTGAGTAGTTGTGAATTTGAGAAATACTTGTGTTGAAGCTTGTGATTCCCATAGCATACACGTATGGTGAACCGTTATGTGATGAAGTCGGAGCATGATTTATTTTTTTATTGCCTTCCTTATGAGTGGCGGTCAGGGACGAGCAATGGTCTTTTCCTACCAATCTATCCCCCTAGGAGCACATGCGTAATACTTTGCTTTGATAACTTGTAGATTTTTGCAATAAGTATATGAGTTCTTTATGACTAATGTTGAGTCCATGGATTATACGCACTCTCACCCTTCCACCTTTGCTAGCCTCTCTAATACCGCGCACCTTTCGCCGGTATCATACACCCACCACATACCTTCCTCAAAACAGCCACCATACCTACCTATTATGGCATTTCCATAGCCATTCCGAGATATATTGCCATGCAACTTTCCACCGTTCCGTTTATTCTAACACACTCCATGATTGTCATATTGCTTAGCATGATCATGTAGTTGACATAGTATTTGTGGCAAAGCCACCGTTCATAATTCTTTCATACTTGTCACTCATGCATCATTGCATATCCCGGTACACCACCGGAGGCATTCGTATAGAGTCATATTTTGTTCTAAGTATCGAGTTGTAATTGTTGAGTTGTAAGAAAAATAAAAGTGTGATGATCATCATTATTAGAGCATTGTCCCAGTGAGGAAAGGATGATGGAGACTATGATTCCCCCACAAGTCGGGATGAGACTCCGGACGAAAAAAAAGAGGACATAACAAAAGAGAAAAGGCCCAAAAAGAAAAAAATGAGAGAAAAAGAGAGAAGGGACAATGTTACTATCCTTTTACCACACTTGTGCTTCAAAGTAGCACCATGATCTTCATAGTAGAGAGTCTCTCATGTTATCACTTTCATATACTAGTGGGAATCTATCATTATAGAACTTGGCTTGTATATTCCAATGATGGGCTTCCTCAAAATGCTCTAGGTCTTCATGAGCAAGCAAGTTGGATGCACACCCACTTAGTTTATTTTTGATCTTTCATATACTTATAGCTCTAGTGCATCCGTTGCATGGCAATCCCTACTCACTCACATTGATATCTATTGATGGGCATCTCCATAGCCTGTTGATACGCCTAGTTGATGTGAGACTATCTTCTCCTTTTTGTCTTCTCCACAACCACCATTCTATTCCACCTATAGTGCTATATCCATGGCTCACGCTCATGTATTTCGTGAAGATTGAAAAAGCTTTGAGAATGTCAAAAGTATGAAACAATTGCTTGGCTTGTCATCGGGGTTGTGCATGATTTAAATATTTCGTGTGGTGAAGATAGAGCATAGCCAGACTATATGATTTTGTAGGGATAACTTTCTTTAGCCATGTTATTTTGAGAAGACATAATTACTTTGTTAGTATGCTTGAAGTATTATCGTTTTTATGTCAATATGAACTTTTGTCTTGAATCTTTCGGATCTGAATATTCATACCACAATTAAGAAGAATTACATTAAATTTATGCCAAGTAGCACTCCGCATCAAAAATTCTGTTTTTATCATTTACCTACTCGAGGGCGAGCAGGAATTAAGCTTGGGGATGCTTGATACGTCTCCAACGTATATATAATTTTTTATTGCACCATGCTATATTATCTATTGTTTTGGACATTATTGGGCTTTATTATCCACTTTTATATTATTTTTGGGACTAACCTATTAACCGGAGGCCCAGCCCAGAATTGTCGGTTTTTGCTTGTTTTAGGGTTTCGAAGAAAAGGAATATCAAATGGAGTCCAAACGGAATGAAACCTTCGGGAACGTGATTTTCTCATCGAATACAACTCAGGAGACTTGGACCCTACGTCAAGACATGTAATAGGAGGCCACGAGGTAGGGGGGCGCGCCTACCCCCCCCCCCCAGGCGCGCCCTCCACCCTCGTGGGCCCCCTGTTGCTCCACCGACGTAATTCTTCCTCCTATATATACCCACGTACCCCCAAACGATCAGACAAAGAGCCAAAATCCTAATTCCACCTCCGCAACTTTCTGTATTCACGAGATCCCATCTTGGGACCTGTTCCGGAGCTCCGCCGGAGGGGGCATCGATCACGGAGGGCTTCTACATCAACACCATACCCCTTCCGATGAAGTGTGAGTAGTTTACCTCAGACCTACGGGTCCATAGTTAGTAGCTAGATGGCTTCTTCTCTCTTTTTGGATCTCAATACAATGTTCTCCCCCGCTCTTGTGGAGATCTATTCGATGTAATCTTCTTTTTGCGGTGTGTTTGTTGAGACCGATGAATTGTGGGTTTATGATCAAGTCTATCTATGAATAACATTTGAATCTTCTCTGAATTCTTTTATGTATGATTGGTTATCTTTGCAAGTCTCTTCGAATTATCAGTTTGGTTTGTCCTACTAGATTGATCTTTCTTGCAATGGGAGAAGTGCTTAGCTTTGGGTTCAATCTTGCGGTGTCCTTTCCCGGTGACAGTAAGGGCAGCAAGGCACATATTGTATTGTTACCGTCGAGGATAACAAGATGGGTTTTCTTCATATTGCATGAGTCCATCCCTCTACATCATGTCATCTTGCTTGAGGTGTTACTCTATTTTTAACTTAATACTCTAGATGCATGCTGGATAGCGGTCGATGAGTGGAGTAATAGTAGTAGATGCAGGCAGGAGTCGGTCTACTTGTCTCGGACGTGATGCCTATATACATGATCATACCTAGATATTCTCATAACTATGCTCAATTATGTCAGTTGCTCAACAGTAGTTTGTTCACCCACCGTATAATACTTATGCTCTCGAGAGAAGCCACTAGTGAAACCAATGGCCCCCAGGTCTATCTTTATCATATCAATCTCCTACTACTTAGTTATTTACTTTGCTATTTACTTTGCCTTTATTTTACTTTGCATCTTTATTATAAAAATACAAAAATATTATCTTATCATATCTATCATATCTCACTCTCATAAGTGGCCCTATAGGGATTGACAACCCCTATTTGCGTTGGTTGCGAGGATTTATTTGTTTTGTGCAGGTGCGAGGGACTCGCGCGTAGCCTCCTACTGGATTGATACCCTGGTTCTCAAAAAACTGAGGGAAATACTTACGCTACTTTGCTGCATCATCCCTTCCTCTTCGGGGAAAACCAATGTAGTGCTAAAAGAGGTAGCAGTCTCGAACGCCTACTCACGCATACGTATGGCCAGGGCTCGTGTACATGGTTGTGGCTGGGTCAGAACGGAATAACTACGTCGTCGTCGTGTTCATGGGGAGGCAATGGAATGCATCGTGTTCATCAGGAGGCAACGGAACGCGTGTTGTTCATCGGGAGGCAACGAAACGCGTGTTGTTCATCGGGAGCCAACCGGCTTGGACGGAACAGGTGATGGAAACGAGGCCTGGCGTACCGCAGAACGAAGGAAATGGCCTTGTGTTCGACCAGCCACGGTGGAAACGCGATCCTGTTCATTGGGAGGGGTCTGGCGTATCGCAAAACGGAGGAAACAGACTTCTCTTGGACCTCCTATAGTCGAAACGGGGCCCTGTTGATCTGGAGGGGTGTGGCATACCGCAAAACGGGGGAAACGGACTTGTGTTGGAGCGCTACAGTCGAAAGGGGGGTCCTGTTCACGGGAGGGGTGTGGCGTACCGCAAAACGGGACTCCACAGGATACTGTTCATCTCCACCGTCAACCTCCTCCAGCCTCCACGGGCTACTGTTCATCCACCGTCGACCTCCTCCAGCCTCCACCTGGGACTGTTCATCCACGGGCTCCTGTTCATCCAGCCTCCATCGGCTACTGTTCAACCAGCCCTCTCAACGGGGTCCTGTTCAACCACCCCTCACGGGCTACTGTTCATCCAGCCCTCCACCGACTACTATTCATCCATCCCTCCACCGGCTACTGTTCAACCATCCCTCCACGGGGTCCTGTTCATCAACCGGCTCAATTGATCGGGGTACTGTTCATCCACCAGCTCGATCGATCGGGGTACTGTTCATCCAGCGGCAACGGCCTCTACTACCAAGGGTTCCTATTCATCCAACCCCCACCGGGAACTGTTCATCCAAACCCCCCAACAACGCTCACTGTTCATCCAGAGGCAGCATCGATCGGCTTCAGTTAGCAGCAATAGCGAAGGAATCGCTCGATCGGGTTCAGTTAACAGCCATCGATCGATCGCTCGGGTTCAGTAATGTGTAGCCTGCTGTGCAATCACTCGGGTTCAGTTAGAGCGCAACACCTCGCACACACACGCGTACGTACGAGAGAAACGTGCATCGCTCGGCCCCGACCACCCACCGTAACCGGTTACTCCCCCGATATTTTCCTCGGCCTCGCTTCTAACATGGTTTTTTCTGTCATGGACGACCCAAAGAATGTCATGCAGCTGCATCTCCGGCCCGCCCAGGACGAAAAGCCCATTTTCTGTCATGATTTTTTGTCATAGAAGTAGGACCCCACCACATCTATAATGATACCGAGTTTTGTCAGAATTATCGTCATAGAAGTGTCATAAGTATGACAGGAAAAAAATTCGTTTGGCCAAAATGTCACGGATGTGTCTTTTTTTGTAGTGTCATCAAGAAATTCACCTAGTGGCACAGTATTATCAAGCAAAGAAGTGGTATCATCATAAGCATCATGCATAACAGAAGTGGCATCATCAATAACATGCGACATATGATAACCCACAAGTATAGGGGATCACAACAGTTTTCGAGGGTAGAGTATTCAACCCAAATTTATTGATTCGACACAAGGGGAGCCAAAGAATATTCTCAAGTATTAGCAGCTGAGTTGTCAGTTCAACCACACCTGGAAACTTAATATCTGCAGCAAGGTATTTAGTAGCAAAGTAATATGATAGTAGTGGTAATGGTAGCAAAAGGCAACAGTAGCAAAAGTAATATTTTTGGGTTTTGTAGTGATTGTAACAGTAGCAACGGAAAAGTAAATAAGCGAAGAACAATATATGAAAAGCTCATACGCATTGGATCGATGATAGAGAATTATACTGGATGTGATCGATCATGTAACAGTCATAACCTAGGGTGACATAGAACTAGCTCCAGTTCATCAATGTAAGGTAGCCATGTATTCCGAATATAGTCATACGTGCTTATGGAAAAGAACTTGCATGACATCTTTTGTCCTACCCTCCCGTGGCAGCGGGGTCCTAATGGAAACTAAGGGATATTAAGGCCTCCTTTTAATAGAGTACCGGACCAAAGCATTAACACATAGTGAATACATTAACTCCTCAAACTACGGTCATCACCGGGAGTGGTCCTGACTATTGTCACTTCGGAGTTGCCGGATAATAACACATACTAGGTGACTATAGACTTGCAAGGTAGGATCAAGTACTCTCATATATTGATGAAAACATAACAGGTTCAGATATGAAATCATGGCACTTGGGCCCTAGTGACAAGCATTAAGCATAGCAAAGTCATAGCAACATCAATCTCATAACATAGTGGATACTAGGGATCAAACCCTAACAAAACTAACTCGATTACATGATAAATCTCATCCAACCCATCACCGTCCAGCAAGCCTAAGATGGAATTACTCACGCACCGCGGTTGATTTTCAGGTCATTCCGAGAACTTTTATTTCTGCACAAAAATAACACCATGGCAATTCTGCTGAAAACAGCGTCAGTCCGGGTTAGTTCCATTCAAATCATGCAAGTTAGAGTCCAAAACAAGGGCAAAAGTGTTTGGAAAAGTAGATACGATGGAGACGTATCAACTCCCCCAAGCTTAAACCTTTGCTTGTCCTCAAGCAATTTAGTTGATAAACTGAAAGTGATAAAGAAAAACTTTTACAAACTCTGTTTGCTCTTGTTGTTGTAAATATGTAAGGCCGGCATTCAAGGTTTTAGCAAAGATTATGAACTAACCATATTCACAATAACATTTAGGTCTCATGTTTACTCATGTCAATGGCATAAGAAACTAGCGAGCAATAATAATAAATCTAGGATGACAACGCTTTCTCAAAACAATCATGATATGATCTAACAAGATGGTATCTCGCTAGCCCTTTCTGAGACCGCAAAACATAAATGCAGAGCGCCTTTAAAGATCAAGGACTAACTAGACATTGTAATTCATGGTAAAAGAGATCTAGTCAAGTCATACTCAATGTAAACTAACAGTAATGGATGCAAATGACAGCGGTGCTCTCCAACTAGTGCTTTTTAATAAGAGGATGATGACTCAACATAGAAGTAAATAGATAGGCCCTTCGCAGAGGGAAGCAGGGATTTGTAGAGGTGCCAGAGCTCGGTTTTGAAATAGATATGAATAATATTTTGAATGATATACTTTCATTGTCAACATAACAACCAAGAGATCTCGATATCTTCCCTGCTACACACATTATAGGCGGTTCCCAAACAGAATGGTAAAGTTTATACTCCCCCTCCACCAACAAGCATCAATCCATGGCTTGCTCGAAACAACGAATGCCTCCAACTAACAAGAGTCCCGGTGGAGTTTTGTTTGTAGTTATTTTGATTTGATTTGCATAAAGCATGGGACTGGGCATCCCGGTGACCAGCCATTTTCTCGTGAGTGAGGAGCGGAGTCCACTCCTCTTGAGAATAACCCCCTAGCATGGAAGGTACAGACAGCCCTAGTAGATACATGAGCTATTCGAGCATACAAAACAGAATGTTTATTTGAAGGTTTAGAGTTTGGCACATTCAAATTTACTTGGAACGGCAGGTAGATACTGTATATAGGTAGGTATGGTGGACTCATATGGAACAACTTTGGGGTTTATGGAATTGGATGCACAAGCAGTATTCCCGCTTAGTACAGGTGAAGGCTTGCAAAAGATTGGGAAGCGACCAGCTAGAGAGCGACAACAGTCATGAACATGCATTAAAATTAATCAACACCGAATGCAAGCATGAGTAGGATATAATGCACCATGAACATAAATATCTTAGAGGCTATGTTGATTTTGTTTCAACTACATGCGTGAACATGTGCCAAGTCAAGCCGCTCGAATCTTTCAAAAGAGGATACCACCCTATCATACCACATCACAACCATTTTAATAGCATGTTGGCACGCAAGGTAAACCATTATAAACTCCTAGCTAATTAAGCATGGCAGAAGCAACTACAATCTCTAATTGTCATTGCAAACATGTTTATTCATAATAGGCTGAATCAGGAATGATGAACTAATCATATGTACAAAAACAAGAGAGGTCAAGTTCATACCAGCTTTTCTCATCTCAATAAGTTCATCATATAATCATTATTATTGCCTTTCACTTGCACGACCGAATAGTGTGGATAATAATAATAGTGCACGTGCATTGGACTAAGCTGGAATCTGCAGGAATTCAATTCAAGAGAGAAGACAAGGTAATATTGGCTCTTTGGTAGATCAACAATAATGCATACGAGAGCCACTCAACATTTTTATTATGGTCTTCTCCTCTCGACCCCAAAAGAACAAGAAGAGAAACAAAACTATTTACACGGGAAAGCTCCCAACAAGAAAAAGAAGAACGACAAATCTTTTTGGGTTTTGTTTTTAATTACTAGTACTACTACAAGCATGGAAAGTAAACTAACTAAAAAGCTACAACTATTTTTTTTGTTTTTCTTAAGGTTTATCAAACACAAGAAGAAAGCATAAAAAGGGAAATAAACTAACATAGATATTACAATGAAAAAGTATGAGCACCGACAACTAGCATGAGTGTGTGAACATGAATGTAATGTCGGTGAGAAATACGTAATCCCCCAAGCTTAGGATTTTGGCCTAAGTTGGTCTATGGCCACGGCTGGCCTGGCGGATATCCAAAGTTGTACTTGGGGTCGTACTGAGATGCAGCGGCAATTTCCTGTTGAGTTGCAGCTTGGAGGCGAGCTGTCTCCGCCCTCCTCTCGTACTTGGTCGCCTCCTCCCTAGTTATAACATATCTCCTCTTTGCCTGAAAGTCAAAGAAAGTGGGGGCAGGGAGAGCGACGTGATAGGTGCATCGCCTGTCAAAGATTAGTCGGTACTGGAGGAACTCATCGTTCCTATCAACAAACTGATGACAAACGATAGCCTCATAATCTAAATAAGAAGGAGGCAACTCAATATCATGTCCACGTATGGGTATCTCAAGAAAGTTAGCTATACGGGTTGCATAAATTCCACCAAAGAAATCCCCATTAATTCTATTATTATGCAACTTGCGCGCAACAATGGCTCCCAAATTATAATGTTTATCTCCTAAAACAGCGCTTCTGAGAATGCTAAGATCAGGCACACACATGTGACATGCTTCATCTTTACCATTAATGCATCTACCTATGAAGAGAGCAAAATAATGTATAGCAGGAAAATGAATGCACCCTATGGTAGATTGCGTCACATCCCTAGATTCCCCCACAGTTATACTAGCAAGAAAATCTCTAAATTCAGACTTGCGAGGTTCACTAACATCACCCCACTGTGGAGGTTTACAAGCAGTGTTAAAATCTTCTAAGTCCATGGCATCAGATCTATCATAAAGATCGAACAGGATAGTTTGAGAATTGTGTGATGATGAAAATTTAAACCTTCTCACAAATGAATCGGTTAAGTAGAGGTACTAGCGACACTTATCTGCCTCGAAGCTCTCAAGATCAGCATTACGCACATAAGCTTCAAATTCCTCCTTGATTCCCGCTCGAACCATGAAGTCCTCTGACGGCCATTCACAGGGCCGCACTTGAGCATCCCTTGGTGGTTCCTCGTCCGCATCGCGTATTGCGAGTCTGGGTCCTTGCTTCCTTGAAGGACCACCTTGGTACATTTTCCTAAACATATTTATTCCTCTGAAAAATTTCTGAAATTTTTAGTAACTTCAAAATAAAAGTGAACCAAACTCAACAAAATTGATAACAACTACTCCTACAAGTGCCTAGAGGCAATATCATGCATCAAAACTACTTTTGACCACATAAATTTGACATGCAAGATTAAGAACAGGGTCACCTAGCAGCAAAAATATGCAATGAATAAAGCACTAGAATAAAAACTAATTTGATCATTGGAGGAGTCACATACCAAAGAACAATCCCCCAAAGCAGTTTTGTGAATGGAGCTTTGAGCAAGGAGATCGAAAATGGCAACAAGATGAGCTTGGACTCGGGTTTGAGCTAGATAGTGATGTTTTTGGGAGGAAGGAGTGTGTGGTAGCTAGAATAAGTGGAGGGGAGCCACCGTGGGCCCACGAGGCAGGGGGGCGCGCCCTCCACCCTCGTGGCCAGGTGCTTGCTCCCCCTGCTGTGTTCTCAGTGCCAGATATTCTCAAATATTCTAGAAAAAATCATATTTAAATTTCAGGGCATTTGGAGAACTTCTATTTTATGGGTATTTTTTATTGCATTGCTAATTCAGAAAATAGACCGAAATTACTATTTTTGCTTTATTTAATATAAATAACAGAAAGTAAAAAGAGGGTACAGAGAGTTGTGTTTTCTAACTTCATCCATCCCATGCTCATCAAAAGGAATCCACTAACAAGGTTGATCAGGTCTTGTTAACAAACTCATTTCGAATAACATGAAACCAGAGAATTTTCGAATAACGCTAGGTTACCTCAACGGGGATATGCATGTCCCCAACAATAAGAATATCATATTTCTTCTTGACAGTAGGAAGAGGAAATTCAAAACCTCCAATAGTGATTGTTGAAATTTTTCCAATAGAAATGATACTGTGGACTTGAGGTTGTTTCCTCGGAAAGTGTATCGTATGCCCATTACAATTAACATGAAAAGTGACATTGCCTTTTGTGCAATTAATAACAGCCCCTGCAGTATTCAGAAAGGGTCTTCCAAGAATAATGGACATACTATCATCCTTAGGAATATCAAGAATAACAAAGTCCGTTAAAATAGTAACGTTTGCAACTACAACAGGCATATCCTCACAAATACCGACAGGTATAGCAGTTGATTTGTCAGCCATTTGCAAAGATATTTCAGTAGGTGTCAACTTATTCAAATCAAGTCTATGGTATAAAGAGAGAGGCATAACAACAACACCGGCTCCAAGATCACATAAAGCAGTTTTAACATAGTTTCTTTTAATCGAGCATGGTATAGTTGGTACTCCCGGATCTCCAAGTTTCTTTGGTATTCCACCCTTAAAAGTATAATTAGCAAGCATGGTGGAAATTTCAGCTTCCTGTATCTTTCTTTTATTAGTAACAATTCCATTCATATATTTAGCATAAGGATTCATTTTAAGCATATCGGTCAAACGCATACGCAAAAAGATAGGTCTAATCATTTCAGCAAAGCGCTCAAAATCCTCATCATCCTTTTTCTTGGATGGTTTAGGAGGAAAAGGAATGGGTTCCCATGGTTCTTCCTAGCAACAAAGTCTCTCTTATCATAATGTTGATTCTTTGATTGTGGGTTATCAAGATCAACAACAAGTTCAATCTCTACATCATTGTCATTACTAGGTTGAGCATCAACATGAACATCATCATTAACATTATCACTAGGTTCATGTTCATTACCAGATTGTGTTTCAGCATCAGAAATAGAAATACCATTGGGATTCTCAGGTGTGTCTACAACAGGTTCACTAGAAGCATGCAAAGTCCTATCATTTTTCTTTTTCTTCCTTTTAGAAGGACTAGGTGCATCAATATTAGTTCTCTGAGAATCTTGCTCAATTCTCTTAGGATGGCCCTCAGGATACAAAGGTTCATGAGTCCTCTTTACCTCCTCTAGTTGCAACTCTAACAGCAAAGTCATTATTTTTACTATTCAATTCATTGAGCAAATCATTCTGAGCTTTAAGTACTTGTTCTACTTGAGTGGTAACCATAGAAGCATGTTTACTAATAAGTTTAAGTTCACCTTTAACATTAGCCATATAATCAATCAAGTGTTCAATCATGTAAGCATTATGTTTCAATTGTCTACCAACATAAGCATTAAAATCTTCTTGCTTAACCATAAAGTTATCAAATTCATCCAAACATTGGCTAGCAAACTTAGTAAGAGAGATTTCAGCTTTATCATATCTATAAAGAGAATTTACCTTTACTACCTATGTCGGGTTATCGAGACCATGTGTTTCTTCAACAAGCGGCAAATTAAGACCATTTATTTCTTCAATAGGAGGTAAATTCTTAACATCTTCAGCTTTAATACCTTTTTCTTTCATAGATTTCTTTGCCTCTTGCATATCTTCAGGACTGAGAAATAGAATACCCCTTTTCTTCGGAGTTGGCTCAGGAGTTGCTTCAGGAAGTGTCCAATTATTTTCATTGGTCAACATATTATTCAATAGAATTTCAGCTTGATCAATTGTTCTTTCCCTGAAAACACAACCAGCACAACTATCCAGGTAATCTCTAGAAGCATCGATTAGTCCATTATAAAAGATATCAAGTATTTCATTTTTCTTGAGAGGGTGATCAGGCAAAGCATTAAGTAATTGGAGAAGCCTCCCCCAAGCTTGTGGGAGACTCTCTTATTCAATTTGCACAAAATTATATATCTCCCTTAAAGCAGCTTGTTTCTTATGAGCGGGGAAATATTTAGCAGAGAAGTCGTAAATCATATCCTGGGACTATGCACACAACCAGGATCAAGAGAATTAAAACATATCTTAGCATCACCCTTTAATGAGAACAGAAATAATTTAAGGATATAATAGTAGCGAGTTTTCTCATCATTAGTGAATAGGGTAGCTATATCGTTTAATTTAGTAAGATGTGCCACAACAGTTTCATATTCATAGCCATAGAAAGATCAGATTCAACCAAAGTAATTAACTAAGGATCAACAGAGAAATCATAATCCTTATCAGAAACAAAGATAGGTGAAGTAGCATAAGCAGGATCATATTTCATTCTAGCATTTAGAGATTTTTGTTTCAGCTTAGCTAATAGTTTCTTAAGATCACTTCTATCATTGCAGGCAAGAAAGTCTCTAGCAGTTTCTTCATCCATAACATAACCCTCAGGAACAACAGGCAATTCATATCTAGGGGAGAATCTTCATCATCACTTTCATCAATATTATCTGTTTCAATAATTTCATTCTCTCTAGCCGTAGCAAGTTGTTCATCAAGAAATTCACCAAGTGGCACAGTACTATGAAGCATAGAAGTAGTTTCATCATAAGTATCATGCATAGCAGAAGTGGCATCATCAATAACGTGCGACATATCAGAATTAATGGCATGTGTAGGTGTCGCAAGTTTACTCATAACAGAAGGTGAATCAAGTGCAGAGCTAGATGGCAGTTCCTTACCTCCCCTCGTAGTTGAGGGATAGATCTTGGTTCTTTGATCTTTCAAGTTCTTCATAATGATAAGCAGATATAAATCCCAAGTGACTCAAAAAATAGAGCTATGCTCCCCGGAAATGGTGCTAGAAAATGTTCTTGATAACCCACAAGTATAGGGGATCACAATAGTTTTCGAGGGTAGAGTATTCAACCCAAATTTATTGATTCGACACAAGGGGAGCCAAAGAATATTCTCAAATATTAGCAGCTGAGTTGTCAATTCAACCACGCCTGGAAACTTAATATCTACAGCAAGGTATTTAGTAGCAAAGTAATATGACAGTAGTGGTAACGATAGCAAAAGGTAACAGTAGCAGAAGTAATATTTTTTGGGTTTTGTAGTGATTGTAACAGTAGCAACGGAAAAGTAAATAAGCGAAGAACAATATATGAAAAGCTCGTAGGCATTGGATCGGTGATAGAGAATTATGCCTGATGCGATCGATCATGTAACAGTCAAAACCTAGGGTGACACAGAACTAGCTCCAGTTCATCAATGTAATATAGGCATGTATTCCGAATATAGTCATACGTGCTTATGGAAAAGAACTTGCATGACATCTTTTGTCCTACCCTCCCGTGGCAGCGGGGTCCTAATGAAAACTAAGGGATATTAAGGTCTCCTTTTAATAGAGTGCCAGATCATGGCACTTGGGCCCTAGTGACAAGCATTAAGCATAGCAAAGTCATAGCAACATCAATCTCAGAACATAGTGGATACTAGGGATCAAACCCTAACAAAACTAACTTGATTACATGATAAATCTCATCCAACCCGTCACCGTCCAGCAAGCCTATGATGGAATTACTCACGCACGGCGGTGAGCATCATGAAATTGGTGATGGAGGAAGGTTGATGATGACGATGGCGACGGATTCCCCTCTCCGTAGCCCCGAACGGACTCTAGATCAGCCCTCCCGGGAGAGTTTAGGGCTTGGCGGCGGCTCCGTATCGTAAAACACGATGAATCCTTCTCTCTGATTTTTTCTCCCCGAAAGTGAATATATTGAGTCAAGGTTGAGGTCGGTGGAGTGTCAGGGGGCCCACGAGGCAGGGGGCGCGCCCAGGGGGTAGGACGCGCCCCCCACCCTCGTGGACAGGTGGATGCCCCCCTGACGTGGATTCTTCTTCTAGTATTTTTTATATATTCCAAAATAATTCTCTGTTGATTTTCAGGTCATTCCGAGAACTTTTATTTCTGCACAAAAATAACACCATCGCAATTCTGCTGAAAACAGCGTCAGTTCGGGTTAGTTCCATTCAAATCATGCAAGTTAGAGTCCAAAACAAGGGCAAAAGTGTTTGGAGAAGTAGATACGATGGAGACGTATCAACATATTAGAATCAATAGCAAGTGTAGTTGTCTCAAGTTTACTCAAAACAGAATGTGAATCAAGTGCACAGGTAGATGGTAGTTCCTTACCTCCCCTCGTAGTAGAGGGGTGGATCTTGGTTTTGTTGTCTCTCAGATTCCTCATAGTGTCAACAGATATAAATCCCAAGTGACTCAGAGAATAGAGCTATGCCCCCCGGCAACGGTGCTAGAAAAAGGTCTTGATAACCCACAAGTATAGGGGATCGCAACAGTTTTCTAGGGTAGAGTATTCAACCCAAATTTATTGATTGGACACAAGGGGAGCCAAGGAATATTCTCGAGTATTAGCAGCTGAGTTTTCAATTCAACCACACCTGAAAGACTTAATATCTGCAGCAAAGTATTTAGTAGCAAAGTAGTATGGAAGTAACGGTAATGGTGACAAAAGTAATAGTAGCAGTTTTGTAGCAATTATAACAGTGGCAATGGAAAAGTAATGAAGCAAAGATCAATATGAAAAGAACTCATAGGCAATGGATCAATGATGGATAATTATGTCGGGTGGCATGCATCATGCAACAGTTATAACCTAGGGTGACACAGAACTAGCTCCAATTCATCAATATAATGTAGGCATGTATTCCGTATATAGTCATACGTGCTTATGGAAAAGAACTTGCATGACATATTTTGTCCTACCCTCCCGTGGCAGTGGGGTCCTAGTGGAATCTAAGGGATATTAAGGCCTCCTTTTAATAGATAACCGAAACAAAGCATTACCACTTAGTGAATACATGAACTCCTTAAACTACGGTAATCACCAGAAAGAATCCCAATTGTTGTCACCTTGGGGTATGCAGACCATAACTCGTAATAGGTGCCTACAACTTGCAAGATCGGATCAAGAACACAAATATATTAATGAAAAAAAATAATAGGTTCATATCTGAAATCATGGCACTCGGGCCCTAGTGACAAGCATTAAGCATAGCAAAGTCATTGCAACATCAATCTCAGAACATAGTGGATACTAGGGATCAAAACCTAACAAAACTAACTTGATTACATGATAAATCTCATCCATCCCATCAACGTCCAACAAGCCTATGATGGAATTACTCATGCACGTCGGTGAGCATCATGAAATTGGTGATGGGGGAAGGTTGGTGATGATGGTGGCGATGGATCCCCCTCTCCGGAGCCCCGAACGGACTCCAGATCAGCCCCCCCCCCGATGAAGAACAGGAGGAGCCAGCTCCATATCGTAAAACGCGATGAATCCTTCTCTCGGATTTTTTTTCTCTGTAGATGTCAATATATAGAGTTGCTGTTAGGGTCGGAGGAGGTCCAGGGGACCCACAAGGTAGGGGGAGCCCAGGGGGTAGGGCGCACCCTCCACCCTTGTGGACTCCTGGTGGGTCCCCTCTGGTTGATTATTTGGCCAATATTTTTTATATATTCCAAAAATATTCTCCATAAATTTTCGGGTCATTCCGAGAACTTTTATTTCTGTACAAAAATAATACCAAGGCAATTCTGCTTAAAACAGCATTAGTCCGGGTTAGTTCCATTCAAATCATGCAAATTAGAGTCCAAAAGAAGGGCAAAAGAGTTTGGAAAAGTAGATACGATGGAGATGTATCAGTAAGCAAATCAAGTTATGCTAGTGTATGGATAATTCATTGTTGTTGCCTTATAAGATGTCTATGTATAGTTACAAAGTAGAGACATGTAGGTTTGTCAAGCAGACGTGGTTTCACATGAGTATTACAAGTATTTCACTATTGTTTATTATAGATTTCTAGCCGATTTTCATGAAAGGGATGTAGTAATGTCTTAAACTAGTGTCTATTCGTTGCTACAATCATGTAGAATTTTCAGAGCAAATTCCATAAATATCAGCATACAACCAAGTGGTTTCATTACTTTTTCTATAACAATTAGCTATCTACGTCGGGTCATCCACCGGCTTTGGAAGGTGCTCAGATCCCCGATGCGGCTGGTATGACTTACTGTTGTGTTGTCCCAATGCAATATTGGGCCATACGACAAGGATGGAATGCGGCAGTGGGTGGAATAAGCATAGGACTTTGATCTAGTTTTAATTTGGAAGGTGGAAATGGAAACGACAATGGAGCGAGTATTTTGTAGTAGATCTCAGTTGTGTCATATGATATGGGTTGTGTCCCATTCATTCATCCGAATGTTCTCCATATTTCTGAGTTCATCCTGTAAAAAAATTAACCTAGGGTGATGATATCGAAAATAAAACCTTGGGTGATGCTCAAAAGACAAGTTTTTTGGGCAAGAGACATTGCCTACCATTTTCACATATTTGTGTGATTCATACTCTTGAAATGAAGTTGGAGGGGTGTGATAGAATCAATGATAAAATGTGTGTTCCTACTTTTTGTTGGAATTGAACCCTAGGTTTGCACCTTCGTGATAGATTCATCGCTTCGAGTCATCGACAATGGTTTAGCCATCTACCAGGGAAGGAAAATTGTTGGTCCGAGGGAGATTGACATGTTTGTAAGTTATACCATTGATGCTATCAACTAAGAGAAAGATGAACTTGATGTAGAAGGAACAATGTAGTAGTGAATAAAGAAATGATGGAATGACATTAGTCGGAGCCTACGAGATACTCAAAAACAATGCAAAAAACATATGAATACTAACTTTGATATTATAGAGTTTTA
Source organism: Triticum urartu (assembly GCF_056163025.1). NCBI lineage: Eukaryota > Viridiplantae > Streptophyta > Magnoliopsida > Poales > Poaceae > Triticum > Triticum urartu. The sequence goes on along the minus strand of NC_141879.1, from coordinate 618,400,940 downwards.
TGTGCCAGTGAGTCATGAAAATTGATGTAAAACACATATTTGAAGTTGGCGGATGAGGGTTGGAGCCTCTTACACTGTCATCATGGATAGATGGATTGCAGTGACCACTTCTGCATCAGTCATAGATAGAAATATTGAGTGCCTTCAATGATCTTCCATCTTGAGATTTTTTATAGCAGGCACTAGATATACAAGTCAATTCTTGGTTGTGCAGGCATCTTTTGGCTGCTGTGAACATCACATCTTCCAGGCAAACGGGGCCAAACAGCTTCCCTGAATAGATAACTTCGCCTTAGTTCTCCTGAAATCACATGTTAACGCGTTGACTATGTCTTTTGTAGCAAGCGTGGAAAATTTTAATGAATTTATGCATGTTTGGGGAAACCGATAGACCTTTGTTTGATTTGGATGTGTCCTGAACAAATCTTGTTAAACCATGCTTCCCTTATGATGTAAGGTAGAGACCCTAATCGCCCGATCTTTCACGAAAGGAGCGGATCCCGGGGAAAACACGAAGAACACGAGGATGAACGGAAGGAAAACACAAGAGAAAATCACTAAACCAACATGAATAAGTCACACATGGGCTAGATCCTCGAGTACATAGAATGATACACGAATCCATGGACAACTAGGGACGATACACGGTAACCGGTTCTTCTCCGTGAGGAGGTCTTGAATCCACAAGGGGATCTTCCTGTAAAGGGGTCTTGAATCCAAGGTGGATCTTCTCCATAGAGGGGCCGCGGTCTCTCTCGTGGACTAGATCCGATATGGATGAGCAATGCTCAATCTCTCAAATGAGCTAAACCAATGCTAACCCTAGCTAGGATGAATGGGGGGTCTATTTATAGTCTAAGTGCAAAGGGGACGAAGTGAAGGGGTACATGGGCCTCGGGCCTGAACACTATGCGCAGACGGGAACCGGACGTCCGCTGGGGACCGGTCGTCCGGTGTCTCAGGAGGTGCCGGACGTCCGGTGTCCTCCGGTCGTCCGCTGGTTCTGTTCTGTGATGGGGGTGCCGGACGTCCGGAGGCTCCGGACTTCCGCTGATGTTGGCTCGAGTGCGGTCGCGCCGGTCGTCCGGTCGGAGCCAGACGTCCGCTCATTGGCCTCGGGTGCAGGGGCACCGGTCGTCCGGTCTGGACCGGACGTCCGCTCGCTGGGGCTCGGCTGACGCTTCAGGCGTCGGACGTCCGGTCCCGGCCGGTCGTCCGGTAGTTGGGACTTTTCCTGCAGCCCTTCTTCTTCTCCGTCTTCTCATCCATCTTCCTCTTCTTCTTGTCCTTGCTCCTTAGCTTCTCCATTGTACCTGAGTATGCACAAAGTATCCATATGAGGTAGTAGCCATGCTTCATGTGCATCGAAGTGGAATTGTGAGAGGAGAGATGTCACCTCGGTTTCTAGGGCTCTCGCACGTGATCGAATCATGGGTCTGGTAGGCACTTGATGAGACGATGGTAGGTCCATGGGGATGACCTTGGGATGCTCCGCATCATCTCCCCTCCCTTGGGGAAGATCTGTCCTCGGATGAAAATCTTCATCACCATGGAAGGGAGAGAGATCTTTGACGTTGAAGATGTCGCTCACGTTGTACTTGTCGCGCGGGAGGTCGATCTTGTAAGCGTTGTCGTTGTAGCGTGCAAGCACCTTGAAGGGTCCATCCGCTCGTGGTCGAAGCTTGGATTTGCGTTGTTGTGGGAAGCGGTCCTTGCGAAGGTGTAGCCACACTCGATCACCAATGTTGAAGACCATAGGTTGCTTGTTGAAGTTGAGCTTGGTCGCAAGGCGTTGAACTTGGCGCTCGATGGTGTTTCTTGTATCTTCATGCATATTCTTGAGATGTGTTACACGCGCACTTGCGTCCAAATTGATGCGCTCTTGGAGTGGTAGAGGAAGAATGTCCAATGGTGACAATGGGTTGAATCCGTAAACGACCTCGAAAGGAGACTTGCCGGTTGTTGAGTGTCTTGCTCGGTTGTAGGCGAACTCAGCGATAGGTAGGCACTCCTCCCACTCCTTGATGTTCTTCTTGATGAGTACTCGAAGTAGAGCGGAGAGTGTGCGGTTTGTCACCTCCATTTGGCTGTTGGTTTGAGGATGGTACGCCGTGGAGAAGAGTAGCTTGATTCCGAGCTTGGCGCATAGGGTCTTCCAAAAGTAGCTAAGGAACTTGATGTCGCGGTCCGAGACAATTGTCTTTGGCACACCATGGAGACGCAATATTTCCCTACAAAAGATATTAGCAACATGTGAAGCATCGTCTATCTTGTGACAAGGAATAAAATGTGCCATTTTTGAGAAACGGTCCACAACGACAAATATGGAATCTTTCCCATTGCTAGTTCTAGGCAAACCAAGTACAAAGTCCATGCTAATGTCTTCCCATTGTTGGTATGGAATCGGTAGAGGCATATAGAGACCATGAGATTGAGCTTTGGACTTAGCTTTGCGGCATGTCGAACATCGGTTGGTGAAGCGATTGACGTCCCGAAACATCTTTAGCCAAAAGTAGCTCTTCGAGAGCGTGGCGAACGTCTTGTCTTGTCCGAAATGTCCCATTAAGCCTCCTCCATGTGATTCCTATAAAAGCAACAAATGAAGGGATGACTTGGGGATCTAAAGTTTGTTAGCTCTCATAAGATAGTCGTCTTTGATGTAATAGCATTCCCACGATGTATTCGACAAACACATGGCACAAGGAGTGGCAAAAGTTTCATCATGCGCATACAATTCTTTGATATGCTCGAAGCCAATGACATCTAACTCAAGTTGGGTGACTAGCATGCATATGAGGGAAATAGCATCCGCTACGATGTTTTCTTTACCCTTGATGTACTTGATGACATAGGGAAAAGACTCAATGAATTCACTCCATTTAGCATGACGCTTGTTCAACTTAGTTTGTCCCTTGAGATACTTGAGAGTCTCATGATAGGTATGAATGATAAACTCATGGGGACGAAGGTAATGTTCCCATTCATGTAAAAGGCGGACTAAAGCATATAGCTCTTTGTCATAGATGGGATAGTTGAGTTGCGCTCCGGAAAGTTTCTCACTAAAGTAAGCTATGGGGCGCTTCTCTTGCATTAACACACCTCCTATGCCATTACCGCTAGCATCGCAATGAATCTCAAAAGGCTTGTCGAAGTTGGGTAAAGCAAGCACGGGAGCATGAGTAAGCAAATTCTTAAGCTCATTGAATGCAGTATCTTGGGATGGTCCCCAAATGAAAGGCGCATTCTTCTTGCTCAAAGCATGCAAGGGCGAAGCAATGGTGCTAAAATCCTTCACAAAGCGACATTAAAAACCCGCAAGACCAAGAAAACTACGCACTTGATGCAAGTTGGTTGGTTGCGGCCAAGTCTTAATAGCATTGATCTTGGACTCATCTACATGAACACCCTTAGAAGAAACAACAAAACCCAAGATAACAAGCTTATCAACACCAAAAGGCATTTCTCCATATTAGCATAGAGACGCTCTTTTCTAAGAGTTTGCAAAACGGTGCGGACATGGGTGACATGCTCTTTGATAGGTTTGCTAAGCACAAGAATGTCATCGAAGTAAACCACAAAAAATATACCAATGTAAGGGCGAAAGACATGATTCATAAGGCGCATAAAAGTGCCCGGTGCTTCCGAGAGACCCATAGGCATGACTAACCACTCATACAAACCAAAATTGGTTTTGAATGCGGTTTTCCATTCATCACCCTCTTGTATGCGGATTTGATAGTAACCACTCTTAAGATCAATTTTGGAAAATATAGTGGCACCACTAAGCTCATCTAGCATATCATCTAGGCGTGGAATGGGATACCTATAACGAACGGTGATAGCATTGATAGGGCTACTATCGGAGCACATGCGAAAACTACCATCATGTTTTGGCACAAGAATGACCGGTACGGCACAAGGGCTCAAACTTTCATGCACATGTCCATGGTCTATGAGATGCTTTACTTTCTTTTGGATTTCTTTGGTTTCTTCGGGTTTAACATGGTATGGAGCTTTGTTCGGAAGCGGTGCTCCGGTGATGAGGTCGATGCAGTGCTCAATGCCTCGTAGTGGAGGTAGTCCCGGAGGTAGCTCATCGGGGAAAACATCTTGAAATTCCTGCAAAAGAGAATACAACACTAGAGGAAGAGTGTGAGAAGTTTTAGTTTGTGGTGTATTGTCCTTGCACACGAGGACGTAGTGTAGGACACTAGATGGGTTCTCACACACTTCTCTCATCTCACGTTTGGTGGCAAATAGAACTAGGTTCTTGTTTTCGCTCATCGTGGAGGCACTCCATTTGGGCTTGTGGTGCTCACTCTCTTTTTGGTGGCTCACTCTCTCACCATTCTCTCCAGAATGGGTGGCTTGCTTATCGGTGATCACTTGGCTTGGAGACATAGGTCGTAACACAAAGTCCTCTCCTTGCATCTTGAAGCTATAGTGGTTTTTACGCCCATTGTGGATGACTCCTCTATCGAATTTCCATGGCCGTCCAAGGAGAAGATGGCAAACGGTCATTGGGATGACGTCGCACTCCAAGGTGTCTCCGTAGGTGCCAATTTTAAAGGAGACTTGTACTCGGTGCTCGACTTGGATAGTGCCGGAGTCACTAAGCCATTGCACTTTGTATGGATGTGGATGCTTCGTCTTGGGCAATTGGAGATTGGAGCAAAGTTCTTCACCTGTGAGATTGTGACAACTCCCTCCATCGATGATGACCTTGACGGATCGTCCATTGATGTCGGCCTTGGTGTGGAATATGGTGCATCTTTGGTCTTCTTCTTGGTGATGTTGGAGAGTCAAGACTTTGGAGACAACAAGTGCGGGACTTGAGTCTTCATCACAAAAGACTTGTTCTTCTTCATTGTTCACTTGGCGGTGCATGGCGACTTGCTCAAGGGCTTCCATTTCTCCTTCGCTGAATCATAAGTGCCATCGTCGTTGAAGATCATGGTGCGCTTGTTGGTGCACTCATAGGACTTGTGGCCTCGGCCTCCACAAGTGAAACACTTGAAGGAACTCGTCTTGACGGTCTCATCGGTTGGGGTAGATGATGAGGAAGCTCTCGGCTTGAAGTTGCCCGTAGGAGGATGGCTTGTAGCTGACGAAGCTTTCTTGGAAGTCGGCTTGTCTATGTTGGAAGTAGAGGGTCTTGTAATCGGTGTTGGAGTTGTTGAAGCTTGGTTATTGGAGAAGCCGTAGGACTTGGATGAGAACTTGGCATACTTGAAATCATCTTGCACTTGGCGTTCCGCTTTGGTAGCTTGGTGCACTAGCTCGATGAGATTTGAGTATGGTTGGAAGTCGACGATCTTCTTGATAGGATGATTGAGTCCATTCAAGAAACGTGCCATAGTTTGCTCATCATCTTCCGTCACATTGGCTCTTATCATTGCAATCTCCATCTCCTTGTAGTATTCTTCAACGCTCTTGGTTCCTTGCTTGAGTTGTTAGAGTTTCTTGAAGAGGTCACGGTTGTAGTAGGTAGGCACGAAGCGTGCTCTCATGACATCCTTCATTTGTGCCCAAGTAGTGATGGGTGGTTCGCCTCTTGCCTCACGACGCTCTATGATTTGTTCCCACCAAATGAGGACATAGTCTTGGAACTCAAGGGATGCCATCGCGATCTTCTTCTCTTCTTCATAATTGTGCAAACGGAAGATCTTGTCAACTTTCAATGCCCATGAAAGGTATTCTTCGGGATCGTTGCTTCCGTTGAACTTGGGCATGGTGAACTTGAGCTTGTCGTAGTGTTGCTCTTCATTGTGTTGGGGTCGGGGATGATGACGCCCATGTTGTAGATGATTGTCCAAGTCGTGGTGCTCTTGACGCAGAGGGTTGTCAACCTCGTGTTGCTCTTGTCGCGGAGGATTCCCATTGTTTTCATGCTCTTGATGAACTTGATGGTCTTGACGAGCTTGTGGAGGAGCACGTCGAGCTCGAGGGGGAACTAGACGATGCAGGCGATCTTGAAATCGTCGTTCGTGAAGTTCTTCGCGAAGTGATTCCTCTTGTTCACGTGCTTGTCGGCCTCGGTCGGCAACGGCTCGACTTGCATCACGTAGAGCTTGTTGCACCTCAAGTGCTTGAGAGTCACGCAGTTGTTGTTCTTGAAGTTGAGCCTCGGCATCTTGTGCATTTTGGTGTAGATGCGCGCATTCTTCCTCTTCATGTTAGCGTTGTTGTTGTCGTTCTCGAGCTAGCGCAAAGGCTTCTTCGGCTTGACATCGTCGGTGCTCTTGAGAGTCGGTGTCCCGAAGTGGATTGAGGTTTGCTTGATGGTTGGTGCGCGCGGCTCGACGAAGAGTGTTCGATGTCGGTGTACTTGAGCCGGAGAGGGTAAAGTCGGAATGGCGACTTGAACGGCTCCTTCTTGAAGTGGAAGAAGAGCGGTTGAGCAAAAAAGCGCGAATCTCGTCCATCCTTGCGTCATTCTCTTGCTTGTGATCGTCGAGCTTGTGGTCGAAGTAGTCCCTTGTACGTTGCTCGGAAAGTCGTAAGTCGGCGGCAAGGTTGTCTATGCGTTCACTCATAGCTTGTTGCTCTTAATGCAAAGCATGTTGTGCACCAAAGAGGTGACTCTTGGTGACGAAGGAGTTCTTGTCGTTGTCTTACTCCATGAAGAGTGGGTTGGTAGAAGTACTTGGCCTATCCATCATTCCAAGACAAATGTGAGTGGTAGAAAGAGAAGAACGAATACCAAATGTACCTTGACCGAAGTTGAAAGTGAATCGATGATCACTCCAATGTAGGACAAGGAAATAGCCCAATTGGTACGAATTCTTGTCGGTTTCTCACACCTACACAAATAAAAGCTTATGGTGGAGCTTGGTTAGGATGGTGGCACAATTTTTAATGTGAATGTAAGCAAGATTCAATAATGTTGGATAATATTCGCAAGATGCAATGTAACAAGTAGACCAAGCATATACGGTACACAGAAACACACGCGCAAAAAGATAAGTGGGGTTGTGCAACCAAGGGTGAGCCAAAATGTGGAATCCACAAAAATGCTCTTGTTGCACAACACTAGAGAGACGCTAGCACGATTGCATGATAGGTGGATACAAGAACTTGTGCACAACCTACTTAGCAAAAATGCAACGACTTCTATCCCAAATATGTTTTATGCAAGGTGTTGCTATGATATGATCCAAGATGATCGAGTATGACAATCTTAATGTTGTATGATGCTATGGTTCTTGCTTAACAGCTCTTTGCTTATCTTTCTTATTTGCTTAAAATCTTGGTTGGCTCTTTGATGTTTGAGCTCTTTTCTCTTGCAATGCTTGACGAACCAAGATAGCAAGTGAGTATGCTTTGACAACTTTGTGACACAAGAGATGATACCAATACAGGGAACAATGATGTATGTATGTATGCTATGGGAAGTATGATCACTAATGTGCACAAGTCTCGTTGCCGGCAATACTCAATGGCTAGTCTCGATGGGTAAGCAACGCAAAAGGAGTAAGGCGATGATGGCTATCAATGTAATGGCAAGAGTGATATGTCCAATACCAATATGAGGTTACCGGTCTTGCTTCCGGTATGGTGTCAGAATGGTGGCACGAATACCAAGTCGTAGTCGAGGTGGTCGTTGTTGATGATGCGTCTGTGCCAAAAATGAGCGGCGGTGATGTCGATGTCGAACCATACCTAGATAGCCGAAACAAAAGGATACGGTACCGCAACTCAAATTCTCAAAACCAAGTGCGAGCAAAATCGTCGGAGTAGGTAGCGGTTAGGTGGTGGTGTGGGTTGGGATGTTGGCAAAGTTTGCGAAAAGTCGGTGGTGGTGTAGCGGATGATGTGGTGGAAAGAGCGGTCGTCTGAAAATGGACGGATGTCCGGTCGCCGGTCGTCCGGTAAGGTCGGACGTCCGGTGCTTCCTGGGTCGCCGGACGTCCGGTGAAGTGACGGTCGTCCGGTGGTCGGGGTCAACGCGAAATTTCAGATCCGGGAGGCGGTCTTGGGCAGAATACGGGAGGGATTTCAAGGTGGAGATGGTGGGGGAAGGCTAGATCCACTTGCAATACAACAAATTCATGGATCAAAACCAACAAAACATCATCAAAACTCACAAAACACAAGAAAAATTTTTGGGGCTATTTTTGTGGGGATTTTCGGATTAGGACGAAAAACAACAAAATCAAGCTAGAAAAGAAAGAGGGGGGCTCCGAAATCGTGATAAACCTTGCTCTAGATACAAAGATGATGTAGGGTAGAGACCCTAATCGCCCGATATTTCACGAAAGGAGCGGATCCCGGGGAAACCACGAAGAACACGAGGATGAACGGAAGGAAAACACAAGAGGAAATCACCAAAACCGACATGAATAAGTCACACATGGGCTAGATCCTCGACTACATAGAATGATACACGAATCCACGGACAACTAGGGACGATACACGATAACCGGTTCTTCTCCGTGAGGAGGTCTTGAATCCACAAGGGGATCTTCCCGTAAAGGGGTCTTGAATCCAAGGTGGATCTTCTCCGTAGAGGGGCCGCGGTCTCTCTCGTGGACTAGATCTGATATGGATGAGCAATGCTCTATCTCTCAAATGAGCTAAACCAATGCTAACCCTAGCTAGGATGAATGGGGGGTCTATTTATAGTCTAAGTGCAAAGGGGACGAAGTGAAGGGGTACATGGGCCTCGGGCCCGAACACTGTGCGCAGACGGGTACCGGACGTTCGCCGGGGATCGGTCGTCCGGTGTCTCAGGAGCTGCCGGACGTCCGGTGTCCTCCGTCGTCCGCTGGTTCCGTTCTGTGATGGGGGTGCCGGGCGTCCGGAGGCTCCGGACTTCGGCTGATGTTGGCTCGGGTGCGGTCACGCCGGTCGTCCGGTCGGGGCCAGACGTCCGCTCATTGGCCTCGGGTGCAGGGGAACCGGTCGTCCGGTCTGGACCGGACCTCCGCTATCTGGGGCTCGGCTGACGCTTCAGGCGTCGGACGTCCGATCCCGGCCGGTCGTCCGGTGGCTCTGAGATATGAAGATGCAATTGCATTATTGTCGTATTTGAAGACCAAGGAAGAACTTCAGCTCCCCCATCATGGACATCTGATATTGCTCTTGCATCATATATCCAAACTCTTCACTGTACTTCTGATTGATGCAGCCGAAGATAATGTGATCCACATATATTTGGCACACAAACAGTTCACCATCATATGTCTTCGTGAAAAGAGTGGGATCTAGGGAACCAGGTATGAAGCCTTTGCTCTTCAGAAAGTATTTGTGTATGTCATACCAGGCCCTAGGGGCTTGTTTGAGGCCATACAGTGCCTTGTTGAGCTTGTATACCATGTCAGGATGTTTTGAATTTTCAAAGCCAGGCGGTTGCGCAACATACACTTCTTCTTCAATCTTGCCATTGAGAAAGGCACTCTTCACATCCATTTGATATAGAAGTATGTTATGATGATTTGCATAGGCTAGCAGTATGCGTATGGCTTCAAGTCTAGCCACAGGAGCAAATGTTTCATCGGAGTCAATGCCTTCCACTTGAGTATATCCTTGAGCAACGAGACGAGCTTTGTTTCTGACAACTTGACCATGCTCATCTTGCTTGTTGCGGTATATCCATTTGGTGCCTATTATATTGTGCTTCCGTGGATCAGGACGCTTAACCAGTTCCCACACATTATTCATCTCAAACTGTTGAAGCTCTTCTTGCATAGCTTGAATCCATTCACGTTCCGTGAAGGCTTCTTCAACTTTCTTGGGTTCTAATATTGAGACGAATGCGAAGTTCCAACAGAAATTTGCTAGCTGAGTTGCCCTTGAACGAGTGAGTGGACCAGGTGCATTGATGCTATCAATTATTCTTTCAATCTGCACTTCATTGGCAACGCGAGGATGTACAGGGCAAAGACTTTGCTCTTGCTGTTCATTGTCGTTGTTGGAAGGAATATCTTCAGGCTGAGCATTGGCTTCATGTTGATCAGGTGCTGAAATGGTAAGTTCTTCTTTAGGATGAGCTTCGGAAGGTATAATTTCTCCAGTTCCCATTAGCTTGATTGATTCACTGGATGGAACTTCATCTAGCACACTTGGCAGCTGCTCTCTTTGTGAGCTGTTGGTCTCATCGAACCGCACATCCACTGTTTCAACCACTTTTTAATGAAAGAGATTGAAGACTCTGTAGGAGTGCGAATCCTTTCCATATCCAAGCATAAAACCCTCATGTGCTTTTGGTGCAAATTTTGAGGTGTGATGTGGGTCCTTGATCCAGCACCTTGCGCCAAATACTCTGAAGTAACTGACATTTGGCTTTTTGCCAGTAAGGAGCTCATAAGATGTCTTGTTCAGTAGCTTGTGAAGATAAACACGATTGATTGTATGACATGCAGTATCAATGGCTTCGGGCCAGAATTTTCTTGGGGTCTTGTATTCATCTAGCATCGTTCTGGCCATCTCAATTAGTGTTCTGTTCTTGCGTTCGACGACGGCATTCTGCTGTGGCGTGTACGGGGCTGAGAATTCATGTGTGATGCCCAAGGTATCAAGATATGTATCAAGGCCAGTGTTCTTGAATTCAGTGCCATTGTCACTTCTGATGTGCTTTATCTTGGCGCCAAAATTGTTCATAGCTCGATTGGCGAAGCGTCTGAAGACATCCTGCACTTCAGTCTTGTAAAGGATTATGTGCACCCAAGTATATCTAGAATAATCATCAACAATAACGAAGCCATAGAGGCAAGCAGTAGTAGTTAGAGTTGAGTAATGAGTGAGACCGAAAAGATCCATGTGAAGCAGTTCGAAGGGTTGAGTAGTAGTCATGATTGTCTTCGAGGGATGTTTGGCCCTCGTCATTTTCCCTGCTTCACAGGCACCGCATAAGTGATCTTTCTTGAACTTGACGCCCTCGATGCCTATGACATGCTTTTTCTTCGCAAGGGTGTGGAGGTTCCTCATGCCAGTATGTCCAAGCCTCCGATGCCAGAGCCAGCATTCCGAAGCCTTTGCTAGAAGACATACTGCAAGTTGTGGCCCTGCTGAGAAATCTACCACGTACAAATCATCTTTTCGATACCCTTCAAACACTAGAGACTTGTCAGATTCCATTAGTACAAGGCAACGATATTTTCCAAACATTACGATCATGTTCAAATCGCAAAGCATTGAGACAGACATTAAGTTGAAGCCAAGGGATTCAACAAGCATGACTTTATCCATGTGTTGATCCCTTGAGATTGCAACTCTACCTAGACCCAATACCTTACTTTTACCAGTGTCAGCAAATGTGATGTGGATCTTGTCAGATGGACGTAAGGTTGAGTCCATAAGAAGACTTCTTTTGCCAGTCATGTGATTTGTACACCCACTGTCAATAATCCATTCTGAAGACGCTGGTGTCGTATCCTACAGTGCAGTTAGGGGGATAGGCTTCACCAAGAGCATTGTGAAGCAAAAACATTTGACGAACCAGTGGGTTATGAAAGCTTAGATCCAGGTTAGGACTAATAGGGAGAGTAGCAAGCGATTCAGGTACGAAGTACATAGTAAGACCATTTGGGCATTTGATCTTGCGCCCTACAAGATGTTTAAGGTCCCCAGCAATAGCGTCAGACGATTTAGGTTTTCTGCTGGAGACCTTTCCCTGCAAAAGAGAGTTAAGCCTTCTTAACCACCCACATTTTCAAGGGTGGCTTAGAAGCAATAAGTCTAAGTGTAGCATCTGAGAATTTTGGCTTTGAAGCCTTAGCAAACAGTCTTGCAGGCGGACAATAGTACTCATAAGAATAAGCAGAATAGTTCTTGGTCTTATGAACATGGCGGTTTGATGAACCGCTCTCATATTCATGTGCCAGAGTATGGTTTCCCTGCAAAACATTTGCGTTAGTGCGACTCAGGTGAGTCCTCTGTTTGTATGAAGCCTTTGGACCGTATGAAGCCTTTGGTCTGAGGTTTGTCTTCTTCAAGTGAGGTGTGATGAAGACATTCACAAGAAGATTTTCAAGACACCTTTTCGGAACCCAGATCTTCTTCATAGGCCGTCCATTCCTGCAGTTAGTACCAATGTACCTGGCAAACACTTCACCATTCTGATTCTTAAACAGTATATAGTTTGCATCAAAGGATTCATCAATGATAATGGGGTTAGCACAAGTGAAGCCAGTTAGATTGGATGGATCTGCTGAAGGTTCCTTTGCAGCAACCCACATGGTTTTGGGGTACTGCTCAGGTTTCCAGTTAGAGCCATCTGCATTTATTTTCCTTACGAACCCAAAACCCTCTTTCCTAGGGTTTCGGTTCAGAATCTGCTTTTTGAGGACATCACATAGTGTCTGATGCCCTTGAAGACTTTTGTACATCCCTGTTTCAAGCAATGTCTTCAACCTTCTCATCAGCAATAGCGGTTGTATCCTCAGTAGAGGGGTTAGTTACCGCATCAACAGTTGAAGATATTGCAACAGCAGTAGCAGTAGAACATTCAGCAACAGAAGTAGTATTATCACGCTCAATGCATTTAAGACATGGTGGTTCAAATCCTTCCTGAGCGGGACTGATCTGTTTGGCGCGAAGTGACTCGTTTTCCATTTGAGGATCTTCATGAACCGGTCTCACTTTCTCAAGATCTTGCTTCCTTTGAAGATAATCATAGGAAAGCTTTTCATGAGTTGTTGAGAGAGTTTCATGACGACTTTCAAGTTCCTGATACTTAACGTGAAGACTTTTTATGTCTTCAATTAAGGATTCAGATCGAGTCATTTCAGCACCTAACAGATCATCGCTTCTGTCTAACAGTTTTTGAATATGTTCCATAGCTTTCTGTTGTTCAGTTGGAATTTTAGCAAGTGTTTTGTAGCTAGGTTTTGAACCACAATCAGAGTCATCGTCACTGGATGTTTGATAGTGAGTAGTGCGTGTGTTTACCTTGGCACCGCGTGCCATGAAGCAGTAGGTAGACGCGGAGTAGTCCTTGTCATTTGCATCGGTGTCGGTGATGAGGTCATTGTCTTCAGTGTTGAAGATGGACTTGGCAACGTATGCTGTAGCCAGACTTGCGACGCCTGAGTCGGATTGCTCCTCAGACTCCACCTCCGCCTCCTCAGAAGCAGACTCCTCCTCTGAATCCATTTCCTTGCCAACAAACGCACGTGGCTTGCCAGATGAGCTCTTCTTGTGTGATGAAGACTTTGAGGAAGACTTGGAAGAAGACTTTGAGTATTTCTTCTTCTTCTTCTTGTCATCAGAGTCATATTCCTTGCTCTTCTTCTTCTTTTTGTTCTCATTGTCCCACTGTGGACACTCAGAGATGAAGTGGCCAAGTTTCTTGCACTTGTGACATGTTTTCTTCTTGTAGTCATGAGCAGGAGCTTCATCATTCCTTGAACTTGATCGGGAAGACTTTCTGAAGCCTTTCTTCTTGGTGAATTTTTGGAACTTCTTGACAAGCATAGCAAGTTCCCTTCCAATGTCTTCATGGTCATCAGAACTGCTGTCAGATTCTTCTTCAGATGAGGAGACAGCTTTTGCCTTCAAGGCACGAGTTCGCCCATAGTTTGGACCGTAGATCTCTCTTTTCTCCGAAAGCTGAAACTCATGTGTGTTGAGCCTCTCAAGTATGTCAGACGGATCGAGTGTCTTGAAATCAGGACGTTCTTGAATCATCAGGGCCAGGATGTCAAACGAACTATCAAGTGATCTCAGCAGCGCCTTGACGACTTCGTGTTTGGTAATCTCAGTGGCGCCGAGGGCTTGAAGCTCATTTGTGATGTCAGTGAGTCGGTCAAATGTGTGCTGGACATTCTCATTGTCATTTCGCTTGAAGCGGTTGAAGAGGTTACGAAGGACACTGATTCTCTGATCTCTCTGGGTTGAGATGCCTTCATTGACCTTGGAGAGCCAGTCCCAGACCAGCTTGGATGTCTTCAAAGCACTCACACGGCCATACTGTCCTTTGGTCAGATAACCACAGATGATATTCTTGGCAGTAGAGTCCAGTTGAACGAATTTCTTGACATCAGCAGGAGTGACACCTTCTCCAGCATTGGGAACGTCGTTCTCGACGACATACCATAGGTCGACGTCAATGGCTTCAAGATGCATATGCATCTTATTCTTCCAGTAGGGATATTCAGTTCCATCGAAGACGGGGCACGCAGCGAAGACTTTAATTATCCCTGCAGTCGACATAGCTAAAACTCCAGGTGGTTAAACCGAATCACACAGAACAAGGGAGCACCTTGCTCTGATACCAATTGAAAGTGCGTTATATCGACTAGAGGGGGGGTGAATAGGCGATTTTTATGAAAGTCTTCAGAACATGGGAGTTTTGAAGACAAACGATAAAATGAAACCTATTACCATGCAGCGGAAGGTAGGCTACACTAGGCAAACCATAGTCAAGTATTCAATGAAGTGAAGGCACAAAGACTAATAGCAGCTAGGTAGTAAGGATCAGGTAGGAAGATATTGTGAAGCCAAATAGAACACGCAGTCACTCAGTGAAGACAAATGATAGAGCAAACATACAATGACTTCACAAGGAGTAACAGTAAGTAAAGTGAAGTGAAGATGAAACCAGTGACTCGTTGAAGACAATGATTTGTTGGACCAGTTCCAGTTGCTGTGACAATTGTACGTCTGGTTGGAGCAGCTAGGTATTTAAACCTTAGGACACACAGTCCCGGACACCCAGTCCCGAACACGCAGCTCAGGACACCCAGTCCTCACCGTATTCTCCTTGAGCTAAGGTCACATAGACCTCGCCCAATCACTCTGGTAAGTCTTCAAGGTAGACTCCCAAACCTTCACAGACTTCGTTCACCGGCAATCCACAATGTCTCTTGGATGCTCAGAACGCGACGCCTAACCAGCTGGAGGATGCACAGTCCTCAAGTGTAATAAGTCTTCAGATCACACAGACAAGAAGACTTAACTGATGCCCAATTCTCTCTGGCTCTGGGTGGTTAGGGATTTATCCTCACAAGGAATTCTCTCTCAAAGGCTTCGAGGTGGGTTGCTCTCAAACGACAAAACCCGTACTTTCAATCTGAGCAGCCAACCATTTATGGTTGTAGGGGGTGGGCTATTTATAGCCACTTGGCAACCCGACCTGATTTGTCCGAAATGACCCTGGGTCACTAAGGAACTGACACGTGTCCCAACGGTCAGATTTCAAACTCACACGACAACTTTACTTGGGCTACAAGCAAAGCTGACTTGTCTGACTCTGGACAAGATTCGCTCTCATTGTCGTCACTCGAAGACATAGGTTTTTGGTTTAGGCATCACTTCAGTCATTCTGACTAGTTCTCTTAGACCCCACTTAACAATACGGTGGTTCCTATGACTCAACACAAAAGAAAAAGAACTACGAAAGATCTAAGTCTTCGAGCTCCATAGGCTTCATATCGTGTCTTCTCTTGTCATAGTCTTCAATGTGAATATCTTCATATACCACCTTTGACTTCAATGTCTTCATACATTTTTAGGGGTCATCTCTGGTAGTAAAACCGAATCATGAGGGACTTCTACCTGTGTTATCCTGCAATTCTCACAAACACATTAGTCCCTCAACTAGGTTTGCCGTCAATACTCCAAAACCAACTAGGGGTGTCACTAGATGCACTTACACTTTGCTGTATGCTGGTCTTCGTATATCCGAGTGAGTCGTACGTCGAGTGGATGGTATGCTGCTTGGTCGAGTGGATAGTATGCTGCTTGTCCGAGTGGATAGTATGCCTGTATAAAATTTATCTGGACCCACATGTTGTGTGGACCCCATGCTTTATGATATTTCGACCATTCGTGGGCCTACCTATTATGTGTATCCCCAACATTAGCCCCCGAATCGATTGTGATTTTGTAGAACGAGTTCGTGAAAGACACAATTTGGTCCGAGTGATTACGGAAATACTTGGTACTTGTCATCGTGCTTTCAGACAACCAAGCTTTGAACAAAATCTCAATGGATTCTGGTACTGTGCTTCCCGACTGATCTAGGGTAAGTGCTCGCGAGGAGCAACTTGGTGACATTCGATCATCTCTCGGAAGAGGTTAACTTGTGAGCAGAGTATGGATGTGTCATTAAATACGGGCAACAAGATTGGCGCATGGACTGTTCTCTCGGAGAGATGCCATTCTTATCCCGGAGGAACGTCAATACGAGTCGGTTCTTGATCCAAACTTATGAGTTTCACGCTTTGAGTCCTAGGAGAAGGCTCAAGACAGGTCCACAGAGGAGCATTAAACTCACCTTATGGCAATTTTTTTTGGTAGCCGATGGGAGCCTTTAGAACTTGTTTGTTTGTTGTTCATCACTCGGACTGGTCAGGTCGTACCGAGTGGAGATTACTCCAGTGGGGGCACGCTGAGTGCACCCACTGGGTGTAGTCCCCAAGACCGCCGTCGACTGTGGGCAGTCAGCAGGGGTCTGAGAAAAGTAAAAATCTTCTTGGCCGGTACCGATTGAACTTGTTCCTCTCCGGCTCAGAGGTCGAGTAGTACTTGAGAATATGGTATTTGTCTAGCTTGTTTCTCCTCGACTCGGAAGTCGAGTAATACTTGAGTGATCTAGAGCTGGTCTTGACCGAGCAAAAATGTTTCTTTCTGAGTTCTCTTCAAGTGGGGGCACGCTGAGTGCACCCACTGGGTGTAGTCCCCGAGCCTCTATCGGACTAGATGAGTCGGGCAGAGGGTTTAAGTCTCCTGGTAAACCTCCATGCAGTCGACACGGTAAATATCTTTTAGGATGAAATTGAGTGAATCGGATGCATCTTCAGACGCTTGACATGGTAAATAAGCTCAGCCTGGAGCTGAGTCAGTCGGACTGATCTTCGTGCACTCGGCACGGAATAAATTCAGCCTGGAACTTGGTCAAGCAGGTGAATCTTCGTGCTCTCGGCACGGTGAATGAACTCGGCTTTGAAACTGCCGACTGTAGAAAAAAGCTGGACACTCTAGGGAGTGATCGTTCCAGTAATACTTCTTATATTGACCGTTAGATTTTGCGTGAAAGGGGTATTTGTCTGAGTGTACGTGCTTCTCGACTAATCTGGGTATGTTGACTCCAAGGAAAAACTTGGTGGCATTCGTATGTCTCCCAGAGGAGATAGACTAGTGGTCTGACATCGACATGCCATGAAACCCGAGTGGCGAGGCTAGTGTGTGGGCTGACTCTCCGGAGAGATGCCACTCATCATTCCGGCGGAACACCAGTGCATGCCATCTCTGAGTCCAAGTTTGTGAAACTGACGCCTTGGAGCCTAGGATAAGGGCCAAGTGTATCCATAGAGGACCATCGTTTCACCCTTTTGCAGTCCTGAAGACGACTTCAATAAATGACTTGGACGATCGTCCGAGTGAACGGTACCTACCCTTATAAATTTTCGGCGGAACGAGCATGTATGGTCAGAAAGATACTCCTGATGTGATCAATGGGTTGATCGAATGGGCGTAACCCTGAGGGCAGCATGGCCAATGGCTGAGCGTAGCCCCCGAATGATGCTCGAAAGAGGTAAGCTTGCTACAGAGTGTGATATGAGGTTTGATCATATGAGTAACTTAGTCGTTCCCATGTTGGGGGTGTAGAGGTAAAGACATGTCCAACTGATGGTGACGCGCGAGGTGGCTAAGGGGCGATGATGTGTACAACCGAGTGATGACGCGTGGGGCGGTCGAGTGGTGAAGACATGCACAACCGAGTGGCAACGCGCGGGGCGGCCGAGTGGTGAAGATGTGCACAACCGAGTGGCGACGCGCGGGGCGGCCGAGTGAGGATGTGCGAGGTGGCCGAGTGAAGGACTATGTGTCCAGCCAAGTGGTGGCGCGCGGGGCGGCCGTGTGACGAAGGCATGTACAACCGAGAGGCGACGCGCGGAGCGGCCAAGTGGTGAAGACGTGCGCAACCGAGTGGCGACATGCGGACGACTGAGTGAAGATATGTGAGGTGGCCGAGTGAAGGACTACGTGTCCGGCCAAGTGGATGAAATTGTCTTCGAAGGAGTTGGCCAGATGCTTTCGAAGTTAATGTAGCGACGAGGTTGATGTAGTGTGGATGCGACGCAACAAGACCGGCGTGACAACTGAGTCTGAGTAGGAATGAAGATGGCGCGCAGAGCATCTGGGTGATTATAAAACTTGTCAAAGTGTGGGTTGAATGCACTTGTTGAAGTGAAGGATCTAACTAGTGATGAAGCACTCGACCACTCAGGAGAGTGTCATTCCAAATGAGTTGCAACCCCCGAGTGTGGCGTAGCTCCCGAGCATACTACAGGCTTCAACAACGGACATGTCAGAATACGGGAAATATAGTGTTGAATGGATAATTTGTAATTCATCGAGTCGGACTCGGGTAAGGATGAGGAGAAATTTCCGAGTGATACTCGAAAGAGGCAAACTCGCAAAAAGAGTGACGTGTGAAGTTTAATTATAAAAGGGACTTATCTGTCTCATGCCTGACGAGGTCTATATTATCGATGAAGAGGATTCCACAAAGGGGTTGGCCGGATGTGTTTGAAGCCAATAGAGCGACAAGGTCAGTGTTGTGCTGTGCTAGGACCAGTATGGTGACCGAGTCTGAGCAGCGATGAAGTTGGCGCATAGGGCCGTCGAGTGATCGCGTAACTTGTGTAAAAAATGGCACAAGTCAACAAAAAAATTTCTTGAGGAAATTTGATGTGTGCCGAAATGATTTGTGTGAATAACACCCATAGACACCTGCTGGGAGTGCAAGGGGCTTGCTGGTTAACCAGCAAGACTCTAAAGGAGCGAAGGATTCGTTCAAACTTGTCGAAGCGAGAGATCCTACTGAACTCGTTGGAATACTGGCTAAAATAAAACGGAAGTGTAGTGTTTTGACTGAGTTGCAGCCCCAGAGGACCGATGCAAACTCGAAATGAAGAACGACACATCGTGTTCGTGAATGATGTGTGCGAAAAAAATGGAAGTTGAACTCGGGAGTCACATAACCAGTACTAAGCAAGTATGTGAAAATAAACAGCCGAGCGTACGTGATGTGTGAATTACGGGATACTCGGGAAGACGGAAATAACAGAATGTAAAATGACTTAGCTATCTGAAGGCGCGCGAGTGGCCGAGTGGTGATGAGGCGACCAACCGAGTGGCGACGCGCGGGGCGGCCGAGTGGTGACGAGGCGATGGTGACAGTCGACCTTCGTCTCGGTGTCCTTGCGGATAGGGATGGAGCGCACATTATACTTGTGATGCAGCTCCTTGAATTAGAGGTTTGCTCTTGTCTCAATCGGATTTTGGCTACTTAGGCGAGTCCTTGGACTGCAGCTAAGCCTCCGAGTGGGAGGCTTGCTCATCACTCGATAGGATTTCAAACACTTAGGCGAGTACTGGACTGCAGCTAAGCCCCCGAGTGGGAGGTTTGCTCTCCACTCGGTAGGATTTTTTTTCAAACTTAGGCGAGTATTGGACTGCAGCTAAGCCCCCGAGTGGGAGGTTTGCTCTCCACTCGGTAGGATTTTTTTCAAACTTAGGCGAGTACTGGACTGCAGCTAAGCCCCCGAGTGGGAGGTTTGCTCTCCACTAGGTAGGATTTTTTCAAACTTAGGCGAGTACTGGACTACAGCTAAGCCCCCGAGTGGGAGGTTTTCTCTCCACTCGATAGGATTTTTTCAAACTTAGGCGAGTACTGGACTGCAGCTAAGCCCCCGAGTGGGAGGTTTACTCTCCACTCGGTAGGATTTTTTCAAACATAGACGAGTACTGGACTACAGCTAAGCCCCCGAGTGGGAGGTTTGCTCTCCACTCGGTAGGATTTTTTTTCAAACTTAGGCGAGTACTGGACTGCAGTTAAGCCCCCGAGTGGGAGGTTTGCTCTCCACTCGGTAGGATTTTTTCAAACTTAGGCGAGTACTGGACTGCAGCTAAGCCCCCGAGTGGGAGGTTTGCTCTCCACTCGGTAGGATTTTTTCAAACTTAGGCGAGTACTGGACTGCAACTAAGCCCCCGAGTGGGAGGTTTACTCTCCACTCGGTAGGATTTTTTCAAACTTAGGCAAGTACTGGACTGCAGCTAAGCCCGCGAGTGGGAGGTTTGCTCTCCACTCAGTAGGATTTTTTCAAACTTAGGCGAGTCCTTGGATTGCAGCTAAGCTCCCGAGTGGGAGGTTTGCTCTCCACTCGATAGGATTTTTTCAAACTTAGGCGAGTCCTTGGACTGCAGCTAAGCCCCCAAGTGGAAGGTTTGCTCTTCACTCGGTAGGATTTCTTGAACTTAGGCGAAACAGATTCGCAGCTAAGTCACCCACTGGGGGATTTTGGCGATGGCGACGCGCGGGGCGGCCGAGTGGTGATGAGGTGACCAACCGATGGCAACGCGCGGGGCGGCCAAGTGGTTATGAGGTGATCAACCGAGTGGCGACGCGCGGGGTGGCCGAGTGGTTATCCTATTTTCACGAAAGGGATGTAACAATGTTTTAAACAAGTGTCTATTCCTCGCTACAATCATTTAGAATGTTCTGGACAAATTCCATAAATATTCGCATACAACCACATTAGTTTCATTATTTTTCCAAAAGCAATTAGATATCTCCGCCGTGTCATCCACCGGCTTTGGGAGTAGCTCGGTTACCCCCACGCGGCTAGTACTAATTACCGTTGTGTTGTCCCAAGATGTGAGATTGGGTCAGATGAAGTGGATGGAATGCGGAAGAGCACGGAATAACCCTAGGATTTCGATCTACTTTTAATTTTGAAGGTGGAAATGGGAACAACAATGGAGCGAGTATTTTTGAGTAGATCTCAGTTGTCTTCTATGATATGAGTTGCATCGCATTCTGTCATCCGAATGTTCTCCATATTTCCTAGTTCATCCTTTTTTAAAATACAACCTAGGATGATGATCTCTAAAAAAACCTTGGGTGATGCTCTAAAGACATGATTTTTCGCCAAGAGACATCACCTACCATTTCACATATTTCTCTAATTCACACTCCTGAAATAAAATCAGAGGGGGCTTTGCTAGAAGCCGTGATAAAACTTGTGCACCTCTTTTTGTTGGAATTAAACCATAGGTTGGCATTGCATGTCACTTTTCATAGTTTTATTATACTTGGTGATAGATTCATCGCTTCGAGTCATCTACGATGGTTAAATCATTTACTAGGGAAGTAAAATTGGTTTTCCAAGGGAGATTGACTTGTTTGTAAGTCATTGCGTTTATGTTGTTTGCTAATTAAGACAAAGAGGAACCTTATGTAGATGGAACTATGTAGTATTCAATAAATGAATGATGGAATGACATGGGTCGAAGCCTACTAGATACACAAAAACATTGCGAAAAACACATGAATACCAAATTTCATATGATAGATTTTTATGTGCAGCCGAGTTCATGAAAATAGAGGTAAAGCACATGTTCGAAGTTGGCGGAGCAAGGGTTGAACCTAGTAAGTTGTTACTAAGAACAGATAGAATGCACTGGCCACTTCACAGCGATAGAATCAAAATAGTGAGTGCCTTTAGTGAGCTTCCTTCTTGAGAATTTTTGTTAAGAAGCACTAGATATACAAGGTAATTCTTGGATGTTGGACGTCTTTTGGCTGCTCTGAGTGCCACCTTCTTGCAAGCAAATAGGGCCAAACAGCTTCCCAAAATCTATCATTTAAATCACCTTAGTTCTCTTGGAATCACCTGTTAATGCGTTGGCTACATCTTTTCAAGCAAGCATGGAACAATTTATACATTTTGGCATATTGGCGGAAAACGATAGATCTTTGTTTGTTTTGCATGTGTCTTGAACAAATCCAGTTAAATTATGCTTCCCTTTACCAATCCGAAAGACCTGAACAAAAGTTTTTGTTGCAATAATGGATTTGAGAGTGAAGACATGTTCCTCTAAAGATGTTAGGTTGGAGCCCAAAGACTTTAAAACCTCAAATATATAAAAGTAATTCATATAGCCGTGATGTATGAAACAAATGTGCGGTTGTCGGTTAATTGGCAACACTTCGTGTGCGAAAAGGTTGGCTATACAATCATGATTTGTGAATCATGCTAATAAATTACTGAAGAAGCATCAAACTAAAGTTTTTCTCTTGTGTTATTACACCAGGCAACATATTTTCCTCTTCATCTCAATCACCAAATTAATAGCAACATTTAAGATGTCATATGATAGGAAATACAATTAAATTTTGTAAGCAACTCAAGTTATACTAGTGTATGGATAATTCATTGTTGTTGCCTTATAAAATGTTTATGTATAGTTACAAAGCAGAGACATGTAGGTTTATTAAGCAAACATGGTTTCACATGAGCATTACAAGTATTTCACTCTTGTTTGTTATAGATTTCTATCCAATTTTCATGAAAGGGATGTAATAATGTTTTAAACAAGTGTCTATTCCTTGCTACAATCATGTAGAATGTTTTGGGCAAATTCCATAAATATTCGCATGCAACCAAGTGGTTACATTACGTTTTCTAAAACAATTAGCTATCTAAGTCGGGTCATCCACCGGATTTGGAAGGCGCTTGGGTCCCTGATGCAGCTGGTATGACTTACCGTTGTGTTGTGCCAATGCAAGATTGGGCCAGACGATGGGGATGGAGTGCGGCGGAGGGTGGAATAAGCATAGGATTTTGATCTAGTTTTAATTTTGAAGGTGGAAATGGAAACGACAATGGAGCGAGTATTTGTGAGTAGATCTTAGTTGTCTCATATGATATGGGTCGTGTCCCATTCATTCATCTAAATGTTCTCCATTTTCCGAATCCATCCTTTAAAATAACAACCTAGGGTGATGATATAAAAAACCTTGGGTGATGCTCGAAAGACATGATTTTTGGCCAAGAGACATCACCTACCATTTTCACATATTTGTGTGACTCACATTCTTGAAATAAAGTTAGATGGGGTTTGCTAGAATCAATGATAAATTGTGTGTACCTATTTTTGTTCGAATTAAACCCTAGGTTTGCACCTTTGTGATAGATTCGTCGCTTGGAGTCATCGACGATGGTTTAGCTGTCTACCAGGGAAGGAAAATTGTTGGTCCAAGGGAGATTGACATGTTTGTAAGTTATAGCATTGATGCTATGAACTAAGACAAAGAGGAACTTGAAGTAAGGAACAATGTAGTAGTCAATAAAGAAATGATGGAATGCCATGAGTTAGAGCCAACGAGATACTAAAAAACAATCCGAAAAACACATGAATACTAACTTTGATATCATAGAGTTTTATGTGCTAATGAGTCATGAAAATATATGTAAAACACATATTCGAAGTTGGCGGATAAGGGTTGGATCCTCGTACACTGTTATTAAGGATAGATGGATTGCACTGACCACTTCTGCATCAGTCATAGAATTGAAATATTGAGTGCCTTCGGTGATCTTCCATATTGAGTTTTTTATAGCAGGCACTAGATATACAATGTAATTCTTGGTCGTGCGGGCGTATGTTGGCTGCTATGAGCGTCACATCTTACAAACAATCGGGGCCAAACAGCCTCCCAGAATAGATAACTTCACCTTACTTCTCCTGAAATCACATGTTATGGCGTTTTCTATGTCTTTTGTAGCATGCATGGAACATTTTTATGCATTTAGGCATGTTTGGGGACACCGATAGGCCTTTATTTGTTTTGGATGTGTCCTGAACAACTTTTGTCAAATCACGCTTCCCTTTACCAATCTCAACAACCTCAGCATAACTTTTTGGTCAAATGGTGGATTTCAGCGTGAAGACACATTCCTATAAAGATGTTAGTTCAGAGCGCAAAGACCTTAAAACTTGAAATATGAAAAAGCAAGCCAGCTCATATAGTCGTCATGTATGAAACAAATATGAGAAAGTTAGTTAACTGGCAACACTAGGTGTGTGGAAAAGGTTGATTGTACAATCATGTGTAGTTACAAAGAAGAAGAACACATGTATATCTTATAATGAACCGCGCAGAGACATGTTGACTTGTCAAGCCGAAGTGGTTTCGCATGACTATTACATGTATTCCACCTACGTTTGTTACAGAATGTTTATCCTATTTTCCTGAAATGGAAGTAACAATGTTTTAAACAAGTGTGTATTCCTCGCTACAATCATGTAGAATGTTCTGGACAAATTCCATCAATATTCACATACAACCGCGTTGATTTCATTATTTTTTTCAAAAACAATTAGTTATCTCCGACTGGCCATCCACCGACTTTTGGAGGTGCTCGGGTCCCAATGCAGCTCGTATGACTTACCGTTGTGTTGTGTCAAGATGTGAGATTGGGTCAGACAAAGGGGATGGAACGCGGTAGATGGTGGAATAACCCTAGGATTTCGATCTAGTTTTAGTTTGGAAGGTTGAAATGGAACCAACAATGGAGTTAGTATTTTTTTAGTAGATCTCAGTTATCTCGTATCATATGGGTCGTGTCCTATTCTATCATCTGAATGTTCTCCAAATTTCTAAGTTCATCCTTTATTTTAAATTCGAACTAGGGTGACGATATCGAAAAAACCTTGGGTGATACTCGAAAGACATGATTTTTAGCCAACAGACATCACCTACCATTTAAACATATTTGTGTGATTCACACTCTTGAAATGAAGTTTGTGGGGGTTTGCTAGAAGATATGATAAAATTTGTGTACGTCTTTTTGGAATTAAACCCTATATATGTTTGTATTTCATGTCTCTTGTCAAGGCTTTAGTATATTTGGTGATAGTTTCGTCGCTTGGAGTCATCAACAATGGTTTAGCCCTCTACGGGGGACAAAAATTTATTGTTCCTAGGGAGATTGACATGTTTGTAAGGTATAGCATTGATGCTATCAGCTAAGACAAAGAGGAACTTGATGTAGAAGGAACGATGTAGTAGTGAATAAAAAAAATGAAGGAATGACATGAGTCGCAGTCTAGGAGATACTCAAAAACAATGTGAAAAACACATGAATACTAACTTTGATATTATAGAGTTTTATGTGCCAATGAGTTCATGAAAATAGATGTAAAACACATATTTGAAGTTGGCGGAGGAGGGTTGGAGCCTCGCACGTTATTATTAAGGATAGATGGATTGCACTGACCACTTCATCATAAGTGATAGGATCGAAATAGTGAGTGCCTTCAGTGAGCTTCCATCCCGAGATTTTTTAATAGCAGGCACTAAATATACAAGGTAATTCCTGGTTCTGCAAGCGTCTTTTGACTGCTCCAAGCGTCTCCATCTTGCAACTAAGTGGGGCCAAACAGCTTCCAAAGATAGATAGCTTTGCATTACTTCTCCTGAAATCACCTGTTAAGGCGTTGAATATGTCTTTTGTAGCAAAAATGGAACATTTTTATGCCTTTAGGCGTGTTTGCAGAAACCGATAGACCTTTGTTTGTTTTGGATGTGTCCTGACAAATCCAATCAAGGCATGCTTCCCTTTACCAATCCTAACAAGATCAACAAATGTTTTTGGTCCAATGGTGGATTTCAGAGTGAAGACACATTCCTCTAGAGATGTTAGTTAAAATGCCAAATACCTTAAAACATGAAATACTAAAAAGTAATTCAGCAAATATAGTTGTGATGTATGAAACAAATATGAGAATGTTGGTTAATTGGCAACACTAGGTGTGTAGAAAAGGTTGATTGTACAATCATGAAGTGAATCATGCTAAAAAAATTGGTGAAGATTCATCAAACTAAAATTTGGCTATTATTTTTTACTTGATCTCAATTGTCTCTTATGGTATGGGTCGCGTCCTTTTCTGTCATTCAAATATTCTCCATATTTCGGAGTTCATCGTTTATTTGAAATTCAACCTAGGGTGATGATATCAAAAAAACCTTGGGCGATGCTCGAGAGAGATGATTTTTGGCCCAAGAGACATCACCTACCATTTTCACATATTAGTGTGATTCACACGCTTGAAATAAAGTTAGAGGGGGTTTGCAAGAAGCAATGATAAAATGTGTGTACCTACTTTTGTTGGAATTAATCCCTAGGTTTGCATTTCATGTCTTTTGTCAAAGTTCAAGCATACTTGATGATATATTCGTATCTCGAAGTTATCTACGATGGTTTAGCCATCTACTAGGGAAGGAAAATGGTAGTTCCGAGGGATATTGACATGTTTGATGCTATCATCTAAGACAACCAGGAATTTTATGTAGATGGGACTATGTAGTAGTTAATAAAGGAATGACGAAATAATATAAGTCAGAGCCTACCGAGTACATGAAAACATTGTGAAAAACAAATATACCAACTTTGATATTATAGAGTTTTATGTGCCAACGAGTTCATAAAAATAGATGTAAACACATATTTGAAGTTGGTAGAGGAGGGGTGGAGCCTAGTACGTTGTTATTGAGAACAAATAGAATGCACTTGCCGCTACATACTCAATGATAGAATAGAAATAGAGAGTCCCTTTAGTGAGATTCCTTCTTGAGATCTTTTTTATAGTAGGCGCTAGATATACAAGGTAATTCTTGGTTGTGCAGATGTCTTTCGACTGCTCTAAGTGCACCTCTTGCAAGCAAACGGGGCCAAACAACTTCCCAAAATAGATTGTTTAACTTCTCCTTACTTCTCCTGAAATTACCTATTTAGGAATTGACTATTAATTTTGTAGCAAGCATATAGTACAATTTATGACTTTAGGCATGTCGGCGGAAACCAATAGACCTTTGTTTATTTTGGTCGTGTCCAGAACAAATCCAGTCAAAGCATGCTTCCGTTCCCAACAACCTCAACGATTTATTTCGGGCTCAATGATGAAATTTGGAGTGAAGGCACATCTATCTATTACATATTATTATTAAATAAAAAAGATAAACAAGAGATTACATCTATTCACATAGATTAAATTATAGTGGTCGTTCATTTTTTATATCAATGACTGAAATTTATAGGATATAAACTTACATACAATATTGACATGTGTGACCAGTGCAACATGTCACGTAAAAATATCTTGCTATTAAATCTGTCTGATATAACCCAGAGTACAAGGATAGACCGGAGTGTATACAAGGAAACAGTCATGGTTTCCATCAAAGAGTCATTGGCAACCACGAATACGACTCGACATCCATGCAATCATAAAAACACAAGGATATGTAACCACACCACCCACAATTTCAAACTAGACGACATGCAAATAAAAGGGCTACGATCATAGCTTTACCTGGCGGCCATAACAACCCATATATACAGATCCTGCTCAGCACACAAGCACACGTGCACGAAGTATAAGTCAAAAAGTGCAACTCAAACACGCCATCAAGAAAAAAATTGAAGTCTTTTCTTTTTGAGAAACACCTGTAATTTTATTCATGCTCTTAACAATTACAGGTACACTGATTTGGATCTAAGATCTAAGAAAATAAAAAATAACTGCTATGACTAAGAATTACAATGAAATATCTTGAAAACACCTTCTTCGCGGTGTCAATCTCTACTAGAAGAAATACTCTAAAGACTTTGGTAAAGAGGCTGCAACTGGACTGGAGCAACGATGGTTTTTGAAAGCACCTTGAGTCACACATCCAAAAAGATGGAAAGTCTTGATCGTTGAACGTACTTGGGCAGAGATGAACCCCTAGAAGTGCAGGCCGTCGGATCAATAGTATCTTCACCATGGTATCGATGAAAGATTTCAACTTCGGAAAGAATCAAACCGACAAAAAAAGGTTGACACACCAATATAAACTCTCTAATTTCATGGCATCGCCAAAAAAATGAGAGTAAATTAATTCTCATAAAATATGATGATCACTAGATGACGACAAACAATATAGAACTCTTCAAGATGTGAGGTCCCCTCACCTCACAGCGCCAAGATGGCAGCCAAAGGTGAGGGGACCAAAAATTCCTGGCTGAGGCTGCAGCCTTAATGAAACCCTCAAATCAAAGTCTATTGGAGCGATGAAACTCGATGCCTCACAATTATCAACCAGCAAAAACAAACCCACGATGTGCAAGTTGAAACCGGACAAAGCCACACCCAACTGCTTCACGTGACGTGCTACTCGATGTCCGATGAAACCACACTTAACAGCCAACAAGAACTACCATGCGATGTGCAGCTTGACGCCCGACAAAGCCACACCCAACTGCTTCACGTGAGATGCTACTTGATGTCTGACGAAACCACACTTAACTTCTTCTCGCCTTAATCATCAAGTTTGTTCTTTCTGTTCTATTGAAGGAAAAATACTTTCGAAAAAGCCATGCTCAACTGCTTCATGTGGCACACAGCTCGACGAGCGACGAAACCACGCCGAACTTCTTCTCACGTGAATCATCAAGTTTGGTCTTTATTATTCAGTAAGCTCACTTATTCTGGATAAAAACTTCATACGTGCCTCATCAATTGACAACTATCTTTCATTTATTTTGAAGGCAAAAGGCTATGGTATACAAGAAGTTGAACGACTTATCGAGAAGGAGACAAAATTGGAACATAGAAGTGAAGGCAATAAGAATGTGGGATTGAGTCAATCCTATAATTGATTCGCTTATTAGCCTAGAAAAATGAGAAACGATCTTGATGGATGAACAAGTATATTCTGGTGATTGTTTTGACAGGGAAAAACAATCGATGCTACAATCTGGAAGAATCGCATAGACAATTTCAAACCAAAGATCAACGAGTGATCTATTTATGCATTCGGCACCTTTAAGGTTATGGAATCCACACAAAAAACAGCCGAATGAGTAATCCAATTGTAATATTTTTTACATACAATACAAAGGTCGCCAAAAGTTTTGTTAAATCTAACATTCTTAAGAAGTTGATCCCCACTAATTTCAACTAGCAGAATACCCGTGCGTTGCCACGAGCATTTTACAACATTTAATGGTTCACTAGTAGAAAAAGGGCCTATTGTCCCGGTTCGTAAGGCCCATTTGTCCCGGTTCTTGAACCGGGACTAAAGGGTCGTTATTAAAGCCCAAGGCCTTTAGTCCCGGTTCTTACACGAACCGGGACCGATGGGCCTCCACGTGGCCGATGCTGCGAGTCCAGGCAGGAGGATCTTTGGTCCCGGTTGGTGGCACCAACCGGGACCAAAAGACATCCACGCGTCAGTTGTTCAGGGGCTAGGTTTTTTGTTTTTTTTCTAAAAGGGGGGGAGGATTTGGGGGTTTTGTATGGTTAATT
The DNA here is from genome assembly GCF_056163025.1 of Triticum urartu. Taxonomy (NCBI): domain Eukaryota; kingdom Viridiplantae; phylum Streptophyta; class Magnoliopsida; order Poales; family Poaceae; genus Triticum; species Triticum urartu. The sequence goes on along the minus strand of NC_141879.1, from coordinate 618,371,852 downwards.
AAGGTGTTTCATATATTATGTTAGGTAGCTAATTAATTAATAGAGAGAAGTGTCCTCTCTTATCTCCGTGCTTGGTCGACGCTACATACTATATGTATAGAGAGGCCCTCGACACGCTAGCTATTAAGAAAATGAAGGAAACCTTTAAGGACAGAAGTTCGTCATGCATACCGAGAGAAGTGATCGACCTCTCCTTCTCCGAGAGATTGGTCGAACAACAAGTTTTCGTATTATCTATCCGACGCTACTAGCTACATACATATACAATATGTAAGATCTCTTACAATCCCCTAGCATCTGAAATCAAGTTCCACATGGTATTCTCCGGCTTTATTGATGACGTGGTCAAGAAAGAATCCCGCCAATTCCTCTTGAATTGCTTTCATGCGATCTTCTGGTAGGAGTTCATTCTGCATCTCCCACGTCTAATTTGAAGACGGGGGTTAATACATATATATGAATGAAACTCAACAGAAATGATGGTGTAATAAAATGAAATTCTGAATATTATTGCTTACGCACATCAAATTGTCTTTTAGAGTAGCCCCGCTTATCTTTGCAAGTCGCGTTGTAGATGAACTCGCACACGTAGTATCCACAGTAATCATTCCCTTGTTCCTGCCACAAGCACTTTACGAGAAATAGAGGTCAATCAGACTAATAATGAAGCATTATAAATGGCATTGATGAAAGTAGCTAGAATCAATGGGAGATGCGCGGAACTAGCTAGCTAGTAGTACTTACTTTCGGGTATGTATATCGTAGCTCCTTTGGCAGTCCTGGAGCTTCTCCGGTGAACTTTTTCCAAACCATGCAAGACAAAGAAAATAATTATTACTTGAGATATCAGGAAATGAACAAAAAGTTGCCGATATGGTGCGATAATGATCGATTGAACTTACTTGTTGAGAATTTTAGTCATGTCTGCATAGGTCTCGGGATCTTTTCGTCTCGAGTCTAAAACGGTTACTAGTCCCTACTCAAGCTTAATCTCCAAGAGAATATAGTGGAAGCTGCGCACGCATGCATAACTCATCAATTACATTACTATAACCTCGCTCAAGTAATAAGGGAAACAGAATATGCACAAGACAGTAACACTCACTTGAAGTTGTAAGGAAAGAGTATTTTATATTTGTTTTGATTTATTATCAATGATTTGAGCAAGTTGGCCTCGGCATCTTTGGCGCTCTTTTTAACCTGAAATTCATCTATGAGATTTGTGTTAATGAACCCAATATCATACATTTTTGCTTTTCCGCACTCGACGAACTTCAATCTGCATAATATAGTGAGGATAATTATTAATACATGGAATGAAAGGGCTGAGCTATATATAGAGACTTAATGACAGAAGTAGTACTTACAGACAGTAGCAAGTGACCGTTAATTTATCGAGAGCCTTTTGATTGAAAAACTGAAAGAACTCTGTCGTGGGAATGATTTCGACAATAATAAGGTATAGGGTAACGGAGCATGATCTATCGAGATGCATATGGGTAACACGGTGGTTTTAGCGAGTTCGGGCCTCTCACGGTGGAGATAACAGCCCTACGTCTCGTGCTCCGGAGAGGCTTTGTATTATCTGAGTATTTATCCGGAGATTACAATGTGTGAAATAAGGGAACGGATCCCATGCCTGAGCTAAGTCCTGAGACTAATGGTGAAAAGAGAGAGAGAGGTGGAAGAAAAGCCCCCCTCGTCTAGTGGTGGGGGTGGCTTATATAGAGTGCGCCACCCCCTCACCTCCTATGTTACAAAGTGGGGCATGAATGTCATAATACCAGCCCACTACCAAGCCCTCACTATGAGAATGATGCCGACTGCTTTGTGAAAGTGCGTTATATCGACTAGAGGGGGGGTGAATAGGCGATTTTTATGAAAGTCTTCAGAACATGGGAGTTTTGAAGACAAACGATAAAATGAAACCTATTACCATGCAGCGGAAGGTAGGCTACACTAGGCAAACCATAGTCAAGTATTCAATGAAGTGAAGGCACAAAGACTAATAGCAGCTAGGTAGTAAGGATCAGGTAGGAAGATATTGTGAAGCCAAACAGAACACCCAGTCACTCAGTGAAGACAAATGATAGAGCAAACATACAATGACTTCACAAGGAGTAACAGTAAGTAAAGTGAAGTGATGATGAAACCAGTGACTCGTTGAAGACAATGATTTGTTGGACCAGTTCCAGTTGCTGTGACAACTGTACGTCTGGTTGGAGCGGCTAGGTATTTAAACCTTAGGACACACAGTCCCGGACAACCAGTCCTGAACACGCAGCTCAGGACACTCAGTCCTCACCTTATTCTCCTTGAGCTAAGGTCACATAGACCTCGCCCAATCACTCTGGTAAGTCTTCAAGGTAGTCTCCGAAACCTTCACAGACTTCGTTCACCAGCAATCCACAATGTCTCTTGGATGCTCAGAATGCGACGCCTAACCGGTTGGAGGATGCACAGTCCTCAAGTGTAATAAGTCTTCAGATCACACAGACAAGAAGATTAAGTGATGCCCAATTCTCTCTGGCTCTGGGTGGTTAGGGCCTTATCCTCACAAGCAATTCTCTCTCAAAGGCTTCGAGGTGGGTTGCTCTCGAACGACAAAAGCCGTACTTTCAATCTGAGCAGCCAACCGTTTATGGTTGTAGGGGGTGGGCTATTTATAGCCACTTGGCAACCCGACCTGATTTGTCCGAAATGACCCTGGGTCACTAAGGAACTGACACGTGTCCCAATGGTCAGATTTCAAACTCACACGGCAACTTTACTTGGGCTACAAGCAAAGCTGACTTGTCTGACTCCGGACAAGATTCGCTCCCATTGTCTTCACTCGAAGACATAGGTTTTTGGTTTAGGCATCACTTCAGTCATTCTGACTGGTTCTCTTAGACCCCACTTAACAGTACGGTGGTTCCTATGACTCAACACAAAAGAAAAAGAACTACGAAAGATCTAAGTCTTCGAGCTCCATAGGCTTCATATCGTGTCTTCTCTTGTCATAGTCTTCAATGTGAATATCTTCATATACCACCTTTGACTTCAATGTCTTCATACATTTTTAGGGGTCATCTCTGGTAGTAAAACCGAATCATGAGGGACTTCTACCTGTGTTATCCTGCAATTCTCACAAACACATTAGTCCCTCAACTAGGTTTGTCGTCAATACTCCAAAACTAACTAGGGGTGGCACTAGATGCACTTACAATCTCCCCCTTTTTGGTGATTGATGACAAACTAGTTGAAGTTTTCAACGGGGAATATAATCTTTGAAACTATGAAGGATAAAGAATTGTCTTCATAAGTTGCAAGGGCTCCCCCTGAAGATGTGCATATAAGTTAATTTGCTTTTGGAATGCAAATGCACATGGCAGGTGGTACTTGTGGAGATCCACTTCAACTTATGATGACAATCCACTATGCATGTGAAAGTATATGAAGATAATGCCATGCATAATGGAAAATGGACGTCTGCAGAATGAGCTAAGTGCGGAATTTATCGTCGCACATGTGGAATTTATCTTCGCAAAACAAGGTGGCGAATAAGTAGTAGACGACCATCTAGTTTAAGTGTTACAACTCATAAGAACCAAATGTAGCAAAAAATGAGAGTTGTAAGCGCGAAACAAAATATAAGGCACCCGCCCATATGGACCCGCTTGAAATCTCATATGCTTGTCCCGCTCATATGGACCCGTTTGAAGACTATCAATCCCATATGCTTCTCCCCCTTTTGTCAGTAATGACCAAAAAGGTTTGAAGACATAGAGCCTCTACTCGTTCCCATGAGGAGTAGGTGAAGTAGAAGGGTTGTTGGTGTTGTTTGGCGGTGCAGAAGATCTTGGAGGTGCTGAAGCAGGTGGCGGTGAAGTAGCATCGTCTTCTTCCTCAATAATTCTGGCAGTGACTGTGGCAGCAGAGGAAGAGAACTCAGGGTCTTCAAGGGATGGAGTTCCCAGCAGCACAGCCCTTCGAGGAGGTGTGGAGTCAAACTTGAATCTCTCAGTGAAGCCATCCTCTTGAAGATCAGCTTCAGAAAGCATCATCGTTAGCCCTTTCCATGTGCGGCGACAGGTTTCATGGGCAATGAAAGCATTCTTGGTGGCAAGATTTTGAGTGCGATTAACATCCACCAAGAGGCTTTTCATCTGACGCTTCAGCTAGTCATGATGCCTATCTTGTTTCTGATGTAGGGCCACAAGAAGCTCTCGGTCGTTGAGAACACGAGTGCGCTTCTTGGGTCTTGAAGCAGTGGCACTGTTAGTGGCTTCAGTTGAAGCAGGGTGTGGTGCACGTGTAGTGCCAGCCAAAGGATACACCCGAGAAACTGCTTCAACGCCTTCAACGTTCTGAGTAAAACTCTGATGTTCTGCATTCTGAAGAATTAGAGGTTGCTTGGAAGGCTCAGAATATATGGCTTCAGTAGACATGTCCATGTCAGGCAAGAAGATCCGATGGTTGCGGGCTGAGGGCTGATAAGAGATGGCGGAGTGTAGCTTGATCAGCCGCATGACCCAAGGGGCGTAGAACTTCAAACCAAACAGATCAATGCCTGATGCAGCAAGTTGGTGTATGAAGAAGTCCTGTGCATTGAAGCATTTGCCATGAAGTATATAGAAGACCAAAGTCTTCATTGCACCCTGAAGCTTGGCATTTGGAGAGTGCCCTTTGATAGGCCAAAGAGTTTGCCTGATGATGTGATAGATGGTTCTGGGCAGGTACTCAAGGTCTTCAACGAAGAACTCTGTGGGATACATAGCATCTTGAGGCAATGGCTTCATCATGCTTAGCATTTGACTCATATTAGGTTCTGGCTGCTGAAAGATGCTCTCAATAGCTTCAGCATGCAGCTGACAGCCTTGCTCGAAGAGATCGCTAGGAGTGGGCAAGCCAGTGAGCTCAATGATGTCAAATGCATTGGCTTCGTGATGAACGTTGCCAGTCATCCACTCCAGGACCAAAGTCTTCGGATCTCTGCTATACCCTTTGATGTGAAGTGTGGCATAGAATTGTAGCAGCAGCTCTTCATTCCAATGCTCTTCATTAGTAACAAACTGCAGCAGACCCACTTGCTTGAAGCAATCCAACGCTTCTTCTAGATAGGGCAGGCCAGCTATAGCTTCAACGTCAAGGCGCTTCTGTGGGAAGATGCGACCTTGGTTGTAAAGAATGCAAGAGTAGTAGCTTCACTGAGGATAGCTCCAGAACCGATCAGATGATATCCTTTCCCTTGAGTAGGGGTTCCTGGAGCTATCGAAGAATGTGTTGTCTGCCCTGAAGCCATTGATGTTGAAGGAGCCAGGTGCTGATGCAGGACCTGGAAACCTTGGCAGTCTTGGGATTGGCTTCTGGACCTAAGGCCTGTGCTCAACATGATAGTTGAATTGGGGACCGGCAGCAGACTCAGGAACAGAAGTGGCGGGATCAGTGGCTTCGCTGTCTTCTGAAGCTTTTGCTGGGGAGGGCTCCACATTAGCTTCATTAGTGGTTGTGGCAGCCTCAAGATTTGCATCCTCCACTTGACTAGCTAAAGGGTCGGTCACAGGCACGTTCTCCTGGAGAACTGCTTCTTGGTGGAGCAGGGGAGTGGGATTTTGTGGTACTTCTTCTCGGCTGATGCAGCCGGAATGTCTTCAGCAGAGACTTGAGGCCTTGGACCTTTGCGAAGCCTGCGGAACACAGTCGACGCCTGTGGAGTTGGAGTGGGCTGGGCCTCATAGTCTTCTTCCTCTTGTGGGTGATCCGCCCGAAGCATCCTGTGCAATTGGCGTCAGTGGACGACCAATGCTGATGAGTTCGCTATTTTCTAACTGAGGAAGGACTGCATCATCTTCTACATTGTCATGATGACCAATGTCTTCAGCAGCAATGGGGTCAGCTGCTGGAATGTCTTCAGCTTCAGGAGCCTCTGTGGAAGCAGGCTCATGAACTGTCAGTTGACGTTCTGCGTCAGGATGAACCATAGAAATGGGTTCAACTATCAAGGGCTCTGTGGGAGCAGCCCGAGCTTTCTTGGTCTTTCTCTTTTTCTTGGTGGGGGCAGTAGGAGAGGCTTCAGAGTGTTTCCTCTTCCTGGCTTCAGCCTCAGCAGTTCTTGTCTTCTTGAGCTCTGAAGCTGTTGACCGGCTCTTTGGCTTCGAGCCAGTCATTCTTGTTGGGAAGACAATCGGAACTGCTTCTTGCCTTGGTGCATCAGATTCAGCCGTAGCAGGCTTCTTCTTCTTCTTTGCGGCCATCCTGGGGTCGATGCCAGGACGCCCAAGTGCTTTGCGCTTCTCAGCCTCATTATAGGCTTGCACACATCTGTCAGCCAGAGTCTTCATGCGCTCACGCGAACCCTGAGCTTCTGCACGCTTCTTCACAAAGGCTTCCTTGAGCTCGTGCATCATTGTCTTGAAGTTCTTCACTTCTTGCACGCTGAGCTTGGCCATATGCTTCTTGAACTGAGCCTTTTTATAGTCAATTTTCTGCTTCGGCTCAACAATGCGCTGGGCAATAGCAAGTTCTGAAGCAATGGCGCCTTGGAAGGCGACACTGAGTTCAATGGGTAGCTGCAGATCTTCAAAGCTGATGTTTGGCGTGTCAAACCACTCGTCAATGAAGTTGTGGATGATGGTGACATCAAAGAGAGGCAGATCATTGAAGATTTCTGCTTCTTCTTTGCTCTTGATGAGTTGCTCAAGAGCGTCATCTGCAAGATCTTCATCACTTGACAGATCAATGTCGTCGTTGCGCAGAATGGCAGCAACTGTGAGCTCTTTGCCAGTGTGAGACAGAGGTATCTTGGCCTTCTAGTGCCTTGAGACACGTGATAAGTCTTCAGACTGCACACTGTCTTCAGGAGGTGCAGTCGCCAATGGCTTCGCCTTTGAGATTTTTGGTGAAGGGGCCGGCTTTGAAGCTTTTGGCTTCTTCAACTACTTTGGCTTCGGCACTGCAGGCGCGTCATCAGACTCAGTGTCAGCTGCAGGCTCATTCACTGCAGTCCCTTGAACCAAGATGTAGGTGATGAGGCCTTCAAGGTTGGCATACGGACCGATGACATTGGGTTCTGCTTCTCGTGTGCCATCTGCCCTTGGTGCTGAGGGACCAGGGTTGAAGTCTAACCCAAATTTCTTCTTGTTCTGCTTCACTGAGTTTTGGGCAAACTGGAAGTTGCACTTGAACAGATTGTCATCACGACACCAGAGTAGTGACGACGGATGTGCATCATCAGGCTGTGGCCCACGGACCATGCATGGATAGAAGCTTTGGGCAATAGCTTCATCTCTGGACTTGGGTAGAAGGTTCTTGTATAAGATGTCTCCCCATGGTCTTTTGATGGCACTTTTCTCAGCATACTCTTGGGTTGTGAAGCGGTATTTGAACCATTGTTCTGCCCAATATCGTCGAATCCATTGGATTCGGGTCTTGCGCTGACTATAATCCTCTTCAGGATCTGTCTTATACATTTCTGCGAGTTCATCAGGCAGATCTCTGGATGTTCCGCCACGACGTTGTCTGCCCCCCTTCCTTGCTGCTTTCTCTGAAGCCATAAACTTTAACTTGAAAGGCTTCAAGATGTTCAAAGGCTTCAACGGCTTTCTCTTGCTGGACCAACAGGAACTGGCTTCAGGAGAATTTATGTGATGCTGTAAGAATTCTGCAAATGAATGCAGACTATGAGAACCAAAGGATTCTCCCACGGACATGTACCTGTGACAGCATTAAGGTGCGAGGGAAGGAGAAGAGGTCATATGCATTCTCAGAAGATTTTGAAGATAAATCAGTTTAGAAGACATTGACCTCATCATGCGAAGACATTCACTCATAGATAAGAAGTTGGTTCCAGATTTGTACGAATCCACAGATCAGTACAAGTGAGGAATCTAACTACTTTGTGAAGCACAAGTGAATGTACTAGGCATGTTATGAGATGCAGTATGAGAGAGATTTAGCTTGTGTGAACAGAAACTGCTTGTGGTAGAAAGTGACAGATCAATAGGATCAACGGTGCTGTCAAAAGGGAGTTTTATTTACCACACTGAGAACCGCTAGACGGAGTGGGAGATGAGGCCGAGCAGTTCACTCTTCCGTGCCCTAACTTGGCGACGGAGGACACCTACGGCGACGGCGGAGAGGACGATGTCCGCGGTCGGCGTGAAGACGGCATCGGAGAGGTTGCGGCAGCGAAGCGCTTCGTCGCCGGCGTCGTCGAGAGCTAGCGGTGGCGCTAGGGTTCATGGGAGGGTGGAAGAAGAGATAATTACTGCTGTGAGTGCGTATTTATAGGCACAGGGGCGACACTGTGCTATTACACAGGTGCCCCTGGCGATTCGCATCTGAGGAACACGTGGCCAGTATGCGGAATTTTGGGGTTTGTTCCACATCCCACGCACGCCTGGATTGTCGGGTGGTCGTTCCTACTTCTCCGGATTTCATGTGGAGGAATGAGCATTGAAAACGGACTTAATGGTTGTCTCGGTATCTTCTGCTGACAAGGACGCAGAGAAGACATTCGACAGTTTCAATAGAATGCATATGACTTGGAGAGATAGAGTTTGAGATAGAAAGCATAGAGAAGTTGGGGTCCGATCACATTCACTTAGTTGAAAAGATTCAACATGAAGACATAGCTATAAGTGAATGTTGTAGAGGACAGAACACTAGCATATATATATATAATCAACATAGTGAAGATAATCATGAAAATATGTTGAGTTCGAAGCCAAACCAAATGTGAAGACATTGCAAGGTAACGCCATGAGTGAAACACTTCAAAATAGAGCGTTTGGTGGTGGCGTTACCCACCGTATAGGAAGTATTAGACCCAGACACGGCGCACAATTATCGTGGCGCTCCGAAGTCAAATTCCACATTAATGTATTCATACTTAGAATGTATGTCTTCATTGATTGAAGATATACTTCACTTCGTGTGTTGCACATCTAAGTCATCAATATGCATAAGGGTTAGGATGTGTGCCTGATCACAGGACATTTGAGGATTCCAGGATATTTAGCTCACACCGTAACTTGCAAAACCTCTTCTCATCCAAGGGCTTGGTGAAGATATCTGCTAATTGCTCTTCAGTGTTGACGTGTATGATATCAATGTCTTCCTTCACAACATGATCTCTGAGAAAGTGATGACAAATTTCAATGTGTTTTGTCTTCGAGTGCTGAACTGGGTTGTTAGCAATCTTGATGGCGCTTTCGTTGTCGCAGTAAAGTGGCACTTGCTTCAGATGAATGCCATAGTCCTTGAGTGTTTGCTTCATCCACAGAAGCTGAGCGCAGCAAGATCCAGCTGCAATGTATTCAGATTCAGCAGTGGAGAGAGATACACAGTTCTGCTTCTTTGAAGACCAACATACAAGTGATCGTCCCAGAAAGTGACATGTGCCTGATGTAGACTTGCGATCAACTTTGTCACCAGCATAATCAGCATCCAAGAATCCAACCAGATCAAACTCTGAGCCCTTTGGATACCATAATCCTAGAGTTGGGGTGTGAGCCAAATATCGAAGAATTCGCTTCATAGCTAAGTGATGCGACTCCTTTGGTGCCGCTTGAAATCGAGCAAACATGCAAACACTAAGCATAATATCTGGCCTAGATGCACATAGATAAAGTAAAGAACCAATCATGGAGCGGTATACCATTTGATCGAACTCTTTACCATTGTCGTCAGGACTTAGATGATGTTTGGCTGGCATTGGTGTTGTGAAGCCTTTGCAGTCTTGCATACCGAACTTCTTCACGCAATCTTTGAGATACTTTTCTTGAGATATGAAGATGCAATTGCATTGTTGTCGTATTTGAAGACCAAGGAAGAACTTCAGCTCCCCCATCATGGACATCTGATATTGCTCTTGCATCATATATCCAAACTCTTCACTGTACTTCTGATTGATGCAGCCGAAGATAATGTGATCCACATATATTTGGCACACAAACAGTTCACCATCATATGTCTTCGTGAAAAGAGTGGGATCTAGGGAACCAGGTATGAAGCCTTTGCTCTTCAGAAAGTATTTGAGTGTGTCATACCAGGCCCTAGGGGCTTGTTTGAGGCCATAAAGTGCCTTGTTGAGCTTGTATACCATGTCAGGATGTTTTTAATTTTCAAAGCCAGGCGGTTGCACAACATACACTTCTTCTTCAATCTTGCCATTGAGAAAGGCACTCTTCACATCCATTTGATATAGAAGTATGTTATGATGATTTGCATAGGCCAGCAGTATGCGTATGGCTTCAAGTCTAGCCACAGGAGCAAATGTTTCATCGAAGTCAATGCCTTCCACTTGAGTATATCCTTGAGCAACGAGACGAGCTTTGTTTTTGACAACTTGACCATGCTCATCTTGCTTGTTGCGGTATATCCATTTGGTGCCTATTATATTGTGCTTCCGTGGATCAGGACGCTTAACCAGTTCCCACACATTATTCAGCTCAAACTATTGAAGCTCTTCTTGCATAGCTTGAATCCATTCAAGTTCCATGAAGGCTTCTTCAACTTTCTTGGGTTCTAATATTGAGACGAATGCGAAGTTCCCACAGAAATTTGCTAGCTGAGTTGCCCTTGAACGAGTGAGTGGACCAGGTGCATTGATGCTATCAATTATTCTTTCAATCTGCACTTCATTGGCAACGGGAGGATGTACAGGGCAAAGACTTTGCTCTTGCTGTTCATTGTCGTTGTTGGAAGGAATATCTTCAGGCTGAGCATTGTCTTCATGTTGATCAGGTGCTGAAATGGTAAGTTCTTCTTCAGGATGAGCTTTGGAAGGTATAATTTCTCCAGTTCCCATTAGCTTTATTGATTCACTGGATGGAACTTCATCCAGCACACTTGGAAGCTGCTCTCTTTGTGAGCCGTTGGTCTCATCGAACCGCACATCCACTGTTTCAACCACTTTGTAATGAAAGAGATTGAAGACACTGTAGGAGTGCGAATCCTTTCCATATCCAAGCATAAAACCCTCATGTGCTTTTGGTGCAAATTTTGAGGTGTGATGTGGGTCCTTGATCCAGCACCTTGCGCCAAATACTCTGAAGTAACTGACATTTGGCTTTTTGCCAGTAAGGAGCTCATAAGATGTCTTGTTCAGTAGCTTGTGAAGATAAACACGATTGATTGTATGACATGCAGTATCAATGGCTTCGGGCCAGAATTTTCTTGGGGTCTTGTATTCATCTAGCATCGTTCTGGCCATCTCAATTAGTGTTCTGTTCTTGTGTTCGACGACGGCATTCTGCTGTGGCGTGTACGGGGCTGAGAATTCATGTGTGATGCCCAAGGTATCAAGATATGTATCAAGGCCAGTGTTCTTGAATTCAGTGCCATTGTCACTTCTGATGTGCTTTATCTTGGCGCCAAAATTGTTCATAGCTCGATTGGCGAAGCGTCTGAAGACATCCTGCACTTCAGTCTTGTAAAGGATTATGTGCACCCAAGTATATCTAGAATAATCATCAACAATAACGAAGCCATAGAGGCAAGCAGTAGTAGTTAGAGTTGAGTAATGAGTGAGACCGAAAAGATCCATGTGAAGCAGTTCGAAGGGTTGAGTAGTAGTCATGATTGTCTTCGAGGGATGTTTGGCCCTCGTCATTTTCCCTGCTTCACAGGCACCGCATAAGTGATCTTTCTTGAACTTGACGCCCTCGATGCCTATGACATGCTTTTTCTTCGCAAGGGTGTGGAGGTTCCTCATGCCAGCATGTCCAAGCCTCCGATGCCAGAGCCAGCATTCCGAAGCCTTTGCTAGAAGACATACTGCAAGTTGTGGCCCTGCTGAGAAATCTACCACGTACAAATCATCTTTTCGATACCCTTCAAACACTAGAGACTTGTCAGATTCCATTAGTACAAGGCAACGATATTTTCCAAACATTACGATCATGTTCAAATCGCAAAGCATTGAGACATACATTAAGTTGAAGCCAAGGGATTCAACAAGCATTACTTTATCCATGTGTTGATCCCTTAAGATTGCAACTCTACCTAGACCCAATACCTTACTTTTACCAGTGTCAGCAAATGTGATGTGGCTCTTGTCGGATGGACGTAAGGTTGAGTCCATAAGAAGACTTCTTTTTCCAGTCATGTGATTTGTACACCCACTGTCAATAATCCATTCTGAAGACGCTGGTGTCGTATCCTACAGTGCAGTTAGGGGGATAGGCTTCACCAAGAGCATTGTGAAGCAAAAACATTTGACGAACCAGTGGGTTATGAAAGCTTAGATCCAGGTTAGGACTAATAGGGAGACTAGCAAGCGATTCAGGTCTGAAGTACATAGTAAGACCATTTGGGCATTTGATCTTGCGCCCTACAAGATGTTTAAGGTCCCCAGCAATAGCGTCAGACGATTTAGGTTTTCTGCTGGAGACCTTTCCCTGCAAAAGAGAGTTAAGCCTTCTTAACCACCCACATTTTCAAGGGTGGCTTAGAAGCAATAAGTCTAAGTGCAGCATCTGAGAATTTTGGCTTTGATGCCTTAGCAAACAGTCTTGCAGGCGGAAAATAGTACTCATAAGAATAAGCAGAATAGTTCTTGGTCTTATGAACATGGCGGTTTGATGAACGGCTCTCATATTCATATGCCAGAGTATGGTTTCCCTGCAAAACATTTGCGTTAGTGCGACTCAGGTGAGTCCTCTGTTTGTATGAAGCCTTTGGACCGTATGAAGCCTTTGGTCTGAGGTTTGTCTTCTTCAAGTGAGGTGTCATGAAGACATTCACAGGAAGATTTTCAAGACAGCTTTTTGGAACCCAGATCTTCTTCATAGGCCGTCCATTCCTGCAGTTAGTACCAATGTACCTGGCAAACACTTCACCATTCTGATTCTTAAACAGTATATAGTTTGCATCAAAGGATTCATCAATGATAATGGGGTTAGCACAAGTGAAGCCAGTTAGATTGGATGGATCTGCTGAAGGTTCCTTTGCAGCAACCCACATGGCTTTGGGGTACTGCTCAAGTTTCCAGTTAGAGCCATCTGCATTCATTTTCCTTATGAACCCAAAACCCTCTTTCCTAGGGTTTCGGTTCAGAATCTGCTTTTTGAGGACATCACATAGTGTCTGATGCCATTGAAGACTTTTGTACATCCCTGTTTCAAGCAATGTCTTCAACATAGCATTCTCATCAGCAATAGCGGTGGTATCCTCAGCAGAGGGGTTAGTTACCGCATCAACAGTTGAAGATATTGCAACAGCAGTAGCAGTAGAACATTCAGCAAAAGAAGTAGTATTATCACGCTCAATGCATTTAAGACATGGTGGTTCAAATCCTTCCCGAGCGGGACTGATCTGTTTGGCGCGAAGTGACTCGTTTTCCATTTGAGGATCTTCATGAAACGCTCTCAATTTCTCAAGATCTTGCTTCCTTTGAAGATAATCATGGGAAAGCTTTTCATGAGTTGTTGAGAGAGTTTCATGACGACTTTCAAGTTACTGATACTTAACGTGAAGACTTTTTATGTCTTCAATTAAGGATTCAGATCGAGTCATTTCAGCACCTAACAGATCATCGCTTCTGTCTAGCAGTTTTTGAATATGTTCCATAGCTTTCTGTTGTTCAGTTGCAATTTTAGCAAGTGTTTTGTAGCTAGGTTTTGAACCACAATCAGAGTCATCATCACTGGATGTTTGATAGTGAGTAGTGCGTGTGTTTACCTTGGCACCGCGTGCCATGAAGCAGTAGGTAGACGTGGAGTAGTCCTTGTCATTTGCATCGGTGTCGGTGATGAGGTCATTGTATTTAGTGTTGAAGATGGACTTGGCAACGCATGCTGTAGCCAGACTTGCGACGCCTGAGTCGGATTCCTCCTCAGACTCCACCTCCGCCTCCTCAGAAGCAGACTCCTCCTCTGAATCCATTTCCTTGCCAACAAACGCACGTGCCTTGCCAGATGAGCTCTTCTTGTGTGATGAAGACTTTGAGGAAGACTTGGAAGAAGACTTTGAGTATTTCTTCTTCTTCTTCTTGTCGTCAGAGTCATATTCCTTGCTCTTCTTCTTCTTTTTGTTCTCATTGTCCCACTGTGGACACTCAAAGATGAAGTGGCCAAGTTTCTTGCACTTGTGACATGTTTTCTTCTTGTAGTCATGAGTAGGAGCTTCATCATTCCTTGAACTTGATCGGGAAGACTTTCTGAAGCCTTTCTTCTTGGTGAATTTTTGGAACTTCTTGACAAGCATAGCAAGTTCCCTTCCAATGTCTTCATGGTCATCAGAACTGCTGTCAGATTCTTCTTCAGATGAGGAGACAGCTTTTGCCTTCAAGGCACGAGTTTGCCCATAGTTTGGACCGTAGATCTCTCTTTTCTCCGAAAGCTGAAACTCATGTGTGTTGAGCCTCTCAAGTATGTCAGACGGATCGAGTGTCTTGAAATCAGGACGTTCTTGAATCATCAGGGCCAGGATGTCAAACGAACTATCAAGTGATCTCAGCAGCGTCTTGACGACTTCTTGTTTGGTAATCTCAGTGGCGCCGAGGGCTTGAAGCTCATTTGTGATGTCAGTGAGTCGGTCAAATGTGTGCTGGACATTCTCATTGTCATTTCGCTTGAAGCGGTTGAAGAGGTTACGAAGGACACTGATTCTCTGATCTCTCTGGGTTGAGATACCTTCATTGACCTTGGAGAGCCAGTCCCAGACCAGCTTGGATGTCTTCAAAGCACTCACACGGCCATACTGTCCTTTGGTCAGATGACCACAGATGATATTCTTGGCAGTAGAGTCCAGTTGAACGAATTTCTTGACATCAGCAGGAGTGACACCTTCTCCAGCCTTGGGAACATCGTTCTCGACGACATACCATAGGTCGACGTCAATGGCTTCAAGATGCATACGCATATTATTCTTCCAGTAGGGATATTTAGTTCCATCGAAGACGGGGCACGCAGCGGAGACTTTAATTATCCCTGCAGTCGACATAGCTAAAACTCCAGGTGGTTATACCGAATCACACAGAACAAGGGTGCACCTTGCTCTGATACCAATTGAAAGTGCGTTATATCGACTGGAGGGGGGGGGTGACTAGGCGATTTTTATGAAAGTCTTCAGAACATGGGAGTTTTGAAGACAAATGATAAAATGAAACCTATTACCATGCAGCGGAAGGTAGGCTACACTAGGCAAACCATAGTCAAGTATTCAATGAAGTGAAGGCACAAAGACTAATAGCAGCTAGGTAGTAAGGATCAGGTAGGAAGATATTGTGAAGCCAAACAGAACACGCAGTCACTCAGTGAAGACAAATGATAGAGAAAACATACAATGACTTCACAAGGAGTAACAGTAAGTGAAGTGAAGTGAAGATGAAACCAGTGACTCGTTGAAGACAATGATTTGTTGGACCAGTTCCAGTTGCTGTGACAACTGTATGTCTGGTTGGAGCGGCTAGGTATTTAAACCTTAGGACACACAGTCCCGGACACCCAGTCCTGAACACGCAGGTCAGGACACCCAGTCCTCACCGTATTCTCCTTGAGCTAAGGTCACATAGACCTCGCCCAATCACTCTGGTAAGTCTTCAAGGTAGACTCCCAAACCTTCGCAGACTTCGTTCACCGGCAATCCACAATGTCTCTTGGATGCTCAGAACGCGACGCCTAACCGGCTGGAGGATGCACAGTCCTCAAGTGTAATAAGTCTTCAGATCACACAGACAAGAAGACTTAAGTGATGCCCAATTCTCTCTAGCTCTGGGTGGTTAGGGCTTTATCCTCACAAGGAATTCTCTCTCAAAGGCTTCGAGGTGGGTTGCTCTCAAACGACAAAAGCCGTACTTTCAATCTGAGCAGCCAACCGTTTATGGTTGTAGGGGGTGGGCTATTTATAGCCACTTGGCAACCCGACCTGATTTGTCCGAAATGACCCTGGGTCACTAAGGAACTGACACGTGTCCCAACGGTCAGATTTCAAACTCACACGACAACTTTACCTGGGCTACAAGCAAAGCTGACTTGTCTGACTCTGGACAAGATTCGCTCTCATTGTCTTCACTCGAAGACATAGGTTTTTGGTTTAGGCATCACTTCAGTCATTCTGACTGGTTCTCTTAGACCCCACTTAACAGTACGGTGGTTCCTATGACTCAACACAAAAGAAAAAGAACTACGAAAGATCTAAGTCTTCTAGCTCCATAGGCTTCATATCGTGTCTTCTCTTGTCATAGTCTTCAATGTGATTATCTTCATATACCACCTTTGACTTCAATGTCTTCATACATTTTTAGGGGTCACCTCTGGTAGTAAAACCGAATCATGAGGGACTTCTACCTGTGTTATCCTGCAATTCTCACAAACACTTTAGTCCCTCAACTAGGTTTGCCGTCAATACTCCAAAACCAACTAGGGGTGGCACTAGATGCACTTACACTTTGCTGTATGTTGGTCTTCGTATATCCGAGTGAGTCGTACGGCCGAGTGGATGGTATGCTGCTTGGTCGAGTGGATAGTATGCGGCTTGTCCGAGTGGATAGTATGCCTGTATAAAATTTCTCTGGACCCACATGTTGTGTGGACCCCATGCTTTATGATATTTCGACCATTCATGGGCCTACCTATTATGTGTATCCCCAACATTAGCCCCCGAATCGATTGTGATTTTGTAGAACGAGTTCGTGAAAGACACAATTTGGTTCGAGTGATTACGGAAATACTTGGTACTTGTCATCGTGCTTTCAGACAACCAAGGTTTGAACAAAATCTCAATGGATTCTGGTACTGTGCTTCCCGACTGATCTGGGGTAAGTGCCCGCGAGGAGCAACTTGGTGATATTCGATCATCTCTCGGAAGAGGTTAACTTGTGATCAGAGTATGGATGTGTCATTAAATCCGGGCAACAAGATTGGCGCATGGACTGTTCTCTTGGAGAGATGCCATTCTTATCCCGGAGGAACGTCAATACGAGTCGGTTCTTGATCCAAACTTATGAGTTTCACGCTTTGAGTCCTAGGAGAAGGCTCAAGACAGGTCCACAGAGGAGCATTAAACTCACCTTATAGCAATTTTTTTTGGTAGCCGATGGGAGCCTTCAGAACTTGTTTGTTTGTTGTTCATCACTCGGACTGGTCAGGTCGTACCGAGTGGAGATTACTCCAATGGGGGCACGCTGACTGCACCCACTGGGTGTAGTCCCCGAGATCGCCGTCGACTGCGGGCAGTCAGCAGGGGTCTGAGAAAAGTAAAAATCTTCTTGGCCAGTACCGATTAAACTTGTTCCTCTCCGGCTCAGAGGTCGAGTAGTACTTGAGAATATGGTATTGGTCTAGCTTGTTTCTCCTCGACTCGGAAGTCGAGTAATACTTGAGTGATCTGGAGCTGGTTTTGACCGAGGAAAAATGTTTCTTTCTGAGTTCTCTTCCAGTGGGGGCATGCTGAGTGCACCCACTGGGTGTAGTCCCCGAGCCTCTGTCGGACTAGATGAGTCGGGAAGAGGGTTTAAGTCTCCTGGTAAACCTCCATGCAGTCGACACGGTAAATATCTTTTAGGATGAAATTGAGTGAATCGGATGCATCTTCAGACGCTTGGCATGGTAAATAAGCTCAGCCTGGAGCTGAGTCAGTCGGACTGATCTTCGTGCACTCGGCACGGAATAAATTCAGCCTGGAACTTGGTCAAGCAGGTGAATCTTTGTGCTCTCGGCACAGTGAATGAACTCGGCTTTGAAACTGCCGACTGTAGAAAAAAGCTGGACACTCTAGGGAGTGGTCGTTCCAGTAATACTTCTTATATTGACCGTTAGATTTTGTGTGAAAGGGGTATTTGTCCGAGTGTACGTGCTTCCCAACTAATCTTGGTATGTTGACTGCAAGGAAAAACTTGGTGGCATTCGTATGTCTCCCAGAGGAGATAGACTAGTGGTCTGACATCGACATGCGATGAAACCCGAGTGGCGAGGCTAGTGTGTGGGCTGACTCTCCGGAGAGATGCCACTCATCATTCCGGGGGAACACCAGTGCATGCCATCTCTGAGTCCAAGTTTTTGAAACTGACGCCTTGGAGCCTAGGATAAGGGCCAAGTGTATCCATAGAGGACCATCGTTTCACCCTTTTGCAGTCCTGAAGATGACTTCAATAAATGACTTGGACGATCGTTCGAGTGAACGGTACCTACCCTTATAAATTTTCGGCGGAACGAGCATGTATGGTCAGAAAGATACTCCTGGTGTGATCAATGGGTTGATCGAATGGGCGTAACCCATGAGGTCAGCATGGCCAATGGCTGAGCGTAGCCCCCGAATGATGCTCGAAAGAGGTAAGCTTGCTACAGAGTGTGATATGAGGTTTGATCATATGAGTAACTTAGTCATTCCCGTGTTGGGGGTGTAGAGGTAAAGACATGTCCAACTGATGGTGACGCGCGAGGTGGCTAAGGGGCGATGATGTGTACAACCGAGTGATGACGCGTGGGGCGGTCGAGTGGTGAAGACATGCACAACCGAGTGGCAACGCGCGGGGCGGCCGAGTGGTGAAGATGTGCACAACCGAGTGGCGATGCGCGGGGCGGCCGAGTGAGGATGCGCGAGGTGGCCGAGTGAAGGACTATGTGTCCAGCCAAGTGGTGGCGCGCGGGGCGGCCGTGTGACGAAGGCATGTACAACCGAGAGGCGACGCGCGGAGCGGCCAAGTGGTGAAGACGTGCGCAACCGAGTGGCGACGTGCGGGAAGACTGAGTGAAGATACGTGAGGTGGCCGAGTGAAGGACTACGTGTCCAGCCAAGTGGATGAAATTGTCTTCGAAGGAGTTGGCCAGATGCTTTCGAAGTTAATGTAGCGACGAGGTTGATGTAGTGTGGATGCGACGCAACAAGACCGGCGTGACAACTGAGTCTGAGTAGGAATGAAGATGGCGCGCAGAGCGTCTAGGTGATTATAAAACTTGTCAAAGTGTGGGTTGAATGCACTTGTTGAAGTGAAGGATCTAACTAGTGATGAAGCAATCGACCACTCAGGAGAGTGTCATTCCAAATGAGTTGCAGCCCCCGAGTGTGGCGTAGCTCCCGGGCATACTACAGGCTTCAACAACGGACATGTCAGAATACGGGAAATATAGTGTTGAATGGATAATTTGTAATTCATCGAGTCGGACTCGGGTAAGGATGAGGAGAAATTTCCAAGTGATACTCGAAAGAGGCAAACTCGCAAAAAGAGTGACGTGTGAAGTTTAATTATAAAAGGGACTTATCTGTCTCATGCCTGACGAGGTCTATATTATCGATGAAGAGGATTCCACAAAGGGGTTGGCCGGATGTGTTTGAAGCCAATAGAGCGACAAGGTCAGTGTTGTGCTGTGCTAGGACCAGTATGGTGACCGAGTCTGAGCAGCGATGAAGTTGGCGCATAGGGCCATCGAGTGATCGCGTAACTTGTGTAAAAAATGGCACAAGTCAACAAAAAAATTTCTTGAGGAAATTTGATGTGTGCCGAAATGATTTGTGTGAATAACACCCATAGACACCTGCTGGGCGTGCAAGGGGCTTGCTGGTTAACCAGCAAGAGTCTAAAGGAGCAAAGGATTCGCTCAAACTTGTCGAAGCGAGAGATCCTACTGAACTCGTTGGAATACTGGCTAAAATAAAACGGAAGTTTAGTGTTTCGACTGAGTTGCAGCCCCGGAGGACCGATGCAAACTCGAAATGAAGAACGACACATGGTGTTCGTGAATGATGTGTGCGAAAAAAATGGAAGTTGAACTCGGGAGTCACATAACCAATACTAAGCAAGTATGTGAAAATAAACAGCCGAGCGTACGTGATGTGTGAATTACGGGATACTCGGGAAGACGGAAATAACAGAATGTAAAATGACTTAGCTATCTGTAGGCGCGCGAGTGGCCGAGTGGTGATGAGGCGACCAACCGAGTGGCGACGCGCGGGGCGGCCGAGTGGTGACGAGGCGATGGTGACAGTCGACCTTCGTCTCGGTGTCCTTGCGGATAGGGATGGAGCGCACATTATACTTGTGATGTAGCTCCTTGAATTAGAGGTTTGCTCTTGTCTCAATCGGATTTTGGCTACTTAGGCGAGTCCTTGCACTGCAGCTAAGCCTCCGAGTGGGAGGCTTGCTCATCACTCGATAGGATTTCAAACACTTAGGCGAGTACTGGACTGCAGCTAAGCCCCCGAGTGGGAGGTTTGCTCTCCACTCGGTAGGATTTTTTTTCAAACTTAGGCGAGTATTGGACTGCAGCTAAGCCCCCGAGTGGGAGGTTTGCTCTCCACTCGGTAGGATTTTTTTCAAACTTAGGCGAGTACTGGACTGCAGCTAAGCCCTCGAGTGGGAGGTTTGCTCTCCACTAGGTAGGATTTTTTCAAACTTAGGCGAGTACTGGACTGCAGCTGAGCCCCCGAGTGGGAGGTTTGCTCTCCACTCGGTAGGATTTTTTCAAAATTAGGCGAGTACTGGACTGCAGCTAAGCCCCCGAGTGGGAGGTTTACTCTCCACTCGGTAGGATTTTTTCAAACATAGGCGAGTACTGGACTACAGCTAAGCCCCCGAGTGGGAGGTTTGCTCTCCACTCGGTAGGATTTTTTTTCAAACTTAGGCGAGTACTCGAGTGCAGCTAGGCCCCCGAGTGGGAGGTTTGCTCTCCACTCGGTAGGATTTTTTCAAACTTAGGCGAGTACTAGACTGCAGCTAAGCCCCCGAGTGGGAGGTTTGCTCTCCACTCGGTAGGATTTTTTCAAACTTAGGCGAGTACTGGACTGCAGCTAAGCCCCCGAGTGGGAGGTTTCCTCTCCACTCGGTAGGATTTTTTCAAACTTAGGCGAGTACTGGACTGCAGCTAAGCCCCCGAGTGGGAGGTTTGCTCTCCACTCGGTAGGATTTTTTCAAACTTAGGCGAGTCCTTGGACTACAGCTAAGCTCCCGAGTGGGAGGTTTGCTCTGCACTCGATAGGATTTTTTCAAACTTAGGCGAGTCCTTGGACTGCAGCTAAGCCCCCAAGTGGAAGGTTTGCTCTTCACTCGGTAGGATTTCTTGAACTTAGGCGAAACAGATTCGCAGCTAAGTCACCCACTGGGGGATTTTGGCGACGGCGACGCGCGGGGCGGCTGAGTGGTGATGAGGTGACCAACCGATGGCGACGCGCGAGGCGGCCGAGTGGTTATGAGGTGACCAACTGAGTGGCGACGTGCGGGGCGGCCGAGTGGTTATGAGGTGACCAACCGAGTGGCGACGCGCGGGGCGGCCGAGTGGTTATGAGGTGACCAACCGAGTGGCGATGCGCGGGGCGGCCTAGTGGTGATGAGGTGACCAACCAAGTGGCAATGCACGGCACGGCCGAGTGGTGATGAAGTGACCAACCGAGTGGCAACGCGTGGAGCGGCCGAGTGGTGATGAGGTGACCAACCGAGTGGCGACGCGCGGAGCGGCCGAGTGGTGGTGAGGTGACCAACCGAGTGGCAACGCGCGGAGCGGCCGAGTGGTGATGAGGTGACCAACCAAGTGGCGACGCGCGAAGCGGCCGAGTGGTGATGAGGTGACCAACCGAGTGACGATGCGCGGGGCGGCCGAGTGATGAAGACGTGTCCCGCGGAGTGACGATGCGTGGGACGTCTGAGTGTTGTAGACGCGTCCCGCGGAGTGGCGAGACGCGGGGCGTCCGAGTGAAGTAGACTCTGAGTCAGGAAAGTTGATGATGACGTGAGTGGCTTCGTAACCGCGTGCAGGGTGGCCGAGTGGCGGCGCACGGGCGGCTAAGTGCCAGTGATCCTGTTCGGTTAGAGTGAACTAGCCCATTCGAGTGATTGCTGGAACTAAACGTCTATGTCCGACTGCCGCAATGGTCTGTTAACCATCCGAGCAAATTCATCCAAACATGCGTTCCCGTGAACTTAAGTCCCGTCCGAGTAAACCTAGGTTTGAACAGAAAAGGGACTGTTAAGCGATTGTCGAGTAATTTATGAGCTAAATTGTAAAATGATCAGAGAGGATAAGGTCCTCAATCCTGTGCTGAGTGGCTGGGGACTTGTTCCCTCGAGTTCATCGCCATGGAAGCGGATGCCGCCAGTTCGCAAAGGGAGGAGCCGCCGCGCGCTCGGGGCGTGGCCATCCTCCGGATTTCTGCCGCGTCGGGCCTGTGGAGCCAAAAAAAACAGAGTAAGAAACTCAGAAAGAATAGCTTGTGCCCGGAGGTAAGCGGAAGGGTGCAACAACTGCACTGCATCCGGCAGTCCACGCCGAAGGGAGCGGCAGCGCTGCCGGCCATCATGCTTTGTTGCTCGGGGGAGCCAGGCCGCCGGCCAATTTGAGGACGCCTGGCCCACGGCCAAGTGCTGATGTCGATGATGTTCTGGACGTTAGCTGGCCGAGTGAAAAAAAAGGTGAACCGGCCAAGTGGATCCCGGGGCTGCACGACCGAGTAGGCGCCGTCTGAGCTGACGCCTCATTCAAGTGCATCCGCTGGTCCGAGGGAACCAGAGCTGGCTGGCGATCCGGTCGGTGTGGAGCTGGCTACGCAGGCCGACGCGGAGTGCTGGGCTGAGAGGTGTTGGTGATGTTCGGTGTAGATGTGCCCATGAGCGCACGAGAGCTGATCCGTTTGCTGGAGGCAGTTGGCTCCATCCTGCTTGCAAGCGGCTGGATCCAGCGGGCGTCTAACCTGCAGACCAAGGCCGAGCAGAGAGACGGACTCTTGCTCCAAAATGGATCAAAATTAGCAGTAAATGCCTAGTAATTAGATGTGATTGCATGGCTAACCAACGCGTTAAAAAAGGGAATTGCTCCCGTCCAGAATCTGCATGCAGGAGGCGTTAGCTAGCGGTAATTAAGCAAGATGCGTTACCATTCGTGTATGTGAAGGAAGTTTCCTTCTTCCACGGGCCATTTATCTCCCTGCCCGTTTATTGCCAGATGGCCTTGCGCCCCGACTGCGGACGTTGCAGCAGGGTAGCAGACGCCGGCGGGAGGAGTCGCCACGCATGGGGGGTGCGGCCAACCCTGACACCCGCACCGCGTCGGGCCAGTGCCACCTCCGCGGAAGCCACGGCGGGGCCGCTATGCCTGTAGGAGGACTCGCCTTGTGCGGGTAGCGTGACGCGTCGTGTCGTCGTGTCGTGCCGTGCCGTGCGGGGCGCACCGTCCATGCGGCGCCCTGCTGTGCGGGAAGCCGGGCAGTTGGTCGCAGAGACCATGGCCAAGCGGACAATCGGAGGAAGGAGCAGGCCGACGATGATGGAGTCGATGGAGCGGTTGCCGCGGACGTAGACTTCACCGAACATTCATGCGGGAGCCAGATCGCCGATCGAGACTTCATGCAAGAAGAAGAGGAGGTCGTTCCGAAGGGCGTCGCTGCAGCATGCCGCGTCCGGGCATGGGGAAGATGAGGCGGTCTTCCTCCTCGCCTGATGCCCTCTCTTCTTCTTACTCTTGATCCATGATCGATCCGGCATGCCCACAGTGTCGAGTAAAAGATGTATCTTTACCCCCTTTTTGTGATGCTTCAGAAGCTCGCTGTGGATATGAACAACATGTGATATATCAAAGAAAATTAAACACAGAAGAATAACAAACCATTTGCATCATGGCCCGATAGACGCCAGGCCCCACATTGGGCGCCAACTGTCGTGCGAACGATTCCGATAATAATAAGGTATAGGGTAACGGAGCATGATCTATCGAGATGCATATGGGTAACACGATGGTTTTAGCGAGTTCGGGCCTCTCACGGTGGAGATAACAGCCCTACGTCTTGTGCTCCAGAGAGGCTTTGTATTATCTGAGTATGTATCCGGAGATTACAATGTGTGAGATAAGGGAACGGATCCCATGCCTGAGCTAAGTCCTGAGACTAATGGTGAAAAGAGAGAGAGAGGTGGAAGAAAAGCCCCCCTCGTCTAGTGGTGGGGGTGGCTTATATAGAGTGCGCCACCCCCTCACCTCCTATGTTACAAAGTGGGGCATGAATGTCATAATATCAGCCCACTACCAAGCCCTCACTATGAGAATGATGCCGACTGCTTTGTTGTATGCTGGTCTTCGTATATTCGAGTGAGTCGTACGGTCAAGTGGATGGTATGCTGCTTGGTCGAGTGGATAGTATGCTGCTTGGCCGAGTGGATAGTATGCCTGTATAAAATTTATCTGGACCCACATGTTGTGTGGACCCCATGCTTTATGATATTTCGACCCTTCGTGGGCCTACCTATTATGTGTATCCCCAACAAACTCCTCAAATGGAACAGTCAACAAATCAATTCCAACGAGGTCGTGCTCCTCTTTAACTCTCAGATACAAAGTATTCGTCCCCCAGACTCTCTGCAGGTTTTCATGTACCAATCATGGAATCTCCGCATCATCGTTATTAGAGATTTTTCATCTTTGACAAGAGGCTTCCCGTAATGGTATTTGTGTTCTTCCACTTCCAAGAAATCATAATGTACATCGTCGGGCAGGTAATCTCCAAGATTGCTATAACCGGGCACCATCCTCGGATCATTAGCGACGATATCACTAGACACCTTGAGCGGGGGGCACGATTGGTCCGCTTGTTCGCCGAGCTGGGCAATTTTTTTCCCAACTCGTCATTTTGCTAACCTTCGATCACTGATAGTACTTCACGGCCGCTCCGCTTCGATATATACCTTTGCAGTAATGCACTCATAGTTGTTTTTCAGCAGAGACTTTGGTGGTTTCCTCAGGGCATCGATAGTGCGCTTTGCTTTCACCGGATCTACCTTCTCCTCCGGAGGTGGATGTCTCTTTGCTTTCACCCCTTCAAAGAAGTCCTTCACTTGTTTTTCCATGATATTCGCATTTTCTTCCATGGTCCTCTCGTATGGTAACTTCACTAGAGGCTTGAGAGGTGGACCGAATATGTATTGCCTCCCGCCTCTGGCTGTACTGCTAGATGCCGGAGTAGATGGAGCGGCTACGGCTGTCTTCTTTCGTGCTTGCTTACGAGGCGGAGGAGAAGGACTACAGCGCGCCGGAGCAGCCGTAGCGGCGGCGGGTCTCTTCTGCCCTTGCTGGCGAGGCGGAGAAGGAGGAGGCTGGCTGTTCGGGCGCGCCGGCGCAAGCGGAGAAGGAGGCGGGGTGCCGCCACGCGCCGGAGAAGGAGGCTGGGTGCCCTGATCACTCGCCAGAGGAGGAGGCGGAGGAGGAGGCGGAGTGCCCTGACTCGCCGGAGGAGGAGGAGGAGGCGGAGGCGTCTAGTTCGGAAGGTTGATGAGCTCCTTCCGCCATAGGCATGGAGTCTTCATAGAAGAACCCAGCCGAGTCTCCCCTTCACCAGTAGGGTGGTCAAGCTTGAGGTCCTCAAATCCGTCTGTTATTTCATCCACCATCACCCTAGCATATCCTTCTGGAATCAGCCGGCAGTGAAAAGTTGCGCCAGGTTCAGGAGGTGCAACAAAGCCAACAGCCGCCTTGACTTTCAAATTCTTCCATTGCGTCATAAGGTGGCAATTTTGAGACTCCGTGATTAAGTCCACGGGGTAGCTAGCAGGAGCCGTGAAGACAGGCTCCAGCTGCTGCAGCTCGGTGGAAGCCACGCTGCCTCTCCGCTGAGATGGCGGGGTAGCTTCGGGGGAAGCTTCGGCGGGTCACTTGCTGCGATCTGCTTCTCGTTGCTCTATCTCTTGTACCCTTGCGTGCAGCGCCTAAATTTGGATCTGCTCAACTTTCTTCCTCCTCTCCTGGCATTTGTAACTGCATGTGTCCGGAAACCCGGCCTTCCATGAAACGGAGCCTGGCGTGCCTCGTCTCCGTCCAGGGTGCTCAGGATTCCTGAGGGCCATTGTGAGCTCGTCGTTCTCTATGTCTGGAACGAACGTCCCTTGCTGCGCTGCCTCGATATACTCCTGAAGCCTCGTGACGGGTATTCTTAGTTGCTCGTCCGTCCAAACGCACTTCCCTGATACAGGGTCCAAGGATCCGCCAACCCCAAAGAACCAAGTCCGGCAACGGTCTGGCCAGTTCCTCGTCTCTGGTTCCACCCCTTTATCAATTAGGTCATTCTCAGCCTTGGTCCACAACGGTCGGGCTTTTAGGTAGCCACCTGACCCCGTGCGATGGTGATGCTTCTTCTTTGTAGCATTTTTCTTATTTGTCACTGACATCTTCTTACTCTTGTCCGATGTCTTGTGGGCCACAAATGCGGGACAGTGATCTCTGATCTTCTCATACCGGCCAGTGAATTCTGGTGTCTTGTCTTCGTCGACAAACGATGTTTTCAGCTCATTATTCCACCTCCTGAATAGTTCTGCCATCTTCTTAAGAGCATGAGACTTGATTAATTTCTCTTTAACTGGCTTCTCCGGATCCTCCTCTGCCGATAGGGTGAAATTTTCCTTCAGCATGGTCCAAAGATCATCTTTTTGCATATCGGAGACATAAGACACCTCAGGGTCTTCATTCTTAGGCTTTAACCATTGGTGGATACTGATCGGGATCTTGTCCCTAACAAGAACCCCACACGGAGCAGCAAATGCTTCCTTTGTCCGGATGGGTTCAATCGGCATGCCATCGCGCGCGATTGCTGTGATCTCAAACTTTTCATCCGAGCGCAACTTTTTCTTCGGGCCTCGTCCCTTTACCGAAGTTGTGCTTGATCCGAAGGGCTAGAAAAAAGAAGAAAGACGAGAATTAATTAATATGTGTACATATACCAAAACAATGAATGCATCAATTAGCTAGTCCGCACATGCTTAACTAATATATATACCTAGACGAACTCGGTTCGGTCACCGAAGCCATCATCACGGTCTCCTTCTTGCACCGGCATTGGGTCACCGGAGCCGTCATCATGGTCTCCTTCTTGCACCGGCATTGGGTCACCGGAGCCATCATAATCATAGCCTGCTTCTTCACCCTGTCCTTCCAGACCATCGGTTTCGTTGAGAAACGACATGACGACATCACTTCCTTGTGCGATTATGTCCCCC